>NW_024529488.1:1506939-1988226 GCF_017590135.1 Pyrgilauda ruficollis | reverse complement strand
CCCCAGGCGGGCGCTGGTACAAGCGGTGCCAGGCTGCGGCCAGCCCCGTGCCAGGCTCCGGCCGCCGTCGCTGGTAACCCGCGCGGTGCAGCTGGGCTGGCAGGCGCTTCTGCGGCGCTGCGGGAGGCACGGGGAGTGGCGATGGGGGCTGCCTTGTGCTGATCGCGCCAGCAGCTCCGGAAAGGTTTTTGCAGGGTCCATCCTGATCCGTTTTCATTGGTGAGTCAGAGTCGGAGCAGCTTTCGGCTAAACATATCTTTCAGAGAGCTCCCCGGCAGTAGCTGGATCGAAGAAAACCTGAGACAGACGCTGCTTTTCTGTTGCTGTTGGATTTGTTGGCGGCTGTGGGTATCTGCTTGGTGGTGCTTGCAGCAATAGCTCTGTGCCAGGAGACGGTGACTTCCAGGAGTTCCTCATTACTTCCCCTAAGGAGGTGAGGTCTTATCTAGAGGTCTTTGAATGCAGCTCTGACATGGTTCCTAATAACTTTTTTCTTGAACCTAATGCTTACTAAATAACCTAAATTAAATTACCTAAAATGCTTGCTTGGTCCTGTTCATGGTGTGGACCCATGGACCATCACACTGGTAAGAAGTAGAGGTGTGATGGAATCTGCAGAGGGTATAGAAGATACTTATACTGGTACTGGCGTAAAAAGTGTACTTGAGGCAACACCTTCTCAAGGAGTGCTTGTTGTTGGCGTTTGTGAATGTGTTCAGCACCATGATCCACAGTGTCGTGGGAGTGAACTAAAAGAATTTAAGTAGCTTTTCACAAAGAGTGAACATTATTGATAGTTGTCTGTAAAGCTAATGTGGGAACAGGAGGGGGCAGCAATAAACATGATGGGGCTTAGCCAGTGCTAGGATACATAAACCTTCTTTCAGTCGTGAGGACAAGTTGTTCCTAAGAGCAGAGGAAAAAGATCAGCTTGGGAAACATCTCAGTGTGCTCCATTGTATTATCTCTTTGACATGTTGCCATACAGCTGGATGTTGTGTTGAATACTTTTGTGTCTGCAGATGAATTCACACTAGCTTAACACTGCAGTGATTTATTTGCTCACATATTTGCTTCAGCTGTGTTAGTGTCTGGAATTGAAGTTTCAAAAAATGCAAGAAGTTATTTATAGATACTTTTCTGGAGTGTTGTTAGCTTTCTTTATACAGGAGCTGTGAGTATCTGCCACTCTGAGCAAAAAATCACACCTGTCATATGGTTAAGCTCTTGAAAAAGTGCTCAAAAACATGGCAAAATTGCCATCCTTGCATAAGGAAAAATGTACCTGAATGTGGGCCTGTGTAGCTGGCTACAGCTTTTATGTCTGAGAGATAAGTTGAACTTGAGATTTACCAAGATCTCTTCCAGCCTGAGTTTTATCTTTTTCTTTTGCACTTCGGGGACCCAGGTGGTTACTTTGGTCACTAAGGCAACCAAATCTCTTTTGCAATGACCACAGAATTGCTTTCTCTGGTGCATAATCCATCATATGAATCCATCCTACTGGATGAAGAACTAACACGTAACATGCAGGCATTTTGAAAACTATAGTCAGCTGACACAAATTATTCATAAGGATGCTGCATAATGCTGGATTTTTCTCCAGATGCTATGGTTTAAAATATTAGTTGAACATTCAGTGCAAATACCAGGACACACTTAGCTGCAATTCCTTGGCCTGACTATGTGCCTACCCCCAGAGCTTCTTTTCTTGCCATATTTTCTGCAGCTGTTCCTTAACATTAAGTATTGAATGGTTATTGCTATTGATTTGGTATGCCCACAGGCTGTACTTATTTTTCCCACAAGAGATTATGGTACTGTTTCTTGGCTGCTAGTGCAGCCAATTCTTTAGGAATGAAGAAGAGAGAAAACAGGTATTAGAGGTCATCTGGGCAGAGGAGGGCAGGGAGCAATGACCAAAAGTAGAGTTGGAGACCTTGGCTGGGTAGTTTGAAAGCTAAGAAGTATTTTTTTTGTCATATAGCAGACCTGAACTTATTCCTTCCTTTTTTTGTTGTCTGCAGGTTCTGTAACAGTGATATTACAATGGGGATCAGCTTATTTACCTAGAGAATTTCCTGTTTCAATCTACTTCCTTAAAAAGATGAAGAAAGGACCAGAAAGTGGAGCATGTACGCTTGCTGCTCCAGGCAATTTAGTGGAGTCAGAACCAGACACTAACAGCAGCAATGGAACCTCAGCAAGAGAGAAAGACATGCTTCCTTCTCCTGGAGAACTGGAAAATGTACCACTGAAAACCAGCACAGAAACATCCAGAAAGAAACTCTGTGGCTATTTAAATAAGCTGGGCATCAAGGGGCCAATCAAGACCTGGAAGTCTCGCTGGTTCTTTTACGATGAAAACAAATGTCGCTTACTGTACTACAGAACTGCCCAGGACATTAATCCTTTGGGGTCCATTGATCTCTCCAGTGCCAGCTTTGACTGCAAAATGGAAAATGGGGAGGGAGTTTTTGAGATCAGAACACCAAGCAGAGCTTTTACTTTGAAGGTAATGAAAAATTCTCAGTCAGGAGAATTTGTACTAAGGTGTCTTTTAGCTTGAGTTTCATTTGAGTCCTCATAGCTTGGATGCTACTACTTGGACCTAAATTACTTGCATTGTTTTGGCAAGTCTGGGACTCCTTACCTGTGATATGGCTGTTGTTTAATAGTAGGAATAAAAGCTGAACAGTGTGCCAAATTAAAGTAATTGAGGAGTCCTGTAGTCCATATGTAATTTACAGAATAGAAATGACCCCCTCTGTCTAAAATGGTTGTTCCAGGAGGATTCTTTGCTGGACTTTTATTTCTGTGTAAGTAATTGTTAAAAAGCTCTGGGAATGCTTCCTGTCTAAAACAATTGGGACATTTCTGCTTAGTCTTGGACCATAATAAACCAAAACACATTTAAAATTAGGTCAGTGGTCCACTGAGATTCTACCCCTTAAGGCCATACTAAAGATTTCTTCTGTCCTCCCAAATCAGTGTTAGGACCAGAGGATACAGATATAGCATAGGCTTGATACAGCTGACCTTTTTTCCTGCTGGCTTGTGCAGGAAAGTGATGGTCATCTCCTCAGGCTTTGTCTTGTGTTGATGAGAAAATTCCCCTCCCTTTCCTGTTTTGTTAGGCAATCAGCAAACAGGCAATGATGTACTGGCTACAGCAGCTGCAAATGAGACGTTGGGAATTTTGCAACACTCAGAGCAGATTTCCTGTGGGCAGCTCCCAGCTTGTGAATGAGCCTCTGGCTGGAAGAACAAGTAGGTGTTGCACATATTAGCCTTTCTTTTGGTTTCAGCCCCCTGGTGATGAATGGTGTTTCTCATCTGGAAGTGGGTAGAAGTTTTGGCCAGGCTTTTAAATGCAGGTGCCAGCTACCAGTACTTGGCCAGTGTTTGACACTTCTGCCTTATTATGTACAAAAGTGAGTAAGCTGCCTCCTACTCCACAGCATAAGTTTGGAGATTTTCAGGTGTCTTGTGATCATCTTGATTTTCCTCACACATGTGAAATGTGCACATTTGATATATCACTCTGGTAAGGCCTCTGAAATTTAGAGCAAGTAAGGTTTTTTTCAGCAGTGGACTGAAGATATCCATTCCTAGAAGTGGTGGTAGACAGGTCAGTGGATCAGGGGAGGGCACAACCAGGGTATCCACCTGTTTAGTAATGACTAGATGCACATTTTGTTTGAAACAAGTGATCCCCTCCCTAGTAAGTGTCTGCTCTAAAAGGTTCTGGCATCTTGCTACAGCAGGCAAAAATTTGGTAACAAACTGTGCTTGCAGAGTGTTACCTGCACGTTAAAACTATCAAATGTGATTTGGAATGTGGGAAGAGAACAGCAAAATTCTCCTTCCCTATACCTTTGGGCAGTTAAAGTTTGATTGTTTAAGGCTAGTCATGCTCATATATATGGTTGAAATCACTTGATTGTACTTGAGTAGATCATTCTGTTTGTACATGGAAACTTATGTAATTTGACCTAAAATTAAGGAAGCCTACCCTACTGTCCTTGACCACTTGAACATGTATACCTGTAGTAAACTGTTGTGGCTGTCAGGTTACACGAAGGACCCAAAGTCCAATGGAATTCTGTCTTGCTAATTTGCTTTTCTGTCCTATTTTGTTTTTACATTTGTAGATGTAGTTGAAAATGAAGACTTTCTGCCTCTTGTGAAAACACCAACAGAAGCAGTGGGTTTGAAGGCTGCATCTTTGCCTGCACCCCAAATATCTACTGCTTTGCAGAACATCTCCCTTAAGCACCCTTGGACAGAGATACAGTAAGTGCATGAAGAGAACTGCAGTGTGGTTGACATGCTGGCCTGCCACTGTGTGCCTTCCTTGCCTGTCATGTACTGTGTGAAATGGGACTCTTGCCTAGGTGGGAGAACTGTGAAGCACCTTTTTGGTGGCTAGTCCAGGCCAAAGTAAACTTCCTGCAGGTGGGTCTTTCACATCCCCCTGTTCTGATGCATTTCACATAATCTAGTTCTCTTAGCAAAGATCCTGGTAGCAGACCTAGGACTTGGTTAAGCTCTCTTCAGTGTAGTCAGTACTTTGCATGCCTAGTGTGATGCATCTGCACAGCAGTCTTGGAAGAGCACATGGTCGCGTTCAGCTGTACTCAGTAGGTAGTCATAGAAGCCCATTAGCTCTCTCCAGTAGTTTCAAAGGACCTTGAGTGTAGCGTATTCTCCAGAGCAGGAACTCCTGGGAAAAGGAGCTTGAGGCTGTAATGTGGCCTGACTGCACAACTTGCTCTTGCTTGCTGAGTTTCAAGGGTGTTAGTATTCCTACTGCCTGCTTCTATCTGCTGTTGAAACGGATAGCTCCATCAGGTTAAAAGTTTATAGTCTTGGGCAATTACAGTTTCACAAAGACTACCTCATCAGTATCTCTCTAAGTGTTTCCTAGTCACTTATTTACACATAATCAAAAATGAGTAAGTAGCCATAGGTGTGGTAGGCAGCCAGGCACTGCCAAATACTGTTGGTGTGGAAGTTACCTGTAGTTTTTTTACCACCACTGCTGCAACTGCAATCTGATGCTTATATGAAGAAAGGTTCCCCCATGAGACCAGAGTTTCATGTTAGCAGCTTCATTTACGGTTAGGAAAGCAGCAGACACCGAGTCTTTTATAGAGGTCAAAATAAGAGACTTGTTTTGTTTTAGCTAATGGACAGCACAGGAGGAGAAGGAAAACACCTGTATGCATACTTTCTGGTGCAGGCTTTACACAAACTACCTGTACATTTGTAATTCCTCAAAGTCATCTGTTCTATTTTTCAGGCTATGCATTCTTTCCTACTCACATTGATTAAAACTAACACAAACATGTCTTTGGCCTCTGCTCCCGTGCCGTGCTTTTACTCAAGCGTGAGCTTGAGTAACAATTACCTCTTTCCAGCTCCAAGTTGTATTGCTCCCCTTGTTCAATAAACATTTCTCCAGACTCTATCACTGTCAGGTTGGGTCTTTATGAGCGTAGCACATCTGGATCCCTGAGCTGCCATAGACTTATGGAGAAAACAGTGCAGCATTACATAGGGAAAAGTAGGAAAATTTTGTTGGATGAGTAGTAACTGCAGACTACAGGGACTGAAGGTCTGCTAGTCTTACATACCAGTATGTTCTCCAAGGTCAGCAATGTCTGTTCTTCCGCTCTGGAGCCTTACAGTAGCAAGGCAAAAGGATAATAGTATCTAAATGGCAACTTCATTTACAGTTAGGAAAGCAGCGAACACTGAGTCTTTTATAGCTCTCAAAACAAGGGGCTTGTTTTTTGTTTTAGCTGAAGGACAGCACAGGAGGAGAAGAAAAAGACTTGTATGCATGCTTTCTGGTACAGGTTTTACACAAATTACCTGTACATTTGTAGTTCCCCGTGTTTCTATAAAATCATCTCTTAGTGCTTCTGGCAATATCTGATAGCAGCAGTTGTAACAAACTGTTCCTGGGTCTGACTGCAGTTTTGTTCCGGAAACTCTTTAGTACATTTTAGTTTATGACTTTGTAAATAACCTTTGGCAAGGTTATTTATTAAATGGTTCAGAGCACAGGACCTGTGGCTACTTCACATGTGATCATTTGTCCCACAGTTTTGGCTGTGTTGTATGTAACTGAGCTTCTCTTGGCAGCCTTTCTTGGCAACTGGGGATTTCTGCAGTGAACTAAGGATAGGGATGGATGAAGGAAGTGAAGGAGAGAGGGAAGGATGTGGTTGGTCTACTGTTACCTTTGATCCCTCTCTTTGATCTGATGTGTTTATGTATAGGGCTCAAGCACATGGGGAAAGATCATCTGGTTTGACATTGCTGTGCTGTACTGATTCTGTGGCATCTTCCTGCTTTACACTGGTTACAACCTTGCTCTCCTCAAATCCACCAATTCTATAAAGAGTTCATTTTCTCAGCACATGAAGGAGATAAGTTTTGGGAGGAGAGGTGAGAAGTAAGGGGAGAGGTAAGGAATTGAATAGTTTGAATATGCACTGGCTGGCGGCAGTGATCATGACTTCTGTTCAGTAGGCTGTCTTGATCTTTTCTTGTTTCAGAAACACTGTCTACAATATTTGTGGCTCCAAGCAGCTCTGGGGGAGCAACAGGAATGTCTTTAGCTTTGATGAATTTCAAGAGCATCCTGAGAATGTGGATGAGGAGCAAGAGGCAGAAGGTGCAGGTGATTGTTACTGAGCTGTGTGAGCTGCCTGGGATGCCTTCTAGCAGGGATTAGCAGGAATGGAAATGAGGTGGTGGCAAGTTTTCAAGGGATATGGGACTCTGTTACATTGTCTCAAGTCTCTTCTTGTGTTGTTGCCACAAGACTAACTCTTTTGGCTCTGCTTCAGGCTCCATCTGTGTCTATCTTCTACCTCTGGAATCTCCTGCAGAAGCCAAAAAAACCCCAAAAACCAAAGAAATAAAATCCACCAGATTTATTTCTTTGAGGTAAAAGTATAATTGCTGCACAGTCACAAGCTAAGTGTGGCAGCTCTACTGCATGCATACCTTTCCATGGTGGTAACTTCCATTTGCTGTTGGCCAGATTCATGAGCAGGGTGCAAGGTGGGTTTAACAGGTACCATAGATGATCACAGTTTTGTTTATTGTGGGCATATCAGTGTCTGATCACTACTGGTTTTGCTCCAATCCTGTGGGTCAATTTTCCATGTCCTGTATGACAGCCTTCTCTGTGGAACTGTTGAGTCCCCATAGCAAGACTTGGGCGTCCATAGTAGAAAAGCAATTCTGTCTAAATGCAATCTATCTCCCCTCAGTTAAGGAAGGGACCCTGGAAGATGGGAGGATGGGGCCCAGACTGAGCTGGATTAGGAAGGCCAGGTGGATGAACAGTGGCTTCCCAGGCTCTGAAGAACTGTCAAGGGAGAAGAACTCAGTGGATAAAGTGAGTGTCCTTCAGCAACAGATTCTGACGCTCACAGAGGAAGTCAAGTCACAGAAGGTGAGTGTGGTGAAGAGACTGGTATTTCTAAGGGTCAGGGCCCTGAGGCTGGTCACAGGGGCTCCCTTACACATTGGTGTGATAAAAGCACTAAGAAGTGCTCAGTAGGCAGTAACTGGAGACCAGTTGAAGCTCCTGATGTTTCTGCCTTTTGTGTGTCTAAGTGTGCCCAGCACAAAAGAAGACCTTCAGCCATATCTAGGAAGTGCAGTAGGTGTAAGAGGGAGGTAAAACAAATCCAAGTGTACTCTGCTGTTATCTTGTTTCTGCATCTCTGTTGCTCATTAAGTACAGTCCTGAACAGGTACTGTAACACTGGTGAGAACTGCCAGGTGGAGTCATGGTGGTAACAGCAGGTCATTCTTTTTGAACACTGACACACCTTTAAGGTGTGATTTGATTGTAAGAAGTCAGGGCATGGGTCACTGCAAGGGCTGTCTCATGAATGAAACTGTTCTTCAAAGCATGGAGCAATGCCAGGTTCTCTGCTAATGATGCTGGTAGCTCTTCCAGCAGAAGAGGCAGGAGAGCCAAGCCCCATGTTGGGCAGTCGGTTGTGTCCTTTATGTGCTTTCTTAAGTGTCTGAGGTGGCAGAGCCTGAATCAGCACTGTGTTATGGGGCATGGTTCCATGCCTTCCTGCAGGATAGAGTGAGGGAGGGCTCTGTCAGAAGGAAGGTTAAAATGAATACTGCAGTTTCCTTCTGGTAGCACAGGTAGTTGCAGACTGCATTATTTCCCTCCTATTTTACCAAGCTGCTGACCAGATCTCCATGTTCTCTTCTGGACCTTCCAAGAATGAACTGTAGGAAAGCCAGAGTTCAGACAGTGTGGGCAGCAGCTTTTTTGCTACCAGTCCATGTCAAGTCATCTGTGAACTGCCACAGAGACCTTTTGGGCCCAGCTCTGAGAGCAGAATGTCTCACCATGGTGTCACTGTGGACTCAAGATTTCTGTATTGTTTTCCTTCTGAGAGAAGATATTTCACTGTTGGGTCTGTGCTGTCCCATAGTGCCATTGCCCTGGACAGCACAGTGATGTGATGGTTTTGCATTCCCTTTCCAGGAACTGGTCAAACTTCTCCACAAAGCTCTGGAGGCAGCCCAGCAGGAGAAGCGAATATCTAGCACGTATCTCACTGCAGCAGAAGATAAGGACAGGCTGGAGCTGGTGCGCCACAAAGTAAGACAAATTGCAGATCTGACAAGTCGACTGGAAGCTCTTGAACAAGAAAAGAAGGAACTGGAGCAGATACTGACTTTGAGAGACAGCCATATCCAGGAGCTCAAGGAACATGTGCAGCTTCTGATGGAGAAGAACCATGCCAAACAAGAAGTCATCATGACCTTGACAGAACAGATGGCCCGAGAGCTCTCTGACCCCCTGCAAGAAGCCAACACTATCACTGTAGAGACATTGTATAAGCAGCAGGAGGAGATTGAGCATCTGAAGGTGTGTGAGATGGCACAGGTCTTTTGGGTCTATTTTTATGCCCTCAGGTTCAGTGGGAGGATGTTCTTTGCTCTAAGCACAGAATATATTTCTGCTGGTTGCTCCATCCCTCTCCAAACGAGAGGAAGCTGGAAGGGGCTCACCTGATGCCAGTAGGGTCCTAGAAAGCATCTGGGTCAGTTTCAGCTTCAGCTTCGAGCCTGTTTTGTTTGACTTCCTGTCATCATTCAGTGCCTGCCGCTTTCTTTTCTTTCTTTTGTTTCACAGCTGTGGCCTGACTTGCTGCCTTCACTTATTTTGTTGCTCTATGTTTCTGTCTTGCAGTTTCCCAATACATCCTGGTTCTTTCAGATGCAGGCTGTTGTATGTGCACAGCTGTAATTATGGGTTAGTGTGAGGTGGAGAATTGCCAAAAGAGCCACTTTCTGTGGAGAGTGTTTATTTTTCCTGCCAGCCATGGGGACAAGATTTGTTCATATAAAAAAAACCCAAAAACAGCCAATCAAAATTAAACCAATTGACCAAACAAAACCCAAACAAAACACATATATTCTTAATCTTATTTAAGTGCATCCCTGGCTTTATATGATCTGGATCTCTCCAGTGTTTTTAAGTATATATACACATCTAGCATTTTCAAGTGTCTTGCTGATGCATGACAGTATTGTGCCTTGATTTCCTTTGTAGGCAATATTTGTACTGGGGAGTCCTGTCTGCTCCTCAGAACAGAATTTTTGAGATATTTTATTGTCCTTAATTTAATCTGATGTCCCTGAAATGGGAGGGATTTTAAGCACCTCAAGAGCTCTCCTTGTGTGACTGTTTTGCTTCATGGCAGGATGATATTGATGCATACAAAACCCAGAACCAGTTTCTCAATTCCGAGATCCACCAGGTAACTCGACTCTGGACAAGAGTTGCTGAGAATGAAAAAGCTCTTCTAATGAAGGTAAGGCTGAATGACCTTTTTCCCTGGTGTGAACTGTTACTAATTTATTTTCAAAGTTTCTATTCTGTGGCACCAGAATAGATTTTGACCCGCAAGGAATAAGCTTTCTTGTGTTTTTCTTAGTGTGACCTCTTTACTGCTTTGTGTTGCTCCCAAATTAGACATGATAATTTTAATTCTTCAGCAGAAGTAAAATACCTGTGAAGATCAGTCTTCAAGGTGCTGAAACTTAACCCAAATTTCTGCATTTCAGCTATGCAGATTAATAAGCAATGCTGTGTAGGCAATCAGAAAAGTTTCCTGAGAGCTGACAGATTGAGTCCTGGCTCCATCTAGTCATGATTTCTTTGCTGGACTTGGCACTACTAGTTGGCAGCACACTTGAAGTCCTGCAGTTAGATCAGAGTTCTTATGTTTTCCTAAGTTGTATTTTTATTTCTAGCTGTGTAAGTGTGAAAAACCTGGTTACTATCAGACTTGTCTAACCCTATTTTCTGATCCTGAACCACTTTCAAGGTTGGAGCTGAGTGCCGGCATTTGTTTTGTGGGTTTGCCTAGGATTTACTTCCCTGGGTTTTAAGATGTTGTTGTGAATGAGTGTCTTAGGCTGCTTAAAGAATCACTGGCAAAGGTTAGGCGTAGCAGGTTCAATATTGAAGTGAAAGCATGGCAAAGCTCTTTGCCAAGGCTCACTTTACTACTTACTAGATGATTAAAGCACAAAAAGATGAAATAGTACTAACCCATAAACAGTCAATCTAAAACTAAAATCAATTAAAAATCTATGTGGAAGCTGGGGATGGAAAAGGGTAAGGATGGGAAAGCTTTAGCATAAAGGGAATAAGGGAGGCTCTCCCATCGAGCCACAAGGTTCAGTGTGGACACCTGTGCAAAACTTAGCTCTGGACTTGAACAATAGTTTGGGCCTAAATACTTTAATGCACTTAAACTTAACAGCACTTAAACAATGGCTGAATTTAAACAATTTGCAAAAGATTCTGGAATGGAATTTACTGCAATCACAACAGTAACTCTCTTACTAACCTAAAATACTTGAGAAAATAAGGTTCCAGGTACATTTTCTGTAGCATATGCACACAGACCTAGAGTGCGTACAAGGCACCTGTGAAAATTCTCCCTGGAGCTCAGTGAAGTGCTCATGTCAGATGCCTGCATCTTCTCAGCAGGCAAAGGAATGAGCCTCGAGGATTGGGGCTATTGGCCCAGGCTTTGTCATCATTGTTTGGCAATGGTGCTCCAAGTACAGCAAATCTGAGAGTTCTCTGGCTCTGAGAGGCCCCACTCAGAGGGAGGTTGCTGGTCACAGCCCACTGTGGTTCAGGAGAATTCGGAAGGTCTCACTTGGGACCACTGTTTATAGGTTCATAAGCGAATTGCCTTTAGTCATAGTAATTTGCCATCCTGGCTGCAATTGGTAACTTGAAAATTTGATGACAAAAATGTTCCTCCACTTGAGTTTGCAAGAAAATTAAGTTTCCAATTGTGTTTGTTAAAAACCAAAGCTCATTAGCACCAATTCCTGGGAGCAGACAGTATTTCTAATAAGCACAAGAGCATAGTCCAGGTGCTGCTCATCAAGACTGAGGCCTAACAAGCATTTCTGAGATTGTAATGTGGCCTCAGATGGGGGAGTGCACCCTACAGGTATGTCTTCACAGTCATGACTTCTGGGACAGGGCAAAAAGCTGCTTGTGGACTGTTATTGTCATTCTCACATCTTTTTGCTTTCTAGTTCTTTGAAACCCTGCCTTCCTCCTAACTTACTGTCCTCTCATCCTGACACTTCATAACCTTCAAAAAGGAAGTAATCACACGAGCCCAGCATGCTCAGTGTGAGGTAAAATGCTGGCTAAAGTGGTAGTGTGAGAGAAGCCATGCTCCTTTCTGTCCCCTCTATATGCAACCTAATTCTCTCTGTTTTGTTCTTGTTTTCAACTTCTGCATCCCACTGAACAGGAGTCTTCACTGGGCTTCCTGTGAGACACTGGGTGAGTCTTGTCACCTATGTGGCCTCAGTTTCCCACTTGTGGGAATAATCCTTATTATTTTTTTTTTGCTTTCTGTGAGCAGGACTAAGGTGGTGGCAGGTACTGTCCTGCTGTTTGATCTCAGTTGGGCTTCCTGTGCATGAGAAATGATGTGTGCCAGTGCCATGGGACTGGGCATGCTGAGGGGCATGTGGTCTCCTAGTCTGTGGTGCTACCATGTATCCCGAAAATGCTATGCCTACAGCTCAGTCTCCGGAGTGGTATGTTTCATCAGGATACAGTTCAATGTGGTGTAGAGAACTTGTCTGAGGATGAGGGGAAAAGACAGCAGAGAACTCTGTTGCAGAACAGAGTTGCAGACTGTGTCCTTAGTTGAGCTGGTGGAGTGTGGCCATCTACTGATGCAATGCAGTAGTTAAAGTAGGTGATGATGCAGTAGGTCTCCCACTCAATAAGCAACTTCTGTTGCATGCTAGCTACTGCAGCTTGTGCTTGTTTATAGACCGTCATGATTTATTCATGGCTGCAATTCCACTGATTGTGGAAAACTACTAAATGTGCTTCCTGGGGCTTTGCTCTGCAGAAGTCTGTAAGTGCAGACCAGGCCAGTAGAGAGCAGTGGCAACACAGGAAGGACTACTACTGACAAGCTCTTTCCTTCTTGTTTCCCCATCAGTGTGCTTGTCTGCAAGCAAGAAACTGCCAGATGGAGAGCAAATACCTGACAGTCTTGAGAAAGCTGCAGGAGGCTGTGCCTGGCCTGCCCAACTCGCATGCTGAATTGGTGAAGAACCTCATCCAGGAAGCTCTCCAGTGGGATGTGAAGGAAGAAGCAGCAGAAGGTTTTAACTTGAACCCTGTGAGGTAAGAGTTGAGAGCATGGGGATATTCACAGCTTTGTAGAAGCCTGTCTGCAAAGGGAAGTGTGCAGGCAAGATACATCTAACAACATTTTTATAGCAGGGCCTACATTCGTGTCTATGCCTTCCTGCACAGTCAGGGTCCCTGTTCTGTAGCAGTTCCCACTTTATCTGTTTGGTCAGTCTCACAGGTTCTCCACGTAGCTTTGGAGATGAGACTCCCTAGGTCTCTTTGTCAAGAATATGATGATACCTTATAAGTGTCCCACCTTGTGGACAGATGGTGCACAAACCTTGACAAGCTGTACTATCTGCACTCTTGGTGTGTTCTGATCAGGAAAAGATTTGCATTGTGTACAAGGAGACATCAGAAGGGACTGTGGATCTCTATTCTTTGATCTCATGCCCCAAAGCCTTTCTAGTCCTCTCGTACAGAACTCTGCAGTGGGATGGGACAGGGAGAGGGTATACAGGGTGAGCTCAGTATTTCTTTAGGAGCTGATGAGGGGTCTGCTGAGGTTGGTCTGCAGTAAAAAGTTACATTTGAATTAGTGTGTATATGCCAGTGCTGCAGATTCTCATTTGTCTTTAAGGCTCAGAGGTAGGCAGTCACCTGCAGAGAAGTGAAGGAGTACTGTTACAAGTGAGTGCTTGAGATTGCTTAAAAAAAATCCCTAGCAAGAGTATCAGAAAAACCCAGATTTACTATTAAGTGACAGCACAACAAAGTGAAGTTGAGGCCTAAGGAGCATTTCTCAGATTGCAGTGCAGCCTGGTAAGGGAGTGGGGTGGGGGGTATGCACACCCACAAGTACTTGTGCTCTGGTATGGGTGATGTAAGCCTGGCAGTAGGCTGTAGCTGGGATGATCCCAAACAGTAAGTGTCCTTGGCACAGGTACCAGCATTGTCATTTGAACTAAACACTCCTTTGTGTTCCTCCAGTGAGTATGATGAGTACGGGTTTATGACTGTACCTGACTATGAAATTGAGGACTGGAAACTCCTGGCCAAAATTCAAGCCCTTGAGATAAAGTCCAACAAACTGCGGAGCCAGGAAATAGTGGAAAAGCCCCTCCGTGACAGATGGAACAGCATTGGAGAGCTGAACCCCTGTGCAGAGCTGAAGAGTCTGATCCGAAGTGGCATCCCAGTGGAGCATCGGCAGCGGATGTGGAGGTGGATGGTCAGCCGGCACTGCAGCCCAGTGCCTGGCCACTACCAACGGCTGCTGGAGCAGAGCAGGAGCACTGAGCACCCGGCCTGCCGGCAGATTGAGCTTGACCTGCCCCGCACACTGACCAACAACAAGCATTTCTCCTCTCCCACCTCCCAGCTCATCCCCAGGCTCCGGAGGGTGTTATTGGCATTCTCCTGGCACAATCCTGCCATTGGATACTGCCAGGGATTGAACAGGTATGCGGTTTCTTCATGAGATGGCACTGAAAAGGTGTAGACACATGCTCTAGGCTGTGATGCAAGCAGCCTCAGGCTCTTACCTCTCTACAGTTCTGTCCTAGCTGTAGGTATTTAATTGCAGAATTCTGCATTTGGTGACTTATTTTTCATCCAGTGTTGTTACTGGGATCCAGAAAGCAGTAGGATGCACTTGCCTAGCATCTCTATAGTTACAGAATGGGAAAGAATAGCTATAGGAGGAAGAGTGAAGCAGTCCCAGAATAACACCACAAGGCTGGAGCTGAATTTTTAAGTAGTAATGTAAAGTAGTAAAGCAGAAGAACACCCTGGTGGTGCCCTTTCTACCTGAAAACAGTTGGAGAAAATGTTGGGAAGTGTTAACATGCAAGGGAGCATGCAGCAAATGACGCTAAGAGAGACTGAGGAAACCACGGTTGTTCTGTCAGGAAAAGAGAAGATTCAGACAATATAAAAGTTTCTTTCACTTCCTAAAGAAGGCTATAGGAAAGATGAACTTAAATTTCGTAGAATTGTGCTGCCAAGTAGAAAAGGCAGTAGGCGTTAGCTGTAAGAAGGGAATTTCTAGTTGAACCTTTTCACTTGAGGGAGGTCTGTGTAAGCTATTTATTCCTAATGATTTTTAGATGGTCTTCAGAAGGATGATAGAAGCTTTCCTCCAGAGAGCCCTTAATATAAGGTATCATCTTTCTAGTCTGTCTAAAAGGCAGTAAGTCACAGCTGAAGGAGGTCATGGCTGTAAAAGAATGTATGGAGAGATGAACTATACCACATAATATGAAGTACCTCTGTGTGACTTCTTTCTATTTGAAATAGCCCAAATCAGCACACTACTTAGTACTTCAGCAGATCTACAGAAGATTCCATTAGCTGGGAAACCTGGCTTTGTCATACCAGTTCCATATGTTCTGACAGAGCCACATGGGAAAGACAATCACATCCCTGTGGTTCCTTCTGTCTGGCTGTCCTGCCACATTTGATATTTTGGATGCCGATGGAGCTGGAGACATGCAAAAAGACCTCTTGTATTCTTCAGTTCCTGTGTTGATGACTCCTCCTGCAGTACTGAATTCTCTCACCTTGTCTTGTCCATCACAGATTGGCAGCTGTTGCTCTTCTGGTCCTAGAAGATGAGGAAAGTGCTTTCTGGTGTCTAGTCTATATTGTGGAGAACCTAATGCCAGCAGACTACTACAGTGACACACTAATAACATCACAGGTGAGCTGAGCACCCTCACATCTGCTTGGACTCTCATACAGTGATGTGCAGTAAAGATTCAAAAGTGAGTAGTCAACCTGCTGTGTGTTTGATTTCTCACAGGATAGTGGTACCACCTTACAATCCCTTCCATTGCAGAGGTATTGGAGACTTGAGAGTGTAAAATTGTTACAGTCACACAGAGCAGCAAAATTGATCACCAGCTCTAGGAAATGAGGTACCACTCCTGAGTAATAAAATGAAATCAGGTTAGTCAGAAGGAAAGTGCCCATTAATTGCACAGTTACTTATTTTAAAGAAGTTTTAATAGAGTGAAGCAGCAAATTCTGGTATGTATAGACTAAATGTGAGGAAGGCACAATTTTGCAGCCCTTCAGCTTTTGAAGCTACACTCTGTCTTTGGAGTGCCATGTACATGTGGATGAAAATGCTGAGTTTTTTATATTCACTGTATTTGCCTCAGTTCATGTTCAAGCATGGTGTTAGTTCTCACTATGGGGCTCTCTGCACATCAGAAAAGATTGTGGCATTTTGATATCAACCATTGTGCTGCAAATAGCTTACCCACCTGATTCAAAATTGTTGGATTTCAAGGTTTTCAGTGTGTCTTGTGTCAGATATACTATGTCCTCCCAGCCAGACAGAGATAAACTAACTCCCATATAGTTCAATGGAATTGTAATTGTGTGCCCATACCACCTACACCCATCAGTGCCCGGTCTGGTAAGCCTTGCTGTGACTTTGGTGTCTCTGTTGTGTATGGTCCTTTCAGAAAAAAAAAGGTTTGTTTTTATCTGTGGGCCCACAACAGAGGAGGCTTCAAGGATCAGTAGCTGAGCGTGACTGATACCACTGAATTTGTCGACTGACATTTACTGGGACAGTGGTGGTGGAGAGGCCAACTCACAGATGGGGGAAACAGTTAAATCACCTTGAAGAGAGCAAAATGTTTCTCCAAAGGAGGTTGTGTTAGCTGTGGGATTTAATAGACAGCACTCAATACTGAACAAGTAGAGACTGACAGGGAAAATATGATAGACTGAAGAGGCTCGCCTACATTCGGTGAGAAAACACTGTCAGCTGAAAGTCTTCTTTGGAAAGAATTTCTGACCTCATGGTTGGTATCTGAAGGTCTAGCCAAAACCTATGTAAAGAGGAACATCTGAGGTGATGCTTTGTGGGTTGGCTTGATAAAGTGAGATGGCTGGAAAACTTAAAATTGCAAATTTTGAAGACAAAGCATATTACCTGTATGGTTTATACCCCTGTGCCACAGCTAAGTGGGCTGATACAGCTGGGGCATTAATATGATATGGCAGAGGGAAACCCTGAACATGATTCTGCTCTTTAGCACTTATCCTCCAGAAAGCATGGCTCTGCTGACATGAAACCTTTACAAACCTGGATCAAGGATCTCGCTGACTGCATTTCTGTGTTTTGGCTCATGCAACCAGAAGCAAAGCACAGATAGTACTCAGACCACAAAGAGAAGCTTAAGTGAGAAGATCAGGTTCCGCTTGCAAAGTCAGAGGTATTCAAGGGGTTCAGTCTGTTGGGCCATGTAGAGTCCTTCAGACCTGGGCAGGTTTTAATACCTGTCATTCAATTGGATGCTCATGGTATCACAGAAGATCCCAATAAGACCAATGCAGGAAGATGTGTCAGATTTTCCCTCTTGACTTTGAGATTGGGAAGGAATATGAGTCTTTGCGTGAAAAGAATGTATATTTCTCTGCTGATATCTTGGCCTTGTTTCAGCTCCATGCTTTGCTCTGGATGCCACATACAAGTACACTGCTTAGTGAGTTTGAAGGGTTGGGAGACAAAGGATGCTATGCTCCTGTGGATGCCAGCTGGACAGGGAGAGAGAAATGGCAATCATTTTGCACAGTGGCTTGTGACAATTTTAGGGAGTTGAAGGAATGTGATAACTTGTTAGTATAAACAACCTGCAGGTGGTGTTTTTCCACCTTGCTTTCCTGTTCTTCTTAAGGATGGTGTGTGAGAAAGATGTTTTTTTTAGCCAATCAAGTGGAATGTATAAAAACTGAAGAATCTTTTGTAATAACGCCTTCTTTTCTCCTCTTGCATTTGGGTCTCTCGTCGGTTCTTGTGTCCTTCTTGGCTTAAGGGTGACACAGCTCCTCCTAGGGTGTGGTTCACTAGAAGGCAGCACCAGTGATGACCCTGACGTGCAAGGGCCATTGTTCTGTTGCACCACTCCTCTCCTCTAACAGCAGGACTGCTCTTGACTAGGACTTCATTGTTTTCTTTTTTGTCAATTTTAGGTAGATCAGAGAGTCTTCAAAGACTTCCTGTCCGAGAAGCTGCCTCGCCTCATGGCTCATTTTGAACAGTATCGGATTGATGTCTCACTCATCACCTTCAACTGGTTTCTGGTGGCCTTTGTGGACAGCTTGGTCAGCGACATCCTCCTGCGAGTGTGGGATGCCTTCTTGTATGAGGGAACTAAGGTGCAACTCTCAGTCTAAGCCTTCCTCCCATCTCTACAACCTCTGTGGCATAATCACAGGGTGATGGGCATACACATATATCAAACATATGTGCGGTTCAACTGCTTGGTCTATCCTGCCTGTTCGGTGGCATGCCTTGATGTCTCCAAGCCTCTATTTTCTATGTACTTGCTGCTAGTAGGCAGACCTAGTCTCTGGTTCTGTGCACTTGGTACTTTTTAGCGGATAGTTGTGCTGCAAAACATCTCTCTGATAGGCCATGATGTCTCCTACTCTGTGACACAACTAAGAGCATTACAGATAAAGGGAGCATAAGATAGACAGTATCTGAAAATGAGTCCTGCATTGTCCCTGTGCATAGGGAGAACTGCAGAACTCTTGTGAAATCCCTGTGGGGTACTTTTGTAGAGCCTGGTATTCTCTGGGGTTGCAATTTAGCTAACAGATGGTTATTCTCTTGAGATCAGCTCTGTACTCCTTTAGGCCTGCCCTAGTACATACTATTGAGAGCAGGAGTAACCCTGGATCTAGTCTGTACTGCAGTGCTCTGTGCCCAACATCATCTTTCATTCCAGGATGGCCTGGACCTTAAGTTACGTAAAAGTTTATCCACTCAAATACCTTTTAACCTTCCAGGTCATTTTCCGCTATGCTCTAGCGATTTTTAAGTACAATGAGGAGGAAATCCTAAGAATTCATGACAGTGTGGAGATCTACCAGTACCTACGCTTTTTCACAAGGATGATCACAGATGGCAGGTAGGACCAAGTTGTAGACAAGCTTCCATTCTGTATTTGTACTTGCTTGCCTGTTGGGTCAGCTTAACAGGAGATGTGACTATTTAGTTTATTAAGAGAGACGCAAATGCATTGATAGGACTATGGGACATGGATCTGTTTATCTCTTTTTGACTTTCCCTTCATGGCATTACTTAAAATATTTTTGGCTTAAGCAAAGGCATGCTACAGCAGAGCAAGACACAAAGTCTGGGTGAGTCTTCTTGTAGCAGCTGGTACTTGTGCTAGTGATTGTGGGGTTTTTCTCAGCTGTAGTTGGGGTGTTTGGGAACACAGCATAACCCATGACCTTGAATGCCAACACGTCTCTGAGATGAAGATTTCTGTGATCAGAAAAGCTCGACATCAGGAGTATTCCTCCCTGACAGACCATCAGAATTGGCATCTGATCCATTGTCTCCTAAATGATGGCTGCACACTGATACCTTTAAAGGTGGGATGTGAAGTACTGCTTGGGTTGGTGTTTGTGTGGGAAAGAATCCCTTTAAGACTTGGCTGTTTGGTGACTTCTTAGCTCAGAGAGCTGAAGTCTGTGGCCCTACTCTTTAATACCCCAGAATGCTCTTGGTGTATCTGTTACCATGTCTTACCCGCCGGTAAATTAAGTTGACCACAGCTGTCCTTTCTGTCGTAGGAAGCTGATGAACATTGCCTTCAATGACTTAAACCCCTTCCCCATGAAACTGCTGAGGAACCGTCGATCAATGCACAGAGAAGAGCTGGAGGCAGAGCTGTGTGAACTTGAACAGATCAAGGCAGCCTATGTGAAAGAGAGAGCAGAGCAGGGACCTCAGGACCTGGAGGAGGTTGTTAGTGAAGAAGAAGAAGAAGAAGAGAGCTAACAAAAAGAGAGTTTGTCATCACTTCCCTCCCATATTGCAGAAGGTCATCAGTAGCAACTGTCAGTAAGAAATGGACCAGAGGGGGAAGTGTGGTCACAGGAGTTCATCTGCCACAATAAGCAAGGCTGTAGTTATGGGACCATTTGGAGTCAGATTTATAATGGATTGAAAGGTGTCAGAGGAGTTTAATCCTCTTCTGTATTTCTCCCCATTTAGCCCATCCTGTCCTGTGCAGTTCAGGATTACAGCTGAGGGTGCAGAAGAAATATCAGTTGTAGTGTCATGACAGGAACTGACATGATGCAAAAGACCAAGCAGGGCTTTTATCTATTTTGTGATGGAGGCTTGAATGAGGTCTTTACCTACAAGTAAAATCTCCAGAGATAACCAAGAACACTCCCTTGTTACCTAAAGCTTCTGAACTGGTCAGGAAAAAAACTTCTCTTAGAGGGCTCCTTCAGTGTCTAGCTGCCAGGAGAGTGTTTTTAACATTGTTATTGATCAAGACACTTTCTCCAGAAAAGTGTTCAGTCTGCGAAGGCTCTGAAAGCTGGAGGATATCATCCCATGGGATGCAGGCTGGGACAAGAAAACAGATTGTGAGAGTAGAGTTGCTTCTCCAGTTTGGTTCCTGTAGGAAGTTCATGGGAGCACAAGGTGTGTCTTCTGCTTGGCTGGGAAATGGTGTGAGCTTTCTCTCCTCGTGTTTAGCTTATAGGTCCTGGTATCACCCTGTGCTAGTGAGTTGGCTCTATGGAGGAACTCTAATCTCTGCATGAAACCAACCTTCCTGCAGGCAGGGCCTAGTGTTATGTGGACTTTTACTGGGGACAGCTGGATTTTCTGATAGCCTCACTCCTGGCCATCTCTCTGCCCCACAATTACAGTCCTCCTGTCCTGGGTTTTTACATTGATATCCCTGTCTCTGACTTCCATTCATTATGGGAAGGACAAGGGCTTTTTTGTAGGAGTTTATGATATTGGAGGTGTTTTGTCCATAGCATATGGCTGGTAGTGAACCTGAAAACCCTGGAAACAAGGTCACAAAAGATGACTTGGTATTCTTTATTAAAAAACGTTAATGTCCCCTGAACCAAGCCTGCACAGGTCTAGCACACAGAGATGCCCTATCTGCCTCAGGGAATGGGGTCTGATAGCCTTCTGCCCTGCCTCCCAGGCTCACCCATCCCCTGGGCTAGATACCCTGCCTGTGCAGCTCAGCCCTCCACAGACCCAGGATGAGTCAAGTATTTAGATAAATACAACTTCTTTTCCTTAACATGATGCCAGATCCTGCTGCCCCAGTTTTCTGCTGAGTGGCGTATTACTCCAGGTGTGCCTGCAGTGCTGGCACTGACAGCATGCAGCAGACCCTGCTATAAGGGGGCTCTGCTCTGTTTTTAGACTGACCTTGAACCCAAGTGGCTTATGCCTTCTTTAAATATCTGGTGGGGTTGATAACCCAACCCTTCAAGTTGTGAGTGCTTGTAGAGGAAGGAAAGGGAGGAATTCATAGCCCACAGTGTTCTCAGTCCTGTGGACTGTAGCCAAGATGACAGACTCTAGGGGAAACATTGCCTATTCACCTGAGACATATGGTGTGCCTCACTGGACAAGTCAGCCAGTTTCAATACATTATAGAAGACTGAAATGGGAGAGAGCTATGGAGCAGAGCACACAGCAGAGGAGTAATCAAAGTGGAAGTGAAGTTTTGGGAAGAGTGGATAGATCCCCTAAAGGTCACCGAGAGCTGCACACATTAAAAGTGTGGGATGAGAAGAAAATGTTACTGGAAGCCTACTACAGCATCTCAATAAAAATGAGCTCATTTTACAAGTATGCCATGTAGATAGGGAAGTCTAAAACACAGAAGGTTTTTCTTCACAGATGATACTGCTAATCTAATTTATTTCACTTATTTATACTCTTATGTTCACGAGTGCACACAGAATTTTGCTGTTTTTACAGACCTTATCTTCTAAATCAAGACTATGAAAATTAGAAGTTCACTTAAAATTTTGTTTCCTAGAGCTTTCTGCAACAGCTTAAAAATCTTTCCTCCTGACTTGCCCTTATGTTTAATAATACAGACATTTGAAACATGTATTATTAGACTAAACCACAGCCTGACATATGTGTACAGTATATAATAAACATTGATCTATGTAATACATAAACTCTTTTGATGTAGACATAAGGATCAAGGTATTGATCTTGATGGGGAATTCTGAAATTAGTTTTTAAATTAAATTGGAAGTGAAGGACATGTGAGGGTTGTTATAAGTTTCTTTTCTTTTGTGTCTTCCTTTTGCGTCTCTTGGTTTTGTCCACATGTATTTGCTGAGGACCATCTTCTCTGGTCATATTGATAACCAGTCACTTGTGGTCATTCTTTATTAAACTGTGGTGAATGCAGGAATATCTTCAAGACCTATAAAGACCTGCACCTTGGAACCAAGTTCACATGTCCTCATGGGCTCTCATCTACTTTACTTCATAAACTTCAGTGATACTGAAAAGCACTGAACTCAGGTCACAAAATTGCAGTTGGGCCAGACACAAATCCCTCAGCTCCCTACAAGACCTGCAGTGACTATCAGTCAGTGCCACGGGTGTTCTGAACCTCCTGCTTACCTCTGCATGAAGTGCTCAAGAATGATTTGTGCTGCCACTGCCACTGCTGTGGCTGGGAAACAGTTTGACCTGGTTATGCAGCCCAGCAGCACCTTCTGCCTGTCCTGGTGCCTGTGGTAAAACAGGTGTCTTTCTACCCAGAACCAGTCTTTGCTGAGCTCTGCTGTATGCATAACATTACTTGTGAAATTAAGCTTTCTATCTTTGCATTAACCTCAACCTTAAGATACCAGCTCCAGCCCTAAAAAGGAAGGTTTTGATTTCCACACCCACCCTCCTCCCTATGATGTGCCATTAACTTGTAAGTTCACTTTGTTGCACGATCTTGTGGCCACCAAAAGTTCATAGGGTTTGAGAGGATAAACTGATAGTGTGGTGCCAAACACATAAAGCCACTGCTGGCTCAGTAAGTCCCTGAGCTGCCAACAAGAAGAGGCTGTGAAGCTTCCCTTTCTTACCCCTTTTTGGCCTGGCTGGCGTTGGGCTGGCAGGATCTGTACCTTCATAGACTGCGGCTAAGCCTTGTATTCTGGCGTGCTGCCAGCGTGGTAAGAGGCACTACTGGGGAGGTTGTTTCTGGTTAATGTTTAGTTTAAGCTTGAGCTTCTCATCCAGGGTGAAGGTGAGAGCTATGGGGCAAGGCATTTTCCGTGGGTGGATAGCAACAACACCCTGTAGCAGGAGCCATACCACGGTGATGAGTTTCTTTTCCAGTCTGCAGGCTGGGCAACCTCCTGCCAGACACAAGGCCTTGGGCTTGCTCTCTTCCTATTTAAGAGCTCACTTGTGGCCTGAGAAAATGCTGGGACTTCAGCCATCTCCCAGTGCTAAGAGCTCCTTTACAAAACATTATCTTTAGTTTCTTTAGGGACATGCCAAGTGCAAGAAGACAAACCACTTTCCCATGACCGAGCCACAGTGCTGGAGCTGATATAATATAATGCCATGTGAGATAATTTAACCCCTTTCCTAAGTTCACTGAGAGGCTGGGGCCTGCACAGATATGCTAAATCATGAGATTATCTGTGTGCTTTCTGTTCAACCTCAGGAGCTCTCCAGAGGGGAAAACAGTACAGCAGGTAAATTGGTGGAAGAGAAGGTATCCCTAACCATGATACATTTGGGGTGAAAGGTACTGTACTCTACTAGATGTTTGCTTTGGTCACATGGTCCACTACCTTTGAGATCAAGTCCTTATTTCTCCTTGTTATTAAATCACAGCTTCCTGCAAAGTCTGCCTTTTGAGACTCCAGCTATTGGATCAGTATCTGATCTGGTTTTGAGCTTAATTTTTATAACACAGAACCTCTGGCACATTCTGGTGTCAAGCTGTTGGAAGCTTGAAGACTTGGAGCAATATCCAGGGTAAGCAGAATTAAATTTCAAGCCCCCTTGTAATACCAAAATTGTCCAGATAAAAACTTTCTAACACAGGTTTGAGTATTAGAAAGCAGCATTTTATTGCAGTATGCTGGTCACTCAGAGAATGCTTCCTCTAACTGAGTGCCCTGAGCATTGGGTAAATGCTCAAAACTGTGAGTTTTTAATCATACACACTGATGTCATACTCATTGGCTATCCCTGATTACTTGATGTACGTGTATTACTTTATTTCACATAGTTGCACCCCTTATTGCAAGTCCCTGTATGGTTCTTTGGGGTTTGTCTTTAATGTCTAGTGTCCTTTTTAGGTGCCTGCTCCTCAACTCTCATTTTGAGTAATTGCAATATGGTTGCTTTGCATAACATCTGCTTTCTCAGCCTTGCAAAGCTAAGCTGGCATCCTGTTTGTGTTTTGCATGAGTTTTTTTGTCCACTGCTCCAAGACTACATTGTTCCCTTTATTTGGTAAGAGTAAAATGTTGTTCTGTTCTACTGTCCTTATCATTTGGGAAGAAAATTGTACTCAGCCCAACATCACAATTCCATGTTGAAAATAATGCCTATATTTTTTTCTTTTACAAAGTCATTTTGTTGGTAGAAAAGTACTGTCTATGGGCATCATTTTCCAGGGAGGAAAAGTTTCAAAACAAAACTAAAAACAATTGATATTTTTTGCTACATCTTCCAATAACATTTTTCAACATCATAAAAGCTCTCGCACCTTGCTGAAAAAATGCCAATGCCACAAACTCTGAGAAGGCTTTCAGATTTGACACTACCATTGCAGTGGTGCTTTAAATCAGTCCCAAAGCTGGTAGGTGTTGTGCCCTCCATGCCACCCACCCACATACATGTGGCACAGTTATAGTGAACTGCATGAGGCTGGAAATAATTACAGTCAGAAAAATAAGAACCAGTGAAGTTTTTGTTAAAGATGAAGCTAATTAATTTGTCAGAACTAATTAGCAGCTTCTCCACGAGTCTGCATCCAGAGACATGTCAGGCCCCTTGTCCTCTGCAGGCAGGAATAAAGCAGAGTTGAGAGTTTGCTGCAGTGTCTCCCCTTCAGTGCAGATGTACCGGGCTGTGTGCTGGTACAACTTAGCCTTGAATTAAATATACCTGAGGATATCATATCTGCAAACTGGTAATGTCTTTCCTAGGGTTGCAAGGCATATCCCCATGCAGAAAGCTAGTTCCCTTCTGTCTCTTCTCATCCACCTCTGTAAATGCTCCATGCCAGTCAGGACCTTGCTCCCAGGGAGATGTGCCCAGCTGGGTGAAGTGCTTCATCATTGCTGCACAGACACCATGCATGTGTCCATGCTGATGTAGCTTGTACAATGCAGACCAGCCACAAAAGGTGCCAGCTCTGCTCTTCCAGTGGCTTCCCACAGGTTGAGATACTGCACATGACTAACGGGAGTGTTGTTCTGTTGCACTGCTCTCCAACTCTCAACCAACACTGCTGGAATGGTACCTTTCCACTTCTCACTATTTTGCATGGGCCAGAAAGAGATGGGTGGGATACCAGCCTGCCTCTTGGCCTGATTTCTGGCACCTAATGGTGTGGGAAGGCAGAGTGTTACAGAACATGCCGCTCCAGCTTCTGCTGCTGGATGTCAATAGAAAGCACAAGCATGTTGGCTGCTGAAGGTCCTTTACACAGCATAAGTGTTGTATGGGAGAGCTCTTTCCCAAAAGCCATTTCTGTGGACACAGGCTGTCTGCAGCAGTTGCTCAGCCAGGCTCTTGCTGTGGGATGACCAGTTGAGACATCTCAGGGAACACAACAGAGATAGCATTCACCCCAATCACCAAGGACACCCCAGTCCCAGCCTCCACCCAGTTTAAGATTGCAAAGGGGACGGGGGAGCACTTTTTCAGTACCTAAAACAGCTCTCAGGAATGGCACTTGCACATGAGTAGCACAGCCAGATGCCTACAGTGGACAGAGCTGTAGGTAGAAGAAATCTTTCCCACCAAAGACCATAAACAAAGATGTCTTTGTCTCCCTGTCAGTCCTGCATGCAATCTTCTACACCTTACTCAGGGTTGGAGCACAACATGTGTTAAAGGAAGCACTGGAAATCATCTGTGCATCAGTACCTGACCTGTCTTGTATTTCTCCATGGGGAACATGTGTGCACACACTGTGAGGATCCTGAGGGCTACCAGAAGTCATCTCAATTCCTGTACGCATGGCAGGCCCAGGACAGCTGCTCCACTAGCACCCACAATTTGTGTCCACAGGAATTCCTTCCTGTGTTCCATCCATGGGTATTGCTTCTCAACAGTTGTCTGGTGTATCTGCTGAAATGCCTCAGTCTCCTGGGATGTCCCAGGCTGGCACCTGGTAGCAAAGGATGAAGATCACTCTTAGTGGTTGCTGGTTGGTTCTGAAATTCTGCTTAACACCCTTGAAGAATTCAGTGGATCTGGACCTTTCACAAGGCATAATTTTTCTTTTCCAAAAGGACTTGAGGTGTCCTGACAGGCGTGCTAATGACGACATCACACATGCAGTCTCCTTTTTTACTAGAATTGGGGTCTGTAGTGAGGAAGTGGTCACTGGGTTGGTGGTTGTGATCTCCCCGTGATGGAATTACATTTCAGCTAAGGACACACTTCCTGCCTCTCTTTCTTGGCACTGTCAGCAGTTCTTACTGTTCCAGTGATTTCAATCCATTATGTTGCCTGTTGTTGCTTTGGCTGAGTGTTTGAGACATTTTTTAAGGGTTCACGAGGCCTCTACGCCTTCTGTCTTTGTCTACATCTGCTATGGTTGATATACAGCTTTTTGATAAATAGTACTTTGCCTTGAGGAGTTAATAATTGGTAACAGCATCCATGCAATCATTTGGGCATGTATGCTTTTCCGTTTGTTCCCTTACACTGATCTGCAGCATCTCGCTTGTGAAGGACACTGAGTCTCACAGTCTTGTCACAGCTGCTAGCTCAGCCCAGAGCTGCCTCCGCTACCCAGTGAGTGACAGGACTAAGGTATGTAGATGAGCTATCTAGTCTCAGACTCTGATTAATCAGGCAGGACCAGAGCGGTGTTAGCTGAGGTGGTGACCTGGCAAAGAAACCTCCTCTGCTATTTGATCTTGGGTGCTGCTGTCTACTTACCAAGTTCCTCATTCAGGGCACTGAGGAGGTTTGCAGTGCTGCTAAGGTACCAGCTGACCCCAAAGTCTGAGTGTGACCTCTGTGAGAAGCTTTCTAAAGCCATATGCTATCAATAAAGGGCCTGCAGCTTTGGACCAGTCTCTCTCCATCTGCCAAGGACTGCTGAGACAGCCACAGACTGCCAGCTAAGGCTGGCACATTAAAACTGTTGCAGGGGTGTGTGCAGTGTTCAGGATGTGAGGTACCTGGTGGACACACTGAGGATATGGCACAGAGAACCCAGAAGCTCTCTGAGCTAATGCAAGGCCTGTGGTACTCTCACGGCAACGTCCTGATGCTGTCAGGTCGATCTCGTAGGAGAATCACGCAACCACCTTTCACCATGTGCCTCCGGGCAGAGTCGGGGACCTACGTGCAGCGGCGATGGTGGCGGTGAATGGCGCACGCCAGCCCGGGTGGGATGGCTCCCAAGCCCAGGCTAGCGGAGAGGCACCTGAGCACCTTGCTGAGGTTGCGGCGGGGCTTTCCCCGCCACGCCACCAGCACAAACCCTCGCTGGCCACGGCAGCTTGCGCCCAGGGGCCGGGACGGCCGCATACCTGATAGCGCCGAGCAGGCTCCCCGGCGCTCCCAGGGGCCGGCGGCAGCCCCGGTACGGGTGGCGGTGCGGGCGTGGGGCCGGGACACGCGCGGGCAGGGCCGGCTCGGGCACCTGCCGCAGCCCGGGGCCTGCGGAGCCCGGCGGTCCCGGGGAGCGGGAGGGGACGCCCGCTCTGCCCGCCTTGCGCCGGGGGTGCCGCAGCTCCCTCCGGCCCCACCCCTCTTTGTGAGGAGCTGGTGCAGCCGCCCGCAGCCGCGGGGCCACCGGCGGCCCGGGGATGCCTTGGCCGCCCGGCGCCGCGGGCCTCGGCATCCCCCGTGCGTGCGGCGGGAGCGGGGCGTTCCCGCCGGCCGCGTCGGGGCAGCCGGTGCTGCCCTCGGTGGGTAAGATCCTCTCGCTCGGCAGTAGCGCCAGGGCTGTTCCTGCAGGGATCTGCCGGCGGGATTTTGTGCGCGGGGTGTGGCGGTCTGGCAGCCGGCCCGCGGCGGGAGCCCTCCGACCCGCGGGTCTCCCGGCAGCGGTGCGCGGATCAACAGGGCTTCTCGCCATCCTGCTGCCTGGTCGGGAGGGGTGCGCCTCCTGCCCGGCCTGCTGGCCGGTGCCGCCGGTGACACATCTGGGCATCTGGGTAACTTCGCTTGGTATTTATTCAGAAGCCTCACCTATGGCTATGTGTGCGATGAGTTAAATTTGGCCTTTTTTGCTGCGAGTGGGGAATTCGGGTGCTTGATGTCAGGTTAGGTCACATCCTGCACAGAGCGTTACGACAGCTGCATCAATGACTGGCACCGGGATCCCCTGGTTCCACTTCACCCTGAAGAGGGAACTGGCGCCTTGAAGGGTCTTATTTTCAGGCAGCACAGCTTTGAACACTGCTTCTTCCATGGGTCTGGCTTTGATGCCGCAGGTCTGTCAAAGGCCGAGACAGGCTGTTGCAAAGGGATGTGTAACAGACAGCACTTTGCAGACTGATGGCCTGGTGAGGCCAGCTATGTGCAGTGTCTGAACACATCGTTCACTTTGCAGGGAGTGGTGCCCTCCTTGTCGTGCTCTGGAGCATCCTGTCTGTTCCTGATTCCCATGCCACCCTGCCCCAGCCCTTTTTATTTATACTTTCTAAGAAGACACTGTACTGCAGTCCTTGTAAAGGGTATTTACAGGTTTAGCCTCTTTTGGCCCCTTGGGTGCTCAAGGGAAGTGATTTCTGCAGAGGATTCAGGGAACATTTGGGAGAAGGTTGACTGATGGTTGCCTTTAAGCTTCTCCAGTGCAGGCTCCCCAGTGGGTTAACAAAGGAGCAGCCTGTGTAGCCCTGCTGTTCCCTTTGTTCTTCCTCTGGCTGTGCCCTCTTTGGAGAGCTCTGATCTCTCCTGGTTTGATCAGAGATAGGGAGTGACTGATGGAAACACGAGGGAGTTCATGTTTTGGTTGTGATCATTTCAGGAAACTCTAGAGCACTGGGAGGCAGAATAAGGGAGAGCTGACTGCTTCTTAGAGACCGAAAAAAGGACGTGTTTTTGTCTGTGCTGCTGTTATTTGGTGAATTAGCATTATGACATCTATTATTATAGCTTCGATGAGCTGTATTTCAAATTCAAACTGTTACTCTGCAGCAACAAATCAGTGCCCGTTATCTCAGTAGTGCTGCCTTAGACAGGAAACGTGAGACCCAGGTACTGGTGATGTTTGGACAAAGAGCCTGACAATTCTCCTGCCTGCACCCCAACTCTGCCCTAAGCTCTTCCTGGCCCCTCTTCCTCTGAGGCAAAGCACCTAAGCATGAGTATGCCTGTTTTGCAAGTCTAGGGGTGAGGGAGACCACTGTGTGGCAGCTGTGCCTGCCTGACCAGCAGCCCTGATCCCCTCCATCCCATTCATCCAGCTGGCTGCTGGCTGTGTCTGTGCAGCACGTGGATTTCCTGGTGGCAGGTCAGGGTATCTCCAGATGTTGTATTTTTCTCATTCCCCTCTTCTACCTGGGTAATTACTGCTTGTCTCTCAAGTATGCTGGTTTGTCCCTTCTGAGCAAATTTCCCGCTCTGCAAATGCCAGTAATGGATAATATTTTCACGTTTCTGTGTCCGCTGCATTTGTTAGTAGCTGGATAATGAGTGGATTTTCAGTTGCCTGTGAGTCTCTTTCTAGGTGGACTGGCACCGGGCAGGCTGCTGTCTCTGGAACAGGTTTATGGTGCCTCTGCAAGGGGGAGTTGTCTCTTGCCTGTGGGCTATCTGGACTGCCAATTGCCTAAATGTGGTGTGAGCTGTGTTTTGAGGATGAATAGCTGAGTACAGAGCAGGTCCCTGTACTGTAAGCTTCAGGTGCCCAAGCACTCACTGCTATGGAGGCTTAGGGAGAGAACTGAAAACTTTGGCATATCCCAGAAAAAAAGGTGATGCTTTGAGTGACAGATGGTTGCCTTGGGGCAGGTTAAGCTATGTTATGCATGACCTTGCAGGCTCTTCATAATTTGTGGTCAGTTTGCTGCCTCTGACTTTTTTGTATTCCTTCATCCACAGTGGCTGCATAGCATGAAGTCTTCATGCTACCTTGTTAGGTCCTGATTTCCCCAGCAGGGATTTTGACGGGAAAACTGTTGGGGAATAGGCTGTGACACGGTATGACAGAGACTCTGTGAAGAAACAGTGTGGAGGGAAACTGTCCCAGATCATTTCCCCACCGTCTACTCTTGGCTGGTTCAAGGGGACTCAGCCGGTCCTTCACAGCCACGCCCTGTTCTCTACTCTCATAGGAAAGTTTGTTTGAAGTGTTTGCTTCAACAAAAAAGCCCCACAAAATGCTAGCACCTTATCTGAATGTTCCTGAGTCCCAGTTATAAACACCAGTGATCTTACAGTTGGCCAGTGGGCTGTCTGGGTGGCTGCTGGACCTTGCTACTGACCTGCTGCTTGGAGCCAAGGGCATCCCTGGTGGGGCTGCACAGCAGCGGTGCTTGGAAAGAGCCGTGTCTGGCCACCTCTTGATGCACAGCAGGAGCACAGACGGTCTGGTCTCTTGCTTCCGTGGCAAGAAGGCACCAGAGTGATGGTGTGGTGAGGTGTTTCACATGCAGTCATTACATGGCTTCCCGTAAGTGCGCGTTGTAAAGCTGCTCTGGCTGCGGAGCTGACTGAGGCAAGCAGCCTGCAGCACACTGCAATTATGCTGACGCGCCTCCTGCCTCTCCTCAGGAGAAACAGGAAAGACCTTTACATCATCCAGGAGGCTGTATTGGCTGAGAGATTTTGATACTCATAGGGTTATACTGGCTTGTAAGTAGAGGCTAGACTGGCCTAGTATTTCCAGGGATTTCCCCTCTGTGGTATTACAGGCTTGCCAGCAATTCCCTATTTTGAAAATACACCCTGCAGGGCTCTATTAGTGTAATGCTGATGCTTACTATTTCTAAAGCACTTTGAAATTCACAAATAGGACTTTCTGACCCTCAGCCAAGCAAAATCTTTTCTAGAACGTGGAGACATGCCGCTTCCAAGAGTAGGACCAATGATAGTGTGCAGCTCCAAGCCTTTTCTCTCTTCCCTGTTGACCTGTTCCCTTCTCTGCTTCACACAGTTTCAGATTTTCCAGAGCAGTGCCCAAAGTTTGGTACCTCCTCTTGCTCTTTCTTCTGAGCATCCTTCAGGGCTCTGGTTTGTTGAGTTTCCTTCCAGTCTGGTGAATCGCCTGCTCTTTATCTCTGTACCAAGAAACATAGACCTACCTGCAGAGAGGAGGTTGTAACTGATGACTGTACTGCCTCTCTCCCTCTGTGGGACAAAGTCACTTAGGAAAATTATAAGGAAGACAAAGCAGAAGAAAATCTCAGCAGTTGTGGTATTTTTATAGCTGAGATTAAGACAAAGTTCATGAAAGCTGATAAGATAGCTCTCAGGAAAGCAGCAGAGGCCAAACTCCATCTTGTTCTTCCTCCTGCAGTTCTGGGAGCTGTGCTTAAACAGGAGAGGAGGCAATGCTGGGGGAGAGCTCCTCCCAGAAAAAGGTGACTAGGCAAGGCTGTCCATGTGAGGGTTGCATTAATATGGGCAATATGATCCTCTTGACTTGAGCTTGTACATAAAGTTGAGCAGGGACAGTCAGGAAAAAAAGTGCGGGGAGGGGCCAAGGCAAACACTGGGTTTACTCCCAAGAGCCAAAATTAATCAGTTCTTGCTCTACAAATACCATGATTTAAACTTGCCTTCCAGAGCATATGTTAAAAGGGCTGAATTCCTCCTTGAATCTCTGGATCCCATCCCAGGTTTTCTGGGAATCAATGGTAGGGTGCATGAGAAGTGCTTGGTGGGCAAGTGCCTTTTTCTCAGACGTGGCTCACTCTGTGGGCTGGAATATGGACTGATACAGCAGGCAAACAAGAACATGTGCAAGCACAGGTCTGGGAGCAGCAGATCTCACCCCGTACTGTCTGTCCTACTCCAGCCTCACCTGGATCTTGTTTAGCCATGGACTGTTAGCACGCAGGATGTTTGCTAGTCTGCCAAAAGGACCCCTGAAGGGCTGCCCCTGAATGGCCCCCAGTGTCACACTGCTGATCTGTGCTAATGCTGTAGCACCACAGCTACCCCGTTGGGTATCTGTGCAGTTTTGCTTTCTGGGCTGCAGCATATTGTCCATATTGTCTTAGAAAAGCATAGCTGCCATTTTGCCTGAATTGCTGGCACACTGGCAGTGCTCATTTCTAGGAAGCCTAACACTGACGTTTTTAGGAACACCACCTGTAACGTGAATGGTGCCAGGAAGGACCAATCTTCCTTGTCACCCTTGCTCTGTAAAGGGAGCCTGTGCTGGCAACAAAATTGCAGGGTAATAGGCACAGAGAATCCAGACAGCTCTTTAATTGCAAGAGACAAGTAGAAGTAGTCAAAGATTGTCTTGCTAACATCTACTTAAATGTAATTAGTTCACATTATTTTTCTCTGCCATTTTCTCTAATTTAATTTGAATACCAAAATGCACATGTAGAGGAACAAAAACAAAATCAGAATAGCATTGCTCCATGTTCCTGCTCTTGTAATGTTCAGCTTCTGCTACATGAGAGGCTCTTTTCCTTGCAGTCAGGGAGGATCAGAGTCTGTCTTCTGACCCCTCCTGCCTGTGGTCATGTCTGTTTCGCTTTGAATTTGCAAAAGGTCTTTATGTCAGTAACTGATGCTCGAGTCTTAATTGAAAAGATTGATTCTGCTAATGATAGCCTGGCATCTGACATGTTCCATAGAAATCAATTGGAATTCAGTGTCTCACAGTTTTAAAAATCATGGCATTTATTTAAAGGGCTAATAGGGATTGAAGGGCTTGACTTCACAGCTCCTTGCATCTAGTTGAAGCTCATGCTCCTGCCATACATTAATCTTCTTGTGCAGTAGTTCTGGGTGTGATTCATCCTGCCAGGCAACACAAGTCTTGGAGCAGAAAAACCCAACCTCTCTATGAGATTTTATAGGTAAAAGCTCAAGTGTAAAGTTGATGCTTTTGTCTTTTTTGGTCTCCAGGTTGTATTTTGGTGAACTCTTGGTTTTTGTGGAATTGAAAAGATCAAAAATTGCTTCTGTCTTTATAGATAAAGGATTCTTCAGTTGGGCTGACAAACCACAATGAGAGCCAGTAGCTGGAAGCAGAAGTTATTACTTGGCAAAATAATAAGGCAGTTGTGTTTTTGGCAGCAAAGAGGAGGAATCGTAGGAAGAGCTTCCCAGGATGATGCATAGCTAGAACTTGAACAGGATAATCACTTGAATAATGTCACTCAGTGCACATGGCAGTGTTCTCTGGAAGTAGGTGACATCTCCTAGTCTGCCATTAGCCAAACAGCAGCTACCTGGCCTCCTGCAGAAATTTCTATTCTCCAGCTTGTCATCCCCAGAGCATCTCGTTTCACAGAGGAGACCATACAACTGTCTCCTGTCCAAGCTCTCAGCACGTTCTGCTGGGCTTTGCCCGTAGGGTCCCAAGGTGGTATTCTTGTTCCCTAACACAACAGCTAACTTTCGCTCCTGAGTTATGTTTTATGGCCACTGGTGTGACAATTTGAAGGCAGAAGTCCTCTGAGCCAGTTTGAACATTGACTGTAAGTGGAGAAGGACTTCACTGGCTGTGCTGACTTGAGGTCTGTAGAGGGTGGGGTAGGTGACTCATCCTCTTGGAGGCAGAGCACTGTGTAGGACCAATACCTGCTTTTGTGATTGGTGTGTAATGACTGACTGAATTCACAGTTATCCAGACAGGGGCTTAGCAGGGTAGTTTTCTTGCCTTTAGTACCTCCACCTCTGGAGATTTTCAGAATTCACATGAATGAGGCTGTGAAAAACCTGTCTTGACTTAAAGGCTGACCCTGTTTTCACTGGAGGTTTGTGCTGTGGACCATCTGAGGTCCCTCCCAGCCTAAATTTGCCTAGAAGCAAAAACCTGGTGATGATATTAGGAGAGTGGAAGTTTTCCTAAGTTAAAGCAAGGAAACCCACAGCTAAAATCCACCTAGAAAGCCTGTCTTGGTCCTTGTGTTCCATGTTTCTTTCCCAACGTTCATGATGCATGTTGAACTCAGATGAGTGGTTAAGAATTCCTAACTTTCTCTGCAGCACACATACCTGCTTTATAGGCCGGTGCACTGAATTAGGAAAAAATATCAAAGGATATCCTTTATATATTTTGGTCATCCTTGAGGTTTTAAAAAAAAGCTATTTCACTAAAGCTTATCTTGCTCTTAGCTTGGAGAATCTCTGTTTTGAGACCTTTGATTTGGTGTCCAGTTGTCTGTCAGCTGTTACTCAAACAGGGCTTCTTAAGCCTGATAGCGAAAATGCATTTAATAGGTAAAGAGGGAACTGAAGAAACAATTTCTCTACCTTCTCTTTCTTTCAATTTTGGGAAACTAGTCTTATTTTATGTATGGTTTTGTATATTTCAGAAGAGTTTTACAATATCTTACCTATACTTCCTTCTCTGACATGACTTGCAACATGAACATGGCTTCATGACAGCTTACCTTACATATATAAAAAAAAAAGCAGCATTTGTACTCTTTTTTCTGCCTGTCTTGCAGTCAAGCTCAGTTGTGTGAGTTTGGAAGATTAATGGCACTAGAAGTGTTTCACACACCTTTCGTTTTTGTGGGTTCTGCTTCCACTGGTGCCACTGGCCACTGCCAGTCCAGGCAGATGATCACACAGTGGTTTTAGTCTATTAGTCTGGAAATCTGCAAGTGTCTTCAACTCCTGCAGAAAAGCAAGACTTCCCCAGGAAATCCAGATTTTTATTTTGAGCTGTTTCCAGACTAACCCTTCTTTAACTTTCTTATCTACCTGTGTCATTACCTGCTGTCCTTCCTATGCCTGGAGTTGTCTGGCATGACAGTGTCATGCAGGTCAGGTGTAGCACTCACCTGCAGTCCTCGAGCCTGCTCAGGGAGCCCTCTGTGGGACTCATCCCACTTCTTGTCATCTCTGGCTAAGCTAGGAGCACAGTGCTGACTCTCCACTGGCTCTGAGCAGTCTTCAGAAGTTTCCTGGAGCCTGAAGGCTATCTGGTACTGGAAGGCCCTAGATACTAATGTAATTTCATGAACACATACAAGATATCCACAGAAAACTGCATATTCAGATAGCTGCAGTGAGGCCCAGTGTACCCTACCCAGTGCTTTATTTCTCACTCTTCTTCACACAGACAGTCTTTGTTTCTGCTGCCTAAGGCATGGAAATAGCATCCCAAGCTGGCCTGCATTATGTCAGGAATTCAGAATTCTGCTTTAATTCACAGCCAGATTTTGAGGGCTGTGCTACCTTTTTGGGTTTTCTTTCAATTTTTTTTTCTCTTTCCTACTGCACTGATTAAAAAAAAAAAAAACAAACCCAAAAAGTGTCTGGATACATCTATAATGCAACTGGGTCTTCAATGCCTCATGCCAAACTAGCTTCCTGCAGCTCACTGAGGACTGGGTAATGCAGAAGGGAACGCAGAGGAGGACAACTGTTTAGCTTGGAAAAGGTATGTCTGAAAAGGGATATGACATACGGCTTTTCACATATGGTGGTATGATGGGATGGAGAGTTCAGATAGGGAGTGATTGTTCCTCTGTTTATCATTGCCCAGGAACTACAGGATACAGATAAACAGTGGAACGCATTGACACAGGATGTTTGGGATGTGGTTCAAGAAAAGCCATTAGATGAATCTGCAGGCGGAAAATCCATTAGGGCTGGCTAAACAGACAGATAAGCCTTTGGCTCAAAAAGTCAGTGAGGCACAGATGCCCAGAGCTGATTCAAAGGCATAGAAAAGATCAGTTTGTCGGTGTGGATATCAGCTATGCTGGAGAAATAGGCTGGCATAGAAAGCAGCAGTGGGAGAAGGAGACAGAGCCTGTAGCAGGGAGGTCTGCTGGGATGTGGAGGCACTTCCAGAGGTGCTCCTGGCTGGAAGAGTTGAAGAGAAGGCTGGTGTGTTGGGACTAAGCTGGAAGATGATCAAAACTCATACTGGCGGAGATACGTGAAGAGGCTGGCAGGAATGAAGTATACAGTAACTACACTACTACAGTGTGGGAGGACAGGCTGATCTTCATTGCTGGGAGGTGTGAAGAATGAGACTGGTCACAGAGGAGAGCAGTGGTGCTGACTCAAATGATCACAGACTGAGCAGCACCTGAAAGAAATATAAGAGTGCAGTACTTGGAAGAGAGGAGGTAAAGCAAATAGTCTATATGAAGACAGGTAAGGCTGCAGGTCAAACAGAGAGGGATGTCTGTGTGCAGTGACTCACCTCTATGCTAACTGTAACATCTGCAGTTCAAGAAAAGCAGATCTGGAGAGTGAAAGAGGTGATACCAGGACTTTTTATATCCACAGGCATTTTGGATGTTTTAATTTGACTCAGCTGGTTCCGTAGCAGATGGAGAATACTGGGTCCTGATCCTGGAATTATTTTAATTTCAGCTGGAGGGAATCCTGTCTGCATGTTCCAAGATAGCTTTGCAATGCAAACTGGAGTGCAGTGAATGGCAGCAATAAAGAGATTGGCTCCAAACCCATGCTCCAAGTCTGAACCAAACAATACTTTTGTCCTTGCGCTGATGGGATAGTTTCAGAGTGATGGTAGAGGTTTCAAGAAACTGTATATTTGCCAAGCCCAGCAAGTGAATGAATTGGCACAGAATCTCTTTTCTCTGGCAGGGAAAGCATGGGTAGTCTTCCCACTTAGTCAGCTTCAATCAAAGCCAGACTAAAAACCAAAAAGCAAAATGGAACCTGCTACTGATGGTCTAAGTGATGAATTTTAAAATTTATGATGTATAGGGTACCATACTCACAATGGGGTGACATCAAACTGGAGACCTGTCCCTAGTGGGCTTCCACAGGGCTCCATCCTTGGCCATTGACTCTTCAACATCTTCATTAACAACTTGGGTGCAGGACTGAAAGGGATACTAAGCAAGTTTGCCAATTACACTAAATTGCAGGAACTGTTGACTCCCTTGAGGACAGAGAGGCTCTGTGGAGAAACTCTGATAAAATAAAGGGCTGGACAACTACCCTTTAACAAGGTAAAGTTAATTGCTGGATTGTGCACTTGGGATGGGGCAACCCTGGATGTGAGTATAGACTGGGGAACAAAAGACTGGAGAGCAGCTCCATGGAATGGGAGCTGGGGGTCCTGGTCAGTGACCAGTTGAACAGGAGTCAGCAGCGCCCTGGCAGCCAGGAGGGCCACCTGTGTCCTGGGGGCATCAGGCACAGCATCACAGCCGGGCAAGGGAGGGGATTGTCCTGCTCTGCTCTGCACTGGGGCAGCCTCACCTCCAGTGCTGGGGGCAGTTCTGGGTGACACAACACAAAAAAGACATTGAGCTGTCAGAGAGTGTCCTGAGGAGGCCAGCAAAGGTAGTGAAGGGTGAGGTGAAGCCATATGAGAAGTGGCTGAGGTCACTTGGTCTGTTCAGCTTGGAGGAGACTGAGGGGAGACCTCACTGCAGTTACAGCTTCCTTGTGAGGGGAAGAGGAGGGGTAGACATTGATGTCTAAACTCTTGTGGCCAGTGACAGGACTTGAGGAAAAGGCCTGAAATTGATTTAGGGAAGGTTTAGGTTGGGTATCAGGAAAAGTTTCTTCACCCTGAGGGTGGCTGGGCACTGGAGCAGGCTCCCCAGGGAAGTGGTTACAGCGTTGTGCAAGACCCCTTGGGAGACCCCTAATAAAAAGTTCTGTGCCAGGAGTAAGAGACAAATGGGACTTTTTTGGTCTTCTTTTTTTATCTTATCAGAAGTTCTGCGTGCCATCTACACCAGACTCAGCACACAAGGAGAAGACAGAAAAAAAAGATCACAAGATGTACAGTTTCAAAATCTTTTAAAGCTGTTTTATCTGATTATCCCTTAAAATGTACTTTTTTTTTTTTTACTTACCTACCAATAACTAATTATTTGCCTGTCATGCAACATCTGCATTGTGGCTCTCCCCAACCAATCACCCTGTGCCACCAACACAGCAGAAAATGGAGTAGATGAAGAAATTTTGGATGCCCAAAATCCTCCATTTTGTCTTCTATCTACCTCCATACTAAAAACCCAAAACTCTAAATTTTTCACCCTGTGATAAACTGTACTATTATCTATTTCATACACTTGCAGATTCTAATTCATCCCAAAGTCTTGGAAGCCCTCTCCATGGGCAAAGGTTAAAAGCAGTGTTTTCCTGGGAATCAGGACTTGTCACGACAGGCAGGGAAATATTCCCTGTGCCCTGTGTTCCAACAAGAGCACCAAGCCTGACAGAGTCCAAGAAGTGTTTGGACAATGCTCTCACATGGAGTGACTCTTGGGGATGTCCTATGCAGGGACAGGAGTTGTATTTCAGTAATCTGGATGGATCCCTTCCAGCTCAGCGTATTCTATGATTCTGTGATGTGGTGGAAGAAAGCATGGGCTGTTGTGTCTGTCACGTCTGCCTTTGCCACTCTCTTGCTAGCTTGTCATGCTTCATATAAGTGGCACCTACTGTTAAGGGGCTCAAAAGTGTCTTAGGAGTTTTCTGCAGAACAGACAGGTGTCAATTCTTGCTTAATCAGCCACTCAAAGAGAAAAGCTTCAACTTGAATCATAATTCCACAGGCACTGCATGGGTGTGGGAGAGTTTCCCACACTTCTCTTCTGTGTGGGCCCCTCACTACTTTTTGTATGCAGATGATGCTGTAAGGGAGGTGAAAGAATTCTGCAGCTATGGGTTTCAGAGAATACCTCTGATGCTGCCTGCTGCCTTTCAAGGAACAAAGTCCTGCTGTCATTGCCCTCAGAAGGACAGGGACCATTTCCCTCTAATTCTGGCTCACATCTGGGAAACTCTCAGCTGATTCTTCTCTGGTCTGTAGCAGTATGTATGTGTCCTTTGCTGCCAAACCCATTTGCTAACAGATAGATACAATTTCTTGGAGGGCAGTTACAGAGCCAGATTCTCCTTGGCACTGACAATGTAATAAGGAGACCAAGAATGCAAGCTGCAGCTGGAGGGAAGTAGGTCAGACATTAGAGAAAACTTCATCCCCAGGAGGGCAGTGAGACCAGGCAGGTGGAGGCCATCATCCTTAGGGATTTTGAAGGCTCCACATCTGTCCTGGTTTAGAGCTATGGGTAGGTTGACTGTGAGGCTTAAGTGGAGACCAGAGAGGTGGGGTCTCCTACACTGTTTCCTTGCATGGTTGTGCTTTCCTTCCCAGACAAATAGGAGCCTGGTTAGTGCCCCCCCAGCTCCTTAGCAGTTTTCATTTCCCCAGGCAGTTTCAGAGATGAGATACAGACTTGGTGTCTGGCAGGATCTCATCGCATTCAAGCCTGTGTACACAGCTCCAGCCACGGCGGAGTGCAGTGACATGACATCACATTAGATGTAAGGGCTGTATATCGAGACATTCAAGTGAAGTGTGTAACCTCCAAACCTCGGCAGCACCCCAGAGAAACATCTGCACTGGCTGTATTTCCATTGTCTCACCATCCTGCTGGGCACTTCAGCTTTTCTCATGTGTCTGTGTTCTGGTGGTAGCCACAACTGCTCAGGTAGGCAGAAGAGGTTTGAGAGGAAATCTGGCTATCCCAATGGATTCCACTTGGACTCCTGTGGCAAGTAACCAAGATATTGGGACTCCCTGGAGGTGAACAATCTTGAACCCTTGAACCAGTGATGCTGAAGGAAAACCTTTACTGCAAGGAAAGGTTTCTTTACAGTAGCCTTTAGAAAAGACCCCCACTCTGCCAGATGTCTGCAGGCCTCACAATAAAGACAGGTGGACCAAGTGTCCTTGTCTTCCCAAAGAACATGGCAGGTTACTGAGACCCAGCTGCATTGTTTTGACGGGGAGCTGAACTTTGGTTTCTGAAACCCAGAAGCCAGCTTGGCCTTGAATAGCAGGAACCTTCTTTTAGAGAAACAGGAGAGTGAAAGCCTGGTGTTCTGGTTTCAGGAGAAGCTGCTGAGCTTTGCAGGGTGTCTGATGACGAATTTTTCAAGGTTGCCTTTCTGACAAGAAATGTAGCAATGTCCCTGAAAGTTCGTAACTCCCTTTTTAAGCTGAGTTTTTGGGGGCGGGGGTGGGGGGGGGGGGGCAGAAGAGGCTTCCAGTTTTTATAGTTCTTTCAACCAGGATTGTTTTATTTGCTTTCCTTTTGCAATGAAGCAGGATCTTGCCAGCATATAAAAGGTCTCTAAGATGGAATTTGCCCTCTTGTTGAATTCAGAAGCACATTAGTACTCACAAGGAAGTTGATAAGCAATAATATTTTCTTTGCTGCCCAGGTAACCAGCAAAGTGAAAGAGGGTATTGTCTCTGGAGAATGCAGGCAAGTTAGCTTTATCTTTCTGTACACAGGCTATCTTGGAAGGCTGGAGGTGAATCAGAGGAAGGTGGGGCTTACCCTCCAAAGAGGCTGGCATTGCCCCATCCTCGGCTTCAGTAATACTGCCTCCTGGCCTTCCTGAGAGTTCTGATAAGCCTAATGAAACTGAGCTGAGGTTTGGCGTTGTTTTGGGTTTTGCTAGTCTCCACACTCCCCTGATCCACTATGGTATCTTGTAAAGGCCATGCTGACTGAAGGCATTTATGTCCTCACCATGTTTCTCTGTCAGAACTTGCAGAGTATGGCACCACATGAGGCAGAAAAGGCAATGGTGAGGGGACAGGTTGAACTGCCAAAAAAAGATATTACCACTGAGTGTGGAATCATCCTGGGATGTACAAACTGACTTTGCACTGACTGAGCACAGGTGTCTTCACACACACTGAGGGATGGTCTGTATGCTTCAGCTTGATTTATAGCTGATGTTGGCTTAAAAATATTAATAAAGAAATTTCTCCTCTGACTGGGGGTGATTCGTGATGTTTTACTCCCTGTGCCTGAGTGAGCAGTGTGAACCTTTAAGAAGCAGAGCTCCAGGTGCTGCTGGCAGTGGAGTAAGAATGGTGGTGCCTCAGGCTCCCTTGCTCCAGGGTGAACCACTGTGGTTGCTTATGGGAAGAATGATGCTTGTCAGGCTACTGCAAGGAAGTCCAACATCTGGCAACAGACCCTCCAGGGGCACTTCCCAGCTCCTGAGCTTTCTAAGCAGGCTGGGGCCTCCAGACTGCTTTATGCCTATAATGAAGGTAAAACCAACCCCCCTTGAAATTTAATAAAGATAAAAGTCAACTTCTGCCCCTGATGTGCAGCCTCTCCCTGCAGTGGAAGGAGCAGCTCTTGTGAAGGCTGTGAGGGTCCTGGTGGGCAGCAAGTTTGACCAGAGTAATCTGGGTAACTCTGCAGGGCAACTGCAGCCTGAGCTTCTCCACAAGACTCCAGATAGGCACATTATCCAAGGAGGCCAATGGGATCTCCATCCTCATCAGTCTTTCAAACTCAGCTGGACAGTCTAAGTAACCTGGCCTCCCTTTGTAGTGAACTTTGCTGTGAGCTGAGGACAGGACTGACTCAGGACCTCCAGAAGTGCCTTCTGGCCTGAGATTTTCATGTGGTTCTGTGATTTAGCCTTGTAATTTCTCTTTGCTTCTCTCACTTGTCCCAGGGAGGCTCAAGTACACATTTGGTGTCAAGATTGGAAGTGACCACAGCAATGAAATAAAGAAAGGTGACAATTCAGCCAGTACTTCATGATGTGCATTTCAAAGTGTTCTGGGGGGTTCTACCCAAAATATAGTCTTGGATTCCTTACCAGATCAGGTGACAGGAGAGCTTGAGCCTCTTCAGAGCTGCGTGAGGCTGTGGTCTCTGTCAGTTTTTCTCTTTGCTCTCTTCGCTGCTCTTCACCATCATTGCTGACTGTGCTGAGTTAAAAATAACCTGGCTGAGCTATTTTTATAAGGCACATGTATTCCCTTGTCCATCTCCCTGCTTTGCCAGCATGGCAGAAGAGCACAGAAGAGAAGTACCAGGCAGTGGGGATGTGGCAATGACATGGACAGGTGTCACCATGAGGTTGTTATTATGCTGGATGCCATTTGGTGTTGCTGCCTGCCTTGGGGAGTGCACTGTGGTTTAAAACTGTGACTGAACACAAGTGTAGCTGGAAAACTCATCAAGGAAGGCCATGGGATTTTTGCTGTCTTAACCTTGTCTTGTGAAGAGTGGTCCTGTTTCACTCCTAGCAGCCCTTGCCTGCCCCTGGACACATGTGCTTAAAATTATTTTGAGGGTCACAACACTTGGTGTATCTTCTAAAGTAAAAAATTTGCACGATGTGCTTTTGCCAAGCTTGGGACCTTGGCATGAATTTGGCCCTAGTTGGGCAGCCTTGGGTTCCATCATTAGAAAGATGCTCTGAGGCAAAAAATGTGGTACCAGCTGGTGATGATGTTTGTGGGGTGCATGGCTGCAGTGGGTTTCTGGAGTCTTTCTATTCAGTACAGGCTGGGTCTCTGTGCAATGTTTGCCTTCCCTGGCCTAAGCCAATGGGGATGCAAAAGTACTGAAACACCCTTTTGCTTATGGTCTGAGCAAACCTGTGTCAGTGGAAGAGCCACTGTCTCATGACTCCTGAGGCTGTGTCCATGTGGCACTACTGCCAGTATGGTGGAAGGGCTGACATGTCTCCTGCAAGGACTCACATAAGACCTCAAGTTCTGCCCTGGCCAGTGTGCACCAAAATAAGGGGCAAGAGGGGCTGCTAAGCATTCTCAGAGAAATTCCTGTTATGTGTATGAGGAAATCAACCCATTATTTTAGTTTTGAGTGACTCCTGCACCTTCCTACTTCATGTCCTCTCTACTTGTGCAATGTTTATTCTAGAGCTGTTTGTTTTCCACAACCAGCTTACCAGGGCACCATATTTACCTGTGCCATGCTGGAGACCCGCAAATATTTCGGAGTGTTATTTAGAGCTGGGTTTTCTGAAAAGAGACAACATCTCTAGAATACACTGTTCTTTGAGATCTTGCTTGCTGCTGTGATTTTGTCCCCCACCACTTCTGTGTATCCTGGTCCGTCTGCACTGGTGGCATGCCCTTCCTCAGGAAGCCAGTAGCCTGCAGGATGTGCCGCTGCCTGTGGTGACAGAAGCAGTTCCCACAACTCCTGGTGGGCTTCCCAGGAGAAGGGACCTTTGTGCTTCTGCAGAGGAGCAATGCTCAAACCAACACTGGTGATGGACATGGATGAAGCATCCCTTTCCATCACCTGTTCTGCTTCTGAAAATACAGATTGGAGCATCTGACTCATGCTTGGTTTGGTGAAGGCTCTTTGCCCACACTTCATTATGAGGCTGCTCTATAGTGCAGGAGCAGGATGTGGTGTGTATGCTGTGTGTCCAGTGAGGCCACCATGTCCCTCTTGGGAAGGGCTGGCTGCAGCCTCCGAGCTGCTTTTGGGAAGAGACACGTGTCTGTTTCTGAAAGCTGACTGAAACCTTAGTCTGAGCTCCCTTAATCTGAGCCCCGGGAACGGTAGGTGTGGATCCTTGTGGAACAAAAGACAAAGAAAGGCAATTGATAAAATCGAGGCCCATCGCAGGATGGCTGATTTAAAAGGCTGGTTCCCAGCTGGCCGATTTAAAAGCTTCCAGCTTTGGCCGCAGATAGGGTTGTTTTTCCAAGGATATGCCTCTGAGCAGCTGCAAAAAGGTCCTGCTGCCTGATAGAAAGGCGTGCTGAAAGGTTTTTATTTGCTACTGTGGATTGATTGGAGTACAGATGCTCTGGAAGACGTGCTGCATTATTCATGTGGTAGATACCGTTGCTAAAAGCTAATGTACAGCCCGGAGGCTGTGAGGAGTGGTACGGTCCTTTGTGTGGTTTTGTTGATGCACTAGAGAGCCTGAACTGCTCATGTTTAGTTTTTTTTTTTTTTTTTTTTTTTTTTTTTTGAATACTGAGATTGATAAAGCAAATCGAGGAATGTGAGATCACTTAGTTAATGGTTCTCCACCTCCTTTCTTGTTTACAAAAACTATTCATCGCACCTGTGCTCAATTTTTTTTTTTTTTTTTCTTTTGAATACATTATTCATACAAAACTGCTTGCTAGGCTGGCCGTGTTTGCAAGACTTCATCAGTAACTCAGTTTTCTTGTGGCACCAGATTAAACTGCTTCCCTATCCCGGCTCAAGTGTGTGCAATAAGTCTCCCACTTCGGATTCTCCATTAATGCATATTCAGCAGCCTTACCCATTATATTCCCACTCCTTTACACAGGTGCTGGGGCACCCAGCAGCAGCAGGGCTACGGCACACAGGCCCTGTGTTTCTGCACCCTGGCTGCAGTGGAAGGCCTCATGCAGGGTTCAGCATGCAGTGCTGTGATACAAAGGCCCTGTTTTTGTGTGAAGGGGTGAAACTGCAGCACGTGGGGGCAAAAATGCAGTGTGTGTGCTTGTGACTGGACTGCCTGAGATCCTCTTCTGGAGACTGAATACACAGAAGCCCATCTGAGAACATGTGTGTTTCTGTAGCTCTCTTTGCTGACTGCTAGCAGCTGGCTGTCAATTGACTTGGTCAAGACCATGGTCTGATGGTTAGGTTCTCCATCTGGGGACTCTGAACTGATAAACCTCATCTCCAAGGCAACATTTGCTTCTCAAGGATTTTGTTTCTCTGTTGTGGAAGAGACATGGCCTCAATGCAGACTCCACCTGCCCTTCATTGGGTGCAACCAAGTCATGAACCAAGAGGTGAAAGCCACCATATCAGTGTTGTTTATTTCTCTTGTAACAATAAACTTGTAGCCCCCGAACTTGTAGTGTTGTCTGAGATGACACGTGCAGATGGTATTTAAAGTTCTGGGTTGCTTTATAATCATATGGTCTGATTGACTTTGGTTCCAAAGGAATTTATTACTGGTAATTTCCCCTTGATAGTGTTATAGCACAGAAGTGGAATTTGGATGGCAAGGTCTGCAGAGGGTGTGTCACCTACTGTACTGCAGATATGCCTAGGAGAGTGTCCATGACTTTAAGACGAACCCAGCTTAAGCTGAGAGGTTCACAAACCATTTGGTGTGATAGGTTTGTGGAAGGCAAGTCCAGAAATGAAATGGTCTGTTCTTATTTGGCATCTGAGGCAGAAGGCTGGTGTCTGGTGATGAAATTCTGAGGGCTCTGATTTTGTCTTGAAGCAGCAACTCAACACATACTGTGAAAAACCAGGAAACTATTTCTCATGTGTGTTTCTTACAAATTGTAGATAACAATTCCTCTGTTTGAAATTCCTCTGTTTGCCTTCAGGCTTGCCTTTTTAAGGATGTTTTTGTATTCTGTCTTTGAAGATGGAAACATGTGTGGGTGGATTTTTGAAAAAAAAAAAAAAAAAAAAAAGGCAAACTTAAAAATGTAAACCTGAGAGCATTACATCAAATTAAAAATGTTGCCTGGATGAGGGTGGGAGCCAGCAAGCTAGTCTGAAACATGGGTGTGGCAAATGGACACACCTGGGCAAGTGGATTGCCAGCGTATGGCGTGGCTTCTGTGTGCTTATGGCCGTGCTGTGATTGTGTTGCTGGGTGCAGGGAAGTGACTGTCAAAGGACAACGGTCAGACATGCTGGATTTAGGAGGTGTATGACTGATTACTTGCAAAGATAATGCATTAATGTTCTGAAGAGTGTTCTCAGGGAGCAATTTCCCACCCCTGTCCAAAATAGGAAAAGAGAATTCCTATTTTGAAATTAAAGAGCTGTAGGAGGAAGAAACAAAAATGGCAATGATAGTGTTATCTCCTGAGCTGTAAAGTGTGAGCTATAGTTGCTCTCTGGATTTCTAGAGTGTTGCTTTTCATGTACTGCAAAGGACAGACACCTTTGCTTATCCTGTTACTACCACTGGGCTTTCCAGGCCTGTTTATGTGGAATATATTTTCAACAGGAGCTAAAGCCTGTAATTATATTAATACAATCACACCAGCATTGCTGGTCCTCCTTGGCATGCAGAAACTAATCCGAAAGAGGTACTTCTTACAGGGGTAAAGGAGAAGATGCTTTCATCCCTGTCTTGCCTTTAGAGAACCATGTCTGCACAGGGACATTTGTTGGTGTGCAGAGTAAAGCCCAGTGTAGGCAGAAGTGTGAGGCTGCCTGTCCTGCAGAGAGCTGCCAGGTTGCACAGTGCTGCAGGCCTGACTTTCCACAGTAGAAGCAGCAAGACTTTGTGCAGCTCAAAAGGCAGGCTGTGACAGGAGGTGTTCTCTGGCTCACTGATTCTGAATCTGGGCTCCTGGGTGTTGCTCCAGGTGTCACAGGTGAGACAGGAGGTCTTCTCCTGCTGCAGATAAGGCTTTCTGTGATCTGCTAATGGTACAGATTCTTACTGTGCTGGACATGGAGCTTAGTCTTGTGTGTTGGAAAAACCTGCTCCCAGAGCCCCAGGAGAACAGAAGCTTGGAGATCCTGAGGAATTGCACCCCTAGTAGGCCGTGAACAGCAGGGACTTTATTGTCCTGCATGCAGCCCAGTCTGGGGATCCCAGTGGGTTCTTGGGATACTGGCTGCTTAGTCAGGGAGTTGCTGCTGTCTAAGGGATGCCCTTTGATCAGCTCAGCAGCGCTGAGTCCGGTCTGGTAGGGATCACAGCTTCCAGCCACACTGGATTCTTCTAGGGACAAATGCAGAGCCATCCCCAAGCCTGGCTAAATTCCCCTGTAAGAGCAAGAAGGGATGAGTGGTACTTTGGATTACAGTGGGGTCGGTGATGTTGGACAGTGCTCATGGAAGATGTGTGGGGACCCCAGCCAGTGGGGCTGCAGCACACATGAGGAAATTAACTCAGAGCAATTAACACGTTGTCTTTGAGTACTTTACAGAGGATGGCAGAGGTTCCTGAACTATAGATGCAGGGAAGCTTGAGCCTCTCTATAAGGAGGACATCAGAACAACAAGAAAAAGTGGAACACATGAGAGAAATAATGAGATGAAAAAAGGCAGCTTGAGCATGGTGAAACCAATCATGTCAACACTCTGATTTCATCTTCCAGAGAGTGGTAAGCCTAGTGGATGTGGGATCATTTATCTTTACTTCAGGAAAATGTTATCCCACACAAGTAAGATAAGGGAATGTGTGCTTATATACATCTATCTGTGATCAGGTATATGTAAATTTGGTGAGAGAATTATAGAGGAGAGCTTACATGACAGAATGTGAGGATTTATTGAGAAGAACTTTGCAGGGTTCTTCCTGACATCTGATGCTTTTTGTATTTTTATTAGCAATTAGGACAAAGGAATTAACAATAAACAGGAAACCAGGAGGAGCAGGAAGCTTGCAGAATGACAGGGCTCTGGTTTGAAACTACCTTGATGAGCTGAAGTAATGGCATGGGAAAATTAGGAAACGGTTCAGCAGAGAGAGGTTCGGGTCTCCAGATAATGCAGTACCATCAGACCCAGTGCAGTTCTGCAGAAAAGCATCCAAAAGCTGCATTTAATTCCAACACAACCCAGTGACATGCTGTAGAAAGAAAATGATAAATATGAACTGGAGAATATCTGGTAAATTTAAAAGGGAGCCTTGGATGATTCTGTCCATGTATGTTAATGGAATAGATATATTCTGCCAGTTTTAGGTGCAGCTGTTCTGGTAAAATGCAGATGAGCCAAAGAGAGTGGGAGCAAGGAGGACAAATTTGTCAGCTGTTCAGAAAACATGTCTGACAGAAGGAGAATGAGGTAAAAACCGGGGAAGACTGGGAAGCTGTGTGTCAGCTGTGGAGTAAAGCTTGCTGCAGTAAGAAGGCTGCCTTTTGCCTGGGATCTGGCTAAATAGAGTAAGAAGCAAGGGAGAGTGATTGCACAAAAGGAGATCTAATTTTGACAGTGGAGAAAAGCTGCATAATTGTAAAGGCATCTGTCTGCTGGGTTAAGTTTAGTGGGATGCTGATGGTCTTTCCATTGCTTGAGAATTTTGGGGAAAAAGTCCTTAGGGGACGATGTAGAAAAATGAATGAGAAGGACAGGAAAAAGATGGACTCAGAAGGCCTGTGATGATCTGCTTTTGTTCCACAAATTTATGCTTCCCGTTGGAGAGCCTTCTTGCTAACTTCATACCGTGGTGAGGAACTATCATAGTGCTGCAATCTGAATATACCATGTCACGGTGATTTTGGGTTTTCTTAATGCAGTTTGGCTTGTGAAGCTTGGCAAGGGTTTACAAAAGCTGAGCTGACTCTCAATCTTTCTCACTTTTATCTGCAAACCTACTACGTTCCACTTTTACTACTTTGATGTCATTCTCCTTTTCCCAGCCTCTCCAGAAAACCTTCTCACCTGCCTGTTCCTTATCTAGTTGGTTTTGATTGAGAGAGTTTGCACTGCGGTCCAGCTATTTTTGTTGCTTTATGTCATCTGTTTGAGTTGCTGCTTGTTTTCTTTCCCCTTAGCATGGCCCATATGACAAGTCCCTTGCAGGCAGTGTTGTGTAACAGGGATATCTCCCATCTTCACACTGCATGCACACAGAAAGTTCTGGTCTACTTTCACTGTAGCTATTTAGGATCCTCACCCAAGAGATCAGCGCAGATTTCACAGGGTCAGCATGGTTGAGGGTGGAGGTACCTCTGGACTTCTAGTCCAGCTGCCATTTCAGAACAGGTTCAGGGCATTGTCTAACTGGGTTTTGAGTGTCTCTAAGACTCCACAGCCTCTCTAAGGAACCTGTGTCTCAGACAGGCAGAGTGTGTGACCACCCTCAGAGTTTTAGAGTTCCTTTTTACGTTTAATTTTCTGATCAAGCTCAGGCTGAACAGCCTGTGGTTCTCCAGATCCTCTGTCTTGCCCCTTTGAAGGCAAGGGTGACACTTATGTTTTTCCAGTCCTCAGGGACAATACCCCATTGCCATGAGCTTTCAGAGAAAACTAGAAATGACCTTGCAGGAACAAGGGCCAGCTTCCTCAGCTCCTGTGGGTCCATTCCATCAGGCCCTTGTCCATATCCAGTCTGTTTAAATGTTCCCTGACCTGATCTCCCTCCAACAACAGTCAGTCTTCCTTGCTTTGGATTTTCCGGATCTCTCAGGGGCTCCAGGGTGCCTGAAGGCTGATCTTAGCAGTAAAGACTGAGGTGAAGAAGACATTCAGTGCCTCAGTCTTTTCAGTGTCCCTGCTGCTTTTTCTAGTGCTCCTTTGCAAAAAACTTCCTCATTTGTGCTTGGAACTACTTCGGGAGACACAACAGAGTTACAGTTAGTATTTATACTTTCTGCCTTCTCAGGGCAAAATAAAAGTTTCACATTTCCTTTAAGAAAGGAGATGAAAAGCTGGAGATCTGTTGTGACACCTGCATCTTCCTAGTGCACCAGTGAGCAGCCTTCTCAGTACCAGAAGACTGGAAGGTGGTCCATAGAATACCATTGCCAGTTGTTGGAACAGGTAATTTGTTAAATGCTTGTCTCCAAGATCAGTTCTTAGCAATATTTTTTCCATAGGGACAGCAGTGTATTTCACACAGCCTTACCCCAAAGCTTTCACAACCCAAGAGAAGGAATGTTTAAAATGAGAAGGGACAGCATGACCCTTTCAACACAAAGTTTGGACGGCTGTATTGAGGGCTTGGCCTTGATTTGTTGATGTACATTCTCATGGGAAGATCTTGTTATAAACAAGTTGGCACCGAGCAGGAGAGTACAGGAGAGAGGAGCATTTGCCTTTATGATAAAGACCTTCCTCACGGGGAAGCAAGAGCTGCTAGTAGGTTGAGATGAGGGTTGTCTCAGACCAATGACACAAAAGGATGTCTTGTCAAAGCCTCCACCCACTCTTCTACCAGCCTGGCAGTGCAGTAATTCCCTTGGTATTTTGAGGGGTCTCCTCTAGTTTCTCTGCAGGCTGAACCAAGGACTGCCTCCCCACCTGCCTGGTAGTGCATAGGACTTGGTATTTTGGAGTACACCCATGTAATTAGTAACTCTGTGATTAAGAGCCCAGCCCCGCTGGCTTCCCTCTGGCTGCTGGCGAGTCCTCTCTGGAAGCAAGAGGCAGGTGCTCCTGAAAGTACTCCTTGCTCTGCTGGTTCTCCACGTCATGCATGGAGAGTGTGGTCAGAAGTCTGTGAGGGTAGGTCAACCTAAGGAAGGTGGTGCAGGGCACCAGGAGAGTGAGGGAGTCACTCCTTCTGAGTTTGCAAGGTGCAGCTGGAGACAGCTGCAGGCAGCTGCAGCCATACTGGTATGTCACTGAGGACAGCCTTTCTTTTAGCCAGAAAGTTAACTTGCATGTGTGATGAAGCTGTCTCTTACTGCTTCTTCAGATGAAAAGGAAAAGAGGAGAATGGGATTAGGATGAGGTCTGATTAAATTGCCTGGGACTAATACTGGTGTGGGGATGAACAAATGATGACTGGACTGTTCTCTGGTGGTCTGACTGCTCATGCCTGAGCCTGGTCTGTGTTTGCACAGGTCTGTCCTGTCTTCCAGAACCTTTTCAGGATGAGGGCATGCTACTGGAAGAAAACTACACCTTACTACAGTACTTGATTTAGCAAGAGTGATGTGTTTCTCACTCTCCTTTTTCTAATGAAGCCCTTTTCATATCCATGATAGCTGGTGGCAAATGAGGACACATGGGATGGGAAACTGCACTGATTGCTTTTACTAAAAAGTGACACCTGCAGACCAGCATAACAAACAGACACCTTTCTCATTGCTTGCTTGCTTTGTGATCACTGTGCTCCTGTCAGGGTTGCAGCCAGCAGCCCTTTCTCTGCGGAAGGCAAGAAGAAAAGGTGAGGAATGCATTTGGAGCCATGTGAGGTTGAAGATATTAAAGCTGTCTGGAAGAGAGAAGTACCTCTGCACACTGGTTTTTCAATGCCTGTCTCTTTGAACTCTCTTGCTTAACCACGGGGGCAGGGTTGCAGTACTGGGTCCTTGGGAGAGAGATCTTTGCCCTGTGAAAGAAGCATTAATAGCATAATTCAGAGTAAATACAATTATGTGATGTATTTGTGTTTGCCAAAACTGTCCCAGTCCAGCTGTGTGGACCTGGGACTTATTTGCCTTAGTTGATTAGTTAGCTGCTGAAAGCAGCCCTATCCCAGTGAAGGTTCTTGCATGTGAGTCTTGCTAGTGTGCCCCATGCAGGTGACAGATGCCTTCTGCAGGATGTGTAAGACTCATTAACCTTGCTGGCAGGAGTTATATACTGCACTGCACTGGTTCCCTGATCAGAGCTGTGCCCTATGCCCTGATGATGGCTAGTAAAAGCAGAAAGTTTCAAAGCAGCCTGCTTAGCAGATGTTCCTCTGCTGAGATTCATCAGGAAACAGGATGCAGCTAGAATCACACCTCTCTGATCAGGAGCGGGGACAATAGTCTGCTTAAAGCAGAGAGACACTGAAACCAGGACCCTGTGCCTGTGTGAAGAGTGCAGAAGCCTGGTTGGGAGCAAGTCTGACATGTCTTTCTGCTTCATCATAAATCTGGGGATAGCAGAGTGAGGAGAGGGGAAGTACTTTTTATGGAGTTCTCTTGTACAGTTTGCTCTGTATGGAGCCATGTCATGAAATTTACAGTGCATGTAGCTGGCTCTCAGGCAGAAAACCAGCAGTATTCCATGATATATTAATTGCCTTATTTAAAATGATGTGTTTAACTGTTTCCTTTCTACGAGTCCTGGGGTACTGGGAAGGGAATGTGTCTCCTATTTCCAATACATGTCTTGGTGTTCAGTGTGAGGCAGTACTGAAGCCGACTTAATGTACATCTTTTTGTTGTCATCTGGATGCAAGCATTGTCTCATTGTCACTGGCAGAGACAAGATAGCTGAAAGGGTTTTCTGAGTCTCCCAAAGTGACTCTTCTTACCTTTAGGCATCAAGCTACCTTATTCATTTTTGGATGGGGAGGAATGAATTTTAAGAGAGTAAGCAGTGTGGAAGAGAAGTGGAGGGGAGGAGAGAGATTTTAGTGGAATAGGAGAAGGATAAGATGGATGAAACTGGTGGATGATTTCAAGAAAGAAGGAGAGAAGGCACCAGAGAAAATAATGGATCTAGGCAGATTCTGGGAATGACAATGATTCTTATTTCTGTTTGATTTTATTACTTGGAGCTGTGTGCAGGTAAAGATTTTATTTCATGGACTGGTGGTACAGAGCAGTGGAGAAGAAGATGTGTGTCTTCTCAGGAGTTTTCTAGCTGTATATCCTTGTGCCACTTTCCATCTGCTTTTTTTGCTTGAGGTTGGAAGTTTGAATCTCTTGTGGCTTCTCCTTGGGTGCTTGCAAACAGTTCTCTCAAGACTTGCAAGTCTGCTCCTATGAGTTTTTTGGCCATAGAAACATCACTTAAAAATTATTAGGCTGAAAGGGAAGAGGCATTACCAATGCAATGCAAATTTAGCATTCCAAATGAGAAGGTAAAAAAGGAAATGAAGTTTTGATGGCATTTGAGATTGAAGTGCTCATTGTAACTTTCAAAATCCCCCTTCTAGTATTTGCATTCCTTCTTTTCTCCCCTTTTTATCTCTTTTGACCCTGCATACAAGAGAAGGAATGAGGACAGAGTGTATTTTTTCTCTGTTGGTCTCTCTGCTTTTCACATTACCTCTAACTTTCAAGGGATTGAGACTTCTGAAAGGTCTTTTGATTTGATCAAATTCTCTTGATTCCCTGGGAGTATGGACACAGGAGAAAGAGAGTCCAACTTGTCAGGCTAGATCACTTGAACATCTGAAGTGCTTTTCAGAGTGGCAAGTAAGAGGTATAGGCAGAGTTTGGAAACCTGCCTATGAACAGTAGAAAAAAGTACTTCAACATTTTTTTTGGTAGACTGTCGTGTTATGTGCTTTCCTCGGGAGTGCACTGGGACTAGGTCTCCAGAGGTTTGGCTGGATTTCAGCCTGTGTCTCCCGATGTCAGGGCAGCTTTCATGCAGGAATCCCGCACAGGTCTGTGGAGACCAGGTCTCGAGAAGAAGGGAGACTTCTTGCACGAAGCTGGGGGAGTGTGAAGCAAACATAATTATTATTAATTCATTGGCATGTGTTTCTACTCTGCTCAGAGGTGTGCAGCACCAGAGAACAGAAAACAATTGTTCGGCATGGGGCACGTACCATGCACATGATGGATCTGTGCAATGGAACCATTGTGCATTATGAACTGGAAGGCTCTGAGCCCAGGTTTCTGAGGAGTGTGAGTGTGTCGTGGGTTTGGATGGGGAAGGGTGCAAGTTTGTCTCTTCAGGAGATGTTGTGCCACATTCTGGTCTCCTGAAGAGCTCTGTCAGTTCTTTGATCGATGTAACAGTGTTTCATAGATTTCACAGAATATTTTGAGTCGCAAGGCACCCACAAGGGTCATCAATCGAGCTCTTCAGTGAATGGCCCATATGATCCAGAGATCAAGAGCAGAGGCAGGCAATCTGTCCCTCTGTTGCTTACCTGAAGGCAGACAGAGCTGGAGAGCTTTCTGTTATAGTTTACAAACTCTTATTTGGAATAAAAATACTGTCTAAGTTGGCTTAATTGAGTGCTGCTTCCGCAATCCACGCAGCCTTTTTGTGCCCTGCTTCCATGCTAAGACTGTAATACAGTCTTGTGAAGACTCACAAGACTCATCTAATGTGATGCTCTACAGGCGGTGATCTTGTGTTTGCATAGGCTTAGTTTGTACGAAACTCTTAAAAGAGGCTTTGAATATCTTACAGGTGATGGAGTAGAATGCCTGTTTGTGTCACTGGAGTCAGCTCCACTGAGCCTCCTCATTCAGTGCCTTGAGTCAGTGAAACAGTGACAGGTGTTGGCGTGGGCAGCAGAAGGGGTCAAGGACTTGTGCCTGGATGGATGCGTGTCGGGGGGATGCATGCTGGGTGCAGCAGGACCTTGCTGTGCAGGAGGTGTGCCAAGGGTGTAGTTCACGTCTGGAGCCAGGTCCCTTGGGAATGGGTGTTGGGATGGGCCATGGGCAGCTCTGGGCACCGAGAGCAACTCTGCAAACAGGAAGGTGATTTCCAGCCTGGTTAGCTTGAAAAATGTTTAGGTGCCAGAGACCTCAGGCACCTTCCTGAAGGAGCTTCACGTGGCCTTGCTAAGAGCAGAAATTTCTTGTGCCTACTGGACTTGTTCAGCTCCTGTGAACTCTCCAGGTGGCATTTTGTACCACTTTGAGTGCTTTTATGTATCCATTTCCTTCTTTTACAGTGATGTCATGTGATCTCTGCTTTTGAAAGTGCCACCCCTTTTGCTCACCAATATCTTCATGTCTGTATCTGGATGGGGTGGTCTTGTCCCTCTATAAGTCTTTTTTGCAGTCTCACAGAGTTGCTGAGATTAACCTCAAGGAAGTAGGGCCCACTTGTTTTTACAATGCAGTTGAAAAGGTTTCAGCTCAAACTCTGCATCAAACAAACAAATTGAAATTAAACTTTTGTTTTCATCTACCATTCTACCTCTCTTAACAGTAACCCTGAAGAGTGATATATTTGGGAGGAGCCAGTTAATGACTGGAATCATGGCCACTGCTAAACAGCTTTAATTGCAGCTCAGCTCTTGGTACCATAATGAAGCAAGTTGTTCTCAAGTAGCTATATGTGATTCAGCTGCTTTGTCCCTGGATGCTAAAAATTGAAATTTTGGCATTAAGTACTACAACTGAAAATTGCTTAAAATGGAGATACCGGGTGCACTTCTGAGTGGGTTAGTGCAGCCAGGATGAGTGGTTGTGTAGCCCTGCCACACTCCGGACATAGCAGACTTATTGCACATTAAATTAAAATTATTATCTGATTTCTCTCCAGTCTCTGTGAGTCTGTTTTCTGTCCAAACCAGGAGCAGCTGTAGCTCTGCAATAATTGCTAGGCTTTTATTGAATCTGCCTGGGAAATGCCAGGTGAGATTAATGCCATTCTCTCTCCCCCTCCTATGACTGATAAAAGTTTTACTGCTCCCTAATTGGAAACTTCTTTGATGCAGTTAAAACACATGTCTTTTGACTCTCTTGTCTCCTGTAGACTTTGAAAGCAGATGATTTATATCCTCCTTGTAGCAATTTGTTCTGTGTTTGAAGCCTACTGTCATGGCTTCCCTCCTTCCTCTCCACCCCAGAGTTTTTAGGATTCCTTAGCAGATCTCACACCTCTGATCACTGGTCCATACAGCTGTGCCCTGAATTCTCCTCTAACTCTCTGGTATGTCCTCAAGAGCAGTGCCCAGAGCTGAGGTCTTTTATCTAGTGTTCATGTTGCTGGTGATCGAAGCACAAGCTGAACAGAAATCCCAGTGCAGGCCAGTGGAGTGGAGTGTGAACACGCAGTATGCAGCATCCTCTTGTGTGCACACTTGTTTCATGTCCTTTCTCTCCTGGAAATGCAGACAACTCATGCCGTGACTTGGTACTTCAGCACAAAGCCAGTCTACCTCATTTCTTCCTTGCATTTTCAGAATAGGGAATATGCCTGTAAGGAAAGAAAATACATGGAGAACATCCAGGTTGGTGAATGGTGGGATTGTTCAGCCTTTCCTCTTGTATAAAGTCACCAACAGAAATTGGCACCAACACGAGGCTCATTGTTGATTTGGGATGGGTGGCAGCAAGACACTTTTGGCTTTGAAAGAGTCACGATGCCGAGCCCTTGGGGTTTGGCATTGTGGGGGCCAGGTGGGGGCCTGGTACCTGATAGTCCTGCTCTGGGCACCTGAGAAGTAGAAAATGAGTCACCTTCCTGGCAGTCAGCAGCGGGATGCATGGAAGTCCTGGCTCCCAACTCTTCTGGTGCCTTCATAGCTGGTATGTGCATGTCTATTCAGAGTGGAATGAGAAGAGCTCTGCTTTGTGGCTACTTCTTTCCTGGGGTGACACGGTCACGCTGCCCAGCTGTGGTTCCCTGGGTGAGCAGAGTGAGAGATCTCATTGCTGCCAAAACACTTCAATTCCCCTCCTTCCAGATGTGACCCCTATAATCTGTGCTCTTTTTAACCCACGTCAGATACTTTCTATGGTCGGATTCTGCTCAAGTGCCTTGTTCTGGTTTTTGCATTGGTTTTGCGATTGGTTGTTGTTGTGGTGTTTTGCTTGTTTGTTTGATTGTGTTTTCATAATTCCCATCCTCCTGCACATTAATTTTCTGCTCAGAGTAAGAGAAATCAGCTTGTGGATGGGGCTGAAGGTGCCAGACCACAAGCAGTCCAGGACTGTGTGCCGGAGAGGTCACCTCCTACCAGTGTGTGGAGCCGCACCCAAGAACTGGTATTTGTTGGAGATAAGGTGCCCATCAATCTTCTTTCAGGCCTTTCCCAGGATGTAAGGAAAATAATTTCTTGGTCTGCTTCCGGCACTGCCAGGGATATCAAAAACACTAAGGATATCAAAGATGAGAAGTGGTAGAATAAAGCATTGACAAAATTTTGAGTTTTTACACTATTGGGGCTGACTCTGCTGCTGTGAGTCTTTCACAAAACACTGTGGTGCCAGAGTAGAGGGTACTCTCAGTTTGATCTGGATTAAACTACCATATGTCTGGATTTCCTCAAACATATTTCAGTTTTTTCCATGTGGTTATTTTCTCCAGGACCAAGATAAATTCATCCAGAATTCACAAATGTCATACATGATTGTAGTCAGTTAACCCAGGGTAGATGCCAGGCACTCACCAAAGCTGCTTACTCACTCCTCTCTGCAGGTGGACAGAGGAAAGAAAACTTAATGAAGGGTTCCTGGGTTGAGATTAAGGAACGGGAAGTGGTCATTTATCAAATTGCATCACAGGCAAAACAGGCTCAGTTTAGAGATATTAATTGAATTTATTACTAAGAAACTCAGAGCAGGATAATGAGAAGTAAAATAACTCTTAAAAACAGCCTCCCCCCACCCCTCCCTCCTTCCAGCTCTACCTCCTACCCCAGCACTGCAAGAAAACAGGGAATGGGGGTTATGGTCAGTTCACCACCCAAGGCTGCTCCTACTGCTCAGGGAGAGGAGTCATTCTCCTGCTGCACCCTGATGTCTCTCCATGGGAGACAGCTCTCCACGAACTTCTCTGACGTGGCTCCATCTCATGGGCACCAGTCCCTCTCAAATTGCTGCGGCGTGGGTCACTCTTCCACGGGGCACAGTCCTCCAAGGACAGGCTGCTCCAGCCTGGGGGCAGGGCCCCTCTCTCCACAGGTCTCCCACAGGATCACAGCCTCCTCCAGGCATCCACCTGCTCCAGCATGGGCACCTGCATGGGGTGCAGGTGGATCTCTGCATCCCTGTGGATCCCCATGGGCTGCAGGGACACAGCTGCTTCACCATGGGCTGCACCACGGGCTGCCAGGGAATCTCAGCTCCGGTACCTGGAGCACCTCCTGCCCCTCCTTCTGCACTGACCTTGGTGTCTGCAGAGTTGTTCTTCTCACCTGTTCTCTCTCTGCGCTTCTCTGGCTGCAATTACAGCTTTGCAACCCCTTTTTGTTTTCAATTCTTCTTAAGTATGTTATCACAGAGGTGTTACCATCTTTCTAATTGGCCCACTGGGCTCTACTGGGCATGGAAGAAGCTTCCAGCAGCTTCTCACAGAAGCCACCCCTCTAGCCCTTTGTTATCAAAACCAGGCCATGCAAAACCAATACAATGGTACAGGCAAATCTGTAATCCTAGGGTAAGTGGGATGCAACTAGAAAACTGGGAGCGTGCTGATGGTGATGAAGCACATGTTCAGTTCAGTTGTACAGGCATATGCCTGTTTGGTTGGTCCAACATTTCCTCAGGAGTAGTAAATATGCCACAGCATGGCTTTCCTAAGAATGTATTGAAGTGCTGCAGACATCCCTAGGCTTCACAACCCTTCTAGGAGCTCACTCCTTTGGCAAGGGCTGAGACGTTTGCTGTCATGTTTTTCAGGTGAGTCATGAAAAACTAACATTTCATAAACAGCCATGTAGAAGAGTGAGAGCTAAAGCAGAAAGTCCCTTCAGTGGTACTGCATTGTATTTCTGAAGACAAGTGGTGGAACTGGAGTCTGTCTTTAACTGCCTGTTCTGTAGAGGTCACACAATCGTTTAGATGGTCAAGTTTGGTAAGCACCGAAGAGATGAGTAGGCTGTGCTTGAGGGTATCAAAATACCTCAGTGGTTTTCTAGGCACCCTTTCAGCTGCCAGAAAGAAAATTCTCACCTGTTCTGAGTACTGGGCTGAGATTTGCTATGGCTTTGCTTTTTTATCTCATAATTTCAGACCCAACTGCTGAGCTCCAACCCCAACCGCTGGGCTTTTTTTAAAAAAAAAAAAAAAAAAAAAAAAAAAAAGAGATAACCAAGCAACAGATTCTTGATTGATTCCCTTCTGCTCTTCCTTCCATGACCTGTCACTGACTGCACTTGCTGCATCAAGCTTTCATGAAGTTTCCTCTGCTCTGTAGTTGAAACTCTCCTCACAATCAGATTTGCTTCTTGGAGTAGTAGTATTCTTTTGGAGTGAAGACCCAGGAATACCTACAATGAGAGACTACAGAAACAATTTTAAACTGTGTGTCCTTGCTATATCTCTTATAGTTGCATTATCCTGCTTACAGAGACAGAGGAGGTACTTCCTCTCTTCCTGCCAGCTGTGAGGAATTCTGGAGTAAATGGATGTATTTGGCTCTATTTTGTGTGAAGTACAACATATTCTTTCATGAGATAGTGTTTCCACTGCTAATGATGCCTTGTGAAGGCTGACCTAGAAAGAGACTAGATGGAGCTAAAGAATAAAGTAGGTATTTATTAAGAGGCCTCAATAGATCCACCTTGGGCAGCACAACCCAAAATGGCCATGAAAGTGGATGACCAGACATGGGGTCTCACACTTTTGTAAGTTCTGGTCCATTAGCATATTGGAGCTAATTGTCCAATTACAGCTTTAGCCCATGACGTCCCATCCTTGTTTTCTCTCTTCAATCCACCGTTGTTTATGCTCTTGGGCCTGAGATCTGGATTGGCTATCCTTGGGTCCCCAGCTAGAGAAGGAGTTGTTTTATCTACCTATTCTGTGAAGAGAGCTTGCTATCCCATAATATGAAGCCTAGACGTACACACTAAAGCAGAACAGAATCTGAAAAATACAAAAGCTAAAACCTGAGGCATCACTAGGGTTGCACATCTCGGCAGGCAGAAGCTGTCTGGAAACACTGTCCAGCCAGGTATCTGACCTGGTAAGCAGGGGTCTGAGAAGTGCTTGTAGGGATCTTTGTATTCTTCTCCAGGAATTCTTGGCAGCTTCAGGAAAAGATCTACTTAATGTTCTTTGCTGGGAGAGGTGGTAATGGAAACCACAAAGTCCCAGGATATGTTCCCTGAGAGCTGAATGAGAGGACATTGCTAAGGACAGTCTTTACATCAGCTGTATGGTTAGAAATAAATGAACAGTACTATAATCTCCGCTGTATCACTCCATCTCGGTTCTCCACTCCCCCACAGGGAGGCTAGCAATATTGGGAATTAGGTCAGGATGATGAGGAGGGAAGGCATGAGGCTGATTCCTGGATTGCAAAATCTGTGCTGTCTTCCTTCTTTCTCCAGGATGCGAGGGCTCTGCATTACCCTAGAGGCAGAGGGTCAGTGACTTCATCAGTCACTTCTATCCTTTTGTCAGTTCAGGATCAGTCTGTGTGCTGGCACCAGAGGCCTGAGCAGCAAGTGAGGGAGGTTTCCACCTCTTTGACCAGAAAGAGGACTCAGACCTCAGTTCCAGCAGCCTCTCAAAATCTGCTGTCCAGCGTTCATGGGTAGTCTGCACACCCGTGCTGTGGGCACCCTGGCATCTTGCTGTGCCACAAGCAGTGAGGTGAGCTGGGGATCCCTCAGCTTCAGGCCTTACCCAGTGCTGCACACACAGGATTTTCAGGTCATTGGGCTCTGACCATGTGGGCTCACACATGGCTGTGCGAGGAGAGACCCTCTACACCGGGGCTGACCCTCCAGTGCAGGGAGAAAGCTAATGCTTTAGCTTTTTAGTCCAAAAAACATTCAGGGAAAGCATATTGTTAAGGGACTGGGCAGAATATTAAATTTTTGGACGTTTTAAAATGCACAAATATGCCTTTTAATTATTTGGATGTGGTAGTGTCTGTACTTGCAATGTAAAAACAATCCTATCTTAAAAAAATATTGGTATATTTTTTGCCACTTTCTCCCTGCTCCACCCCATTCCTTATACCAAAAGTTGCTCTTTGCACTTTTTTGAAAATGGTTGCCTGTCCAAACAGCAGTTTCTATGAACGAGGAAGAAATGTGTAGTCATCACTTCCTGACAGAGGAACAGGTGAGAAAGCTGATCCTGCAAGACACACTTCAGGTTTATTGGGTTGAAAGTCTGCCTTGTATGGGTGTGCATCTTGGTATGTTGGCAGTGGCATTTTTAAGGCAGTACGAGATATAGATGGCTGAGGTCCAGAGGCCCTAAAATCACAGGATCACAGAACAGTTGGAATTGGAAGTGATCCCTTGATATCATCTAGTCCAATCCTTCTTCTCAAAGCAGGGTCAACTAGAAAAGTTTCCCAGGACCATGCCTCCAAGGATGGAGACTCCATAATGTTTTGGGCAACTGGTGCCAGTGTTGGACAACCCTCACAGAGAAAAGGTGTTTCATTGCTTATAAGTGGAGTTTTCTGAGTTTCAGTTTGTACCCATTGCTTCTTGTCCAGTTGCTGGGCACTGCTGAGGAGAGTCTGCTTCTTTCTTCTCTACTACTACTCTAACACTGAGGTATTGGTATGCATTGGTAAGATCCTTCTGCACTTCTCTAGGTGAAGAGTCCTGGCTTTCTCAATAATTGCTCCTCTGTGCTTGGTGACTCCATTCTCCAGAAGAGGCTTGAAACTTCAGGCAACACACTCTCTCCCAACTCGAAAGCAGTGTAGCTGGAGTTACCTTGCAGCCAGGCAATTTAGTTCATTTGGAAAGATAATAGTCCTGCTGTAAGAAGCAACTGCTACATACTGCTGCATCTGGGCAGTAAGTGATTCCTGCCCCCCTCTCCTGGTGTGAGTAAACCTAACCACTAAAACTGTAATGAGCATGAAATTGTTTGAGAACACTGCACCTCTGGGGCAGGTAGTCAGTTTGGGGAGGTAGCCAGTTGCATATAACCTCAACTCACTTTCAGCCTGTGAGCATCCCTTCTTCCAATATCAGCTTTCAGGATTGCTGCTTTCTTTTTCAAATAACTTGAATTTCTTTGTTTTTGTTTGCCAGAGGTAGCTCTCACTGTGTAAAAGACCCTTTGCACCAAATGTTTTCTGTGGAAGAGATTTATTCAGCTAAAAATACGGACAAATCAGGGTTAACATAGGTGCAACATGCTAAGCTAACAGAGAGCAACAAAGATGACTATGAAAGCAACTGCTAATCTGCCAGGCATGTGTACTACAGGCATGTGTGTTTGTCCAGGGTGGGGTTGGCTCTGAGCTGTGTCAGTAGAACTGGGAGGAGGCAGGAAATAGGATAGAACTTGTGTCCTAGTACTGTTCGCAGGACAGATCTTCCAGTGTGACACAGGATGTAAGCTTTCTGGAGCTTTGTATTGATGAGAGCTTGTAAAGCTCCAGTTTGGCTGCCCAGTATCAAGCCGCGTGGTTCCTTAGCCTTTGACAGACATCCCAAGAGGATGCAGTACCATGCCAGCAACATGGACATTTTGGTTTAAAATTGCTTAGACCTCCACTTGTCAGGTGATGATGCACTTGGCTTCCTGCCATTGAGTGCATGCATGCTTCCCTTTACCCTTCAAACATGTGAGCGAGCTGTCTAAGCCTTGCAATAGCTCAAAAGCTACTTGGTTGGGTTCCCTTGTCAAATTGGAGTATTGTTGATCCAGCATCACTGATAATACTGTTCACCAAATGCACATTAAAGAGGTCAATATGGGGCAAAATCATGCCTTCTGCCAGTATTTGCCTTTATTCCCAGCTGTTGTGTGAGGTGCTTTTCACACATAATCTTCCTGCCTTTCTTTTAATTTCTGCAATTCTTTTCATTTGGGCAGTAGAATCTTCTCACTACACTCATTGTATGCCTTTTACTATCTAAATCTTGTGGGATCTGGATTTAATAGTTTTAATTACCTTCTCTGACCAGCACTAATAGTTTCCTATTTGAAAATAGCCAGTTGAAGGACAGGATTCTACCCCTCTGCTTTCATGAGACCTTACCTGGAACAGTGCATACAGTTTTGATGCCCCCAACATAATAATGGCATGGAATGACTGGAGCAAGTTCAGAAGAGGGCTGTGAAATTGCTAAAAGGACTGGAGCACTTCCCCAGTGAAGACAGGCTGTGAAAATTTGGGCTGTTCAGCCTGGAGAAAAGAAGACTGCGTGGAAACCTCAATAGCAATCTTCCAGTACCTGAAGGGTTCTACAGGGAAGGTGGAGAACGCGTCTTCACCAGGAAGTGTAGTGGTAGGACAAGGACTAATACATACAAACTGAAAGAGGGGAAACTTAGATTAAATATCAGGAAGAAATTCTTTACTGTGAGGGTGGTGAAATACTGGAATAGGTTGCCCAGAAAAGCTGTGGATGCCCCATCCCTGACAGTGTTTGAGGCTGGTTTGGATAAGGCCTTGAGCAACCTGGTCTAGTGGGAAGTGTCCCTGTCAGGGGGGTTGGAACTAGATGGTCTTCAAGGTCCCTTCCAACCTAAACCATTCTATGACTCTGTGACTCTATGATTTTATGAAATTAGTTAAATCAGTTCCATTAAGCCTTACTGCTCTCTGTGAGAAGGGATTCTTGTGCTTAATATGCTTTATGTGTCATTTAAACACCATTTAAAGTGCAGTCTACCAGAGAGCTGTAGTGCAGTTATAAACCAGACATGCAGAACTTAATTGTCTGTGGAAAAAACATCAACAGGTGACTGTAGCTATTCCTATGATCTGTCAAACTTCTTTTTTCTGTTCCTGTGAGCGAAATTTAGAATAAATTTTGGTCCTAAACCAAAAGGGGCTAAACAAAGCATGCATCCAGACTGGCTTGTTCACTCACCGTCTTTCATGCTTTCCATGAGCAAGATGTTGTATTTTTCATGCTTTCTGAACTCTATCATACCAGAATTCATCTCCTCTTAAACTTGCTGCCATGTGGCCCTACCCCAGCGATAGGGACTGCTGGCACATGCACAGCCCAGCTGGCTGGTGATGCTGAGAGTTGTCACTTCTTCCCTGCACTCTCCTCTCTCCATCAGGGGTGTGCAACAGGGTTATGGCAAAGGGGTGAATATCAGAAAAAACTGCATCTACAGCTTGCTGTCTGAGGCTTGGTGTGAGCAGCCCAAGTGGGGAGGGTGAGCCTGTGGTGGGGAGAGGGGAGTGGGGCTCTGCAAGCCTTGCCAGGATGGCCTGTCCTTATGCCTTGGGACGTTGTGTTTCTCTCCTTGCAGATGTCGTGGCACCCACAGTACCACAGCTCCAAGTTCCGCCACGTGTATGGCAAAGCTGCCAGCAAGGACAAGTGCTACGACTGTGTGCCCATCACCCACAATGTCAATGACAACCACTTCTGCGCCGTGAACCCCAGCTTCATCGCGGTGGTGACCGAGTGTGTGGGCGGTGGTGCCTTCCTCGTCATCCCCATCAAGCAGGTGAGCTCCCCAGAGAGCTTTCGAGGGCGTGTGAAGAGGCTGGAGGAGGGACAGGCTTTCTAGGGAGTCAGATCGCAAAGGATAGTCTGTTAATGCTGTTGCCCAAATTGCAAAATGATGGAAGAGGCCCCAGTTGCCCTAGCAAGTGACTCATGGCATGTGTGTATTCATATGTCTCGCATTGCTGCTTGCAGATTTTCAACACCTTTCTTCATTTTACAACTCATTTGCCCTTCTTGTGTAATCATCAGAATGTGCTGTTCAGATGTTTGTCTCCTGGGAGAAACTGCAAATTAAAAAGTATTTAGTGGATAAAGGGGCAAAACCAGAAAGGTGCTTTAGTGACATGGATTCAGCTGTGACCAAAGGAGAATATGGTGTGTTTTGTTCTACCGTCTCCTTTGTGAAAGAATGGAGACACAGTTATCAGGCAATGAAGCTCTTAAACTTCAAGCAGTGATGCTGTGAAGACTTCTCTTTCAGAAACAAATCCCATGTATATGAGTTTTCATGACTTAGGATCTGGTGTGAGGGAGAAGCTGACTGTCTGATGTTTATTGCTTCAGTAAACATCCAGGCATGCACTGGATTGACTTCAATATGGGATTATGATCTGTCTGGAATCAGGACAGAACAGATGAAAGGCAAAAGTTCAGCCTTTAATTAAAAGTTAATTGATGGTGTTATTGCAATGCCACTTTTTTCAATATATATTTGCTAAGGATGAAAATAAACTGGTTGTGCTTGAAGAACCTAGTACAGTTTCCGGCCCTTCTGGACTTTGTTAATTCATTCCTTCAATGCTGGTGCTGTTTAGAGACTATCCTTCTAAAATTAACCACTACCCTGATTTTCTTGACTGATTCACTTCTGCCCCCACAATGATGGTCTGTTGAGGCTCAACAACTTGTCTTTATCACAGAACTGCATCTGTAGGCAGACAGCTGTTTACTGTGGGATGTGGTGTGGGACCAAGCTCTCAAAGTACTGGCAAAAGTAGCTGAAGGTGCTTGTACTGCTTAATGTTAATTTTTCTGTCTTCTCACCTCTTCTCAGCTTGGCTAGTCTTTGTAGTAATTTTTCCTTCTTACACCTGCCCAGATACTCCACCCAGTTTTGAAATATTGCATTCTGAAATCAAAGGCATGGTAGAACTAAAAAAGATACAGAAAAGGATAATTAAAGCATGTCAATGAAAATGTCAGTACTTTCATATGCGGAAAGACTTTACAGGTCAGGCCTCAGTCTGGGAAAAAAGGCAAGATGTATAAAGCTGTGAGGAGAAGATGGTTAAGGAGCAGCTCTTTTTGATTTGTTTCGTGAAGGGGATTCTGGGGACCAGGGAGCAGACCATTAGCAGCAGATGTAAATGCTGCTGCAGTTCAGATGTGGGGCTCACTGTTCTGGATGCTGATGAGTCTGGAAGAATTAATGGCTTCAAAATGGAGCTGTGGATAGGAGTTGGTCCCTTAAGGGTTAACATTTGTTTGTGGATCAGAGAAATTAGGTGCTTCACACAGCTTTCTCTGAATACCTGAATACCTCTGAACAGGTCTCCTGACCTATGCTGGGAGGTAAAGGAGCCTCAGCCTCCCAAAGAAAGGGATTCCCCGAGTCAGGACCTTTGGTACCAGCTACTTTGTTTTGTCTGATACACTTCCTAAGTGGTACCATCTGGTGCAAAGCAGAAACTTTTGACTTGTGCTTCTGATGGTGACTTTTTGTGCCTGCCATCTCTTGCTGTGAAGGTGAGCCATGGCAGTGTAAGTGTCCAGTGAGCATGGCAAGTGTCCAGTGTACTGGAAGTGTGGAGGAAGAGCCCAAGAGACCAAGAGCCAGGACAACATTTGGTCAAAGCAAGAGGTAGTAGCCAGGACAGGGAGGGCTACAGTTGCTGAAGAGGATAAACAACCTGTTCAGGGAGCTGTTCTTGTCCCTCCCTCCAATATTTTTTTAGTTCATTCTGCACGTGTTGCTGCTAGATAAGGATGCTTAGACAGGGGGGCTGCCTGTCTAAGCCTGTCTAAGGATGTCCTTGAATGAAGCCTCAGGTTTGCTCTGTTTAACTGCACCTCCTTGCTTGTTTGTTGTACTCCTCTTCTGCTGAGTCACAGATACCAAGGTGTCTCATCTCTCCTTGAATAAATACCACTTTTTTTCCTTCTGCACCAGTCTTCTTCTCCGAGAGCTGGGGGGTGGGGTAGGGCTGGGGACAGTGGAGGTTATGTAAAGAATGAGTTCTTTGCCCTAGATACCATCCTTTCAGCAGGCCTTTGCATTCAGCCTTATAAGAAATTAGTAGAACATTTGCCATCACTTTGTAAATGGTCTGTTGCAGGGTGTGTCAGTGACATCCTGGTCAATATGTGCCACTGGAACCAGCTGGGTGGAAGGGGCGCACATCTCAGCAGAGAGGGAAGGGGCTGCTGCCACAGGGGCTGCCTGGTGCCCAGAACAGGCTGACTGCCTGTAAATCTTACAGGTTCGAGGAGACATGAGCTCAGTGACTGTAAATGAGAGATCAACTGCTTTCCCACAGTGTGGCCTGGGTGTAGATGTGTGGGGGAAGTGCATGCACAGCATGCCAAGGAAAGATCTTGACTGGGGGGGATATTTTGTGGCCTTCTTTTGAGAGATGAAGTCCTGCCTTTTTTCTTTCCTGATGACCAGACTTCATTGAGACTGCATCTGTCTCTTTCTCTGCAGGAAAAAAAAAGTGGGAACAAGGTCCCAAGAGACAGGAGATTATTTATGCCCAGGTCTGCAATCTCCAGTCTTTGAATGTGTCAGCACCAGGTGTGAGAGGGAGGATATCTGTGGCTGTGCAGACTTCGTAGATACAAACTCCCCTCCCTTCTCTCTGGGAACATGGTCTGTAAAATGAAACTGATGATGACCCCTCTGGCCTTGTGTAACTGACTCGTGTGTGAGTGCTGTGCTGCTGCCCTTCAGGGGCAGAGGTGGGGCTGACTGGCCTCGCAGTGATCTGCCCTGCACAAATCTGCTGGGACGGTTTTGACAGATGTTCCACTAGGAGTGATTTTTGTCAGCGAGCTCCAAGCTTTTCAGAAATGCTAGAACTTTAGAAAGGGAGTGGTTGAAAAACTGCTCATTTTCAAGCTCTGCAGGAAGCTGTGGAAGTCAGGTACCACTTCATGGAATGACAACACATCTAGTTACTGAAATAGTTTTTGATCTATAGAATGAAATTTCCTCCAGCAATGAAGATCTTCACTTCCACATGCAGATGTGCATCTGAGACTAGGAGCTCTAGCTTTATGTCGTTTATGTTTGTTGGCTCTTGGGGCTTCATGTGTGATGAGTCCTGGTCTTGTCCCAGGGCTTGCAATGAGGCAGGTGAGGCTGGTGGCTGGGAGAACAAGGGCTCCTTTTCCAAAGCCTTTTGGGAAATTGGGAGTGGGGTAAGAGAGCTTTGAAACATGGGTCAGGCAAACTGGGCTTAGGACAACCTGGGAGTCTCCCAGAATGGAGTGGGGAGCAGACGGGCAACTAGCTCTGGGAGGGGACAGAGTTCTCTTAAGGATCAAGGGATCCTTGTTGATCCAGCTGGCCACCCCTTTTAGCTGTCATCTTGAAACCAAGCTCTGAAGCCTACAAAAGGACACTGTGGGTGGAGGAGCGCTTCTTATTAAAGGCCTTTTATCTCTCTTCAGCCTTCCCAAATCTCTTTGCATTGTCGCTGTTATAAAAGGGAATTGGTTTAGACTGTATTTTTAAAAACCACAGTCTTTTACATTTCAAAGCCCTTTGGATGTTCAGTTTAAAGCAGGTTAGTCCCAGTTTATGCAACAAACTTTCCAGTGAAACCAGAATAGTTACACACTGGTGTCCTGTTCTGTATTCAAAATTGCAAAAACCCCCCAAAATTTAAAATCTGGGAAAATTATATCCTATCCAAAACCTGCTTAGAGGCAGCAGTGATTCTCCTCAGCCCTGCTCTCCTAAGGCCCACCTCTGGAGAGGTGTAGGGAGTAGTACATCTACAGAAGTGTCTGCTTTCTAGGAGAGCACACATTTGCTCTACAATTTGGTCTGCAGTTCTTCCAGGTAGGAAGCAGTAAGCTGGTAAGCACCACCAGCTTGCCAGCTCTTATGTCTCTCTCAGATTGCCATTATGTCTCCCTTCTTAGTGACTGACTTTTGCTCTTTAGCTGATGCCTGGGGTGGGTCAGGGGGCTCCCCACACTTCTCCTGCTTCTTACAGAGGAAAGCAAGCATTACTTCAATGTTAATAAAATCACCACCACCCTTTCTGCAATTTAAATACTCAAACTTGACTCTACAGCAGAGACTGTGCTGGCAGTGTGGGTTTATTCAATGCAATACAGCCCCCATCTGGCACAAGGCTCCCAATACACCTTAGGGCACTTAGGGTGTGATTTGTACCACTGCAGATGCCACCTAAACATGGCATGGTTTTGGGTTTTTTTTGAGAGTTCAGAATGCTGATTGAATTTGGTGAATGGCTGGATTTGAGCACCATCAGAGAGAAATAGATAGCTTGCTGAAAGAAAAGCTGTAATTTGTAAATATCTTTTTGCTAAACCCAAAATGTAAATAATTTTTTTTTTTGCTGTTTGTGGGAAATGTCTTCTGAAGGAGAGTTTGCTGTTGTTTGTCCCTCCATCAAAAGATCTTTAAAAAATGTTGAAGATTCATGTAATTCATAAATGTGTCTCCTCCAAATTATGCTTTGGTGTCTGAACCTAATACTGTCTTCCAAATATGCAAGCATGCACGGAAGTTTTTTCACAGCAGCATGTTCTTAGGAAAGCCTGGCAGTCTTTCTTTCCTTTGTGGTGGTATCATCAAGACTTGACTAGCAGGGACAGCAAAAACGCATCCTTACAACACTGAGAGCACCCAGGGCATTTGGAGGAGAGCAAGCAGAAAGAAGTTTCTTTCTGGAGCTGCCTTGAAAATGTCCTGTAATTCCATGGCTCACCTTAAGTTTGATTATATATTTTTTTTTCCAGACAGGCAAGCTTGACCCACATTATCCCAAAGTATGTGGGCACAAAGGAAATGTTCTTGATATCAAGTGGAACCCATTCAATGACTTTGTAATAGCTTCGTGTTCAGAAGATGCCACAGTAAGTTTACCACCTTGTACTCTGTGTTAGTACCTGGCTAATGTGCTTTTGGAGGATGAAATTGAAAGAAATCAAAAGCTCATGAATGTGAAGTGATGTGAGATGTGAAAGCATGCAAATACTTGTTTAAGAAGTCAGGAAAAAGTAAGATTGCTTTCTTTCTCCTGAGTTGAGACCTGTGTGATGCCTTCCATATGATATATCAAATCAGTGTAATGAGGAAGATCTATTTTGTTGGAGCTTGTGCCTTTTTTTGGTGTGTTTGTATGATGAAAACAAAGTATGAGTTTAAAATTGAATGATATTAAAGTTTAATCTCTTTGAAACTCTGTCTTTAAAAAAGCTTCAACACAACATTATCTGGACCAGCTCTTTCAGATTAATTCCCCACAGAGCAAGTTTGAGCTTGTTCCTGCACTCAGTTGCTCTGTAAAGTCATGCTGGATCAGTTGTGGTGAGGAATATGCGTCATATGGTTCTGCAGTGGGTGCTTTGGCTCTAATTAGTGTGGTTAAGATGCAGACACTGTAGCAGTTGAAAGATTTCAGTTATGTTTGTAAGGGACAGTTTAGCTCATATTTCCCTACTGGAAGGTCACTTTCAAAAGGTCTTGTAAAAAGTGTGATGTTGATGTCTTTGATAGTGAGGATGTCTGACTAACTGCCATGCTTTTTTCCAGACATCCCATGTGAGATCCCACTGGGTTTATTCTCACTCTGCCATAGAGCATCAGGGACGTGTTTTCTGTTATTTTCTCCGGACCTGGCTTGGTTCACATGCTCTGCCATTTCAGTTCTGCCAAAAAATCACTCTTGATTATAAGCTTTTTTGATTGTCTTTCCTGTTTAGTGACTTGTCTTTGCTTGTTTGGATACTCCTTTGCCTTTTTTTTTCTTTTTCCTTTCTTTTGTTTTTCTTTTAAGGCTTCTTTCAGTTTCTGAGCTGATGGTAAAGATTTTATTGTATCTTCCAACCTGTATGCCAGGCTCTCATGCTGTCTCAGGAAGTATGGCATGGTATGACTTACTTGTGGCAGGGGGCACCACCTTGGTCACTCTTTTGAGCCTCATATGAGAAATGAACATACTCTCCAAAAACGTCCCACTGCAGTTACAGAATCACAGAAGCGTTTGTGTTGAAGGGGAGATTTCTTTCACCACCTCTCTAGGCAGAGCACCTGTTTGTGTTCTTCACTCCTCCCGTGGGGAAATTTTTTCCTTCCAGTGTAGTTAATGACTGCTGTATTCTGTCCTCGTACCGTGCATTTCAAGACAGAGCCTGGCTCTATTTTCTCAGTAGTCTTGTAAGTATTGAAAGCGTTTATCAATTTACCTGGAAGCTGTCTCTTATCCCAGCTGAGCAAGCCCATCTCCCCCAGCTTTTACTCTCAGGGTAAAGTGCTGCAGTCTCCTGAGCATCCTGGTGGGCCTCCAGCATCTTTCTTGCACTGCGGGGTGCAAAACTGGATGCACTATCCCCAGCTTTCCTTTCCAGTTTTCTCCAGAAACTTGACACTGGATCATTCCTCAAATTAAAGAATGGAAACACATGAGCAGGTCTCAGTACCAAGTTATTTCAAGAAGTCTGTCTGTCTGTGACTGTACTCTCCTTTTACTACTCTCCCATCCTCATCCTAGCACCAGGAAATGGTATCTCAGGGGTGACATGGTGTACAGACATCTCCTCCCTGCCTGCTAAGTAGCAATGACAGCAGACTGTGTTTCTTGGTGTGACTATATTTCCTGATAACTCATAGCTGGACCTTGGATGTCACTTTGTCCATGCCCTACTAAAATCTTTGGGTTGCTCCAAGCCTTGAGAAGATGTCTAAGGCTACAGGTCCTGTGGCCTCAGTAGGTCCTTCTTCCAGGTGTTGAGTATACTTCTAGTGAAAAGGGGATGCCTCTGATCTCCAGGCATTACCATATTGCCATATACATCCATTGCTTTTGATGCTCTCCTTTTGTACCTTCCAAGAGTTTGGCTCCATCTTCTCTGTGCCTTCATGCTGTGTAGTTGAAGGGCAGCAAGAGACTGAACAAATTATTTTCTTTCGAGCTCTCCTCAGATTTGCTGTTATTGCTTCCTTCTCATCTCTTGTCTGCTGTTGGACTCTGTCTGTGGGGTCAGTGTCTTGCTTAACCTGCCTGTTCTGGAGGGCTCACACTGGACACACTGTTGAGACATCTTTACGGCAATATTTCCTCTGTTTTAAGAAAAGTTTGAGAAAGGTTTTTTGGGGTCACAGAGGTGTCCACCACTTCCACTGGGCTGGACATAAGAAGAAAAGTCTTCTTTCCAGTCTGTTGTTAAAAGTCTGGTGCTCTCTTCTATTTCTGAGCATGAAGTAAGCCACAGGGCAAGTAAGACTTGTGTGTTAGCATGCATCTAAGTGCTTACTGGGCTGGTCTTCCCTTTGAAGAAGGCTACAAACTTCTGAGTAGATAATGGAAATTTCACTTCTCCCACATTTCTCAGAGGTTTCTTGACTGTTAAGCAGCCTTTCTGGAGCTTGCTTTGGTGGTACCACTGTTACCAAAAATTGGTAAAAATAAAAGCTTCTTAACACTACTATAGCATTAAGTAGCAGACATTCTTTATTTAGCTGGGTGCATGAGGAGATATCTCCTCTGAAATATCATGCATGCTGACTACAAAAGAAACTCCTGTTTAGATACTGTATTTTATGTACATAGTCACTGATTTTTCCCTGAATAAACATGTATATAATAATAATAATAATATTTTCCCTCGAATCAGTAACATATTTTCTCTCTCTTTTACGCATATGTTCTTCTGTCCTGGATATCTCTTTGGTCGTGCCTGGTGGTCAGTGACTCTCAAAGTCATACTTGACCGTCCAGTCAAGTGGTAAAAGTTGGCACAACTGGGCTGGTTGCTTTCCAGTTCTTCTTCTTGCAGAATGGGCATTATGCAGTTATACAGACCAGTGGTTTTTGAAGAATAGGCATTGTGTTAGCCTGCCAGGTGCAGACAATTTTTTTGTCTGACAGCACTACAGCTATCTTTTGTCGCGCATAGCTGGAGCTATGTAGAATGGTACTTTTGGGCCTGGGAAGGATTGTATGTTCTCTGTGAACAGTGAGTTCCAGTTCTCACTGCTGTTTCAGGTGGGCTTAGGGCTGAGGCCTATATGAATGTCTAGGGACTGAGAGTTTGAGCTTATCCTCTCATCTCTTCTGTTCTTCTTGGCAAATCATCAGGCATGAAGAGTTCAACTTGTTGAAGTTCTCCTGCCCTCTGGTTAGAGGGGCAACTCTGCCTTTTACTTCGTTTTATCAGGCTTTCTTTGATGTAGCAGGGTAGACAGCTTGTTCATTCTTGGATTGTACCTGCTTACCTGCAGGCCTGAGTCTAAGATCTGCATATTCTGCACACTAAGGAACTGGCAATTTCTGCCATTTAATGCAGCCTCAGATTCCAGCCAGATGCTTCTCTCTGCTTTTGTCACCAACCATTTCACAGCACGAGGAGTGGATGGTTCATTCTAGGCAGTTCTTATCAGCATGGACACAACTTATTTTTCCCTTTTCTAGTCTCTCAGCCCCATTCCTTTAGTGACAGCTGTGGAAACTGTAAGGAATCAGTCAGTCTGATTATAAATGATGATTTATAAGTGATGTTTTCTCTAACTACTGTAGAAGTTCATATGAATACTGCTGGACTCTACAGCCATTATATTTCTGGCAGGCTTGATTCCTTAATGGGATAAACACTGCTGAGAAGGGTGCTTATGATGTTTTCCAGGAGGTCCCAGAATTTGGGTCTGTTTCTTACTTGTCTTAGAAAGGAGCGATTCTCATCAACCAAACAGTAGGAGACTTGGGCAGCTGTGGCTGATTTCCACAAACTATGTTCCAAAGAGCATTTTGCTTTTGCTTCAGGCTAAGAAATAGATAAATTATGACACAAACATAGTAATTTTCATTGAACCAAAGGATTAATCATCTGTTAGCATCCTAAATACTTGTGTTTCTAGGGTTAGTGTGAGAAAGACTCCTTTTATACCTGCATAAGTTCAGCCCCTCTTGCTGGTTTCTGATACTTTCTTCCACCACAGGAGGACAGAGCATTTTTGTCTTCATGCAGCATCCTTCTAGAAGGACCCAGAGCTGTAGGTGAGCCTGTTACAAGACAGCACACTCCCAGTGCTGAATGGCTTCAGTGCAGTTAAGAGGCAAGGTCTGCAAGATTAGTAGTTTATTTCTTCCCCTTGGGAATAACTTTTCATAATTGTCTTGACAGGTCTAAGGGTTGGATTGCCAAATTTAAAGAAACTCTGGTAGGACTGCTGTCTGAAGATAGAACATAAAGAGGAGTCTTCAGGTCCACAGTATAGTAAAGATACAAATGACAAGGACAGGAGTTCAAAAAAGCCAGTTGCATTCCTATTCACTACAAAAAGAATAGTAATTCCAAGGCAGTTAATAACTGTTGGTAAATTCTGGATTAGCTCCTCTTCAGGAATCTCACAAAGACCTATGCTGTACCATTCAGGTTAAAATCTGGGACATCCCCAACCAGTTGCTAAAAAGAAACATTACCACTCCGAAGAAAGAACTTCTTGGGCATGCTCGAAGAGTTGGTCTGATTGAATGGCATCCCACAGCTGATAACATCCTCTTCAGCTCTGGCTATGACTACAAGGTGGGTCTGTGCTCTTAGGACACTCTGTTTGGCTTGGTGTTTTGAAATTTGTTTTAATTTCAAGCTGTAAGATGTTTCTAAAGAGTTTGGAAGCTTTCTTCAGGGGTAAATTCTATGGTGGCCCAAAGGCAAAAGGATATTGCTATAAGCCCAAAAGGGCTGTATAATTTTCCAGCCTTCTGATGAGCTTCAGTCTACTCTGCACTTGTCATTTACTGAATTGGATAGAGCATGCAATGCCATCCACTTTTCTTTGTGCTACTGCATATATATATGCACTGATGTTGTCTATTTTTATGTAAAAAATGTGGTTTCAAAGGAAATGAAAATATTCTTTCTTAGATGAAAATATTCATTCTTAGATGACACTGACACATTGCTGTTAATATCAGGAATTATTTTAAGTGCTGGAGAACAAACACTTGTGATGGTAAGACCTATACATGTAGAGAAAAGATGAAGAAGAGAATAGAGTACAAAAAGTTCCTTGTGTGAGGCAGCAAAGGGCTGATTTTAAAAATTATTTTTGCTCCAGATAATGATCTGGAACCTTGGTGTCGCGGGTGCTGTTCTTTCAAAGCCAGTGAAGATTCTTGATGCTCACAAAGATGTGGTCCTCTCCATGTCATTCAACACAGATGGCAGTCTCCTTGCCACTGCTTGCAGGGACAGAAAGATACGTGTGATAGACCCTCGTGCTGGAACAGTCCTACAGGTAGGTTGGGTTCAGAGGTTTATGGTCTATCTGATCTCACCTCTTGGAGTGTTTCCTCTCCTGGGTAGCTTCATTGCCATAAAAGATGATGCATCTGCATTTCCCAAGGCACTATATGGTGCTGTTCCCTTATATTTTCCATAGAATGCTTGCTGTCATTGATGAGAACAGGGATTTTGTATCTTGATACCATGTTCCTTGCTCCTTGAAACCTTACTTGGATTGTATTGTTTTCATAGGTATCTCCTGCAGCCCTCTGAGGGACATCATGGGAGGGAATGTAGAGATCAGGTGGACAGGTGGATGCAGGTGTATGTTTGTCCCAGTGACAGATGTCCCAGTGGTTGTTCTTGTTGCCTGGATTTTGTTGGCTAGGTGTAGCTTGTAGCTATTTGCAGAGGTTTGTGTACACAGAAAGTCCTGCCTGGAACTACTAAAGACTGCTGTCTTGCAAAAATATGAATTTATAGTTAGAGAGGTAAGATTGGCTCAGCTGGTCAGAGCAGGGTGCTGATAACACTGGCAATGTGGGATTAGTCCCTGTATGGGCCATTCACTTTAGAGTTGGACTTGATGATCTTCGTGTGTCCCCCCTTTCACTCAGGATATTCTATGACGTGTTGTTGAGATTTTGGGAATGATCCTGAAGAGTTTAGACCACTATTTTCAGATGCCTGGGAAATCCTGCTCATTGTTGTTCAGCTGGGCTGAGCAGATCTTTCAGATGTGAGTGAATGAGAGTTGTCAGGTAACATGAAATGTTGCTATGCAACAGATGTTGTCTTACTCATGCAGTGTCCTTTCTCTTCTACAGGAAGGAAACTACAACTCTCACAAAGCCAGTAAAGTCTCATTCCTTGGAAACATGAAAATGCTGTTTTCTACTGGAACATCTCGGTGGAATAATAGGCAAATTGCATTATGGGATCAAGTGAGTTGGACCAAAAATCTTAACCTTACCAGCTTCTGTTTTCTCTCTTTTGCTGTCACTTTAACTTTCCACCTGCCACATACAGAAGAACTGATTTACAACAGGAATTCAGAAATGACCTGTCAGATTCCTGAAGGGTGATAGGTCTTACTGGTGTGAGACATAACTGAGTTTCTGGAGAAGTTTTCAACAGAGAAGCCTAAGAGAAAAAAGTGAATGCTGTGCCCATGTCCTGGTTTTGTCTGGGATGGAATTAATTTCCTTAGTAGTTGGCACAAGGTTGTCGTTTGGATTTAGTGTTGAAAGCACACTGACATTTTGAGGTGTTGCTAAGTAGTGCTTACCCTAAGTCAAAGACTTTTCAGTGTCTCATGCTCTGCCAGTGTGCAGGTGCACGAGAAACCGGGAGGGAGGATATCCAGGACAGCTGATCTGAACTGGCCAAAGGGATATTCTATACCATAGAACGTCATGATCAACTGGGGGGACTTGGCCAGGAGCCATGGATTGCTACTCAGGGACTGGTTGGGCATTGGTCAGCGAGTGGTGAGTGGTTGTGTTGTCCATCACTTATTTTTCTTGAGCTTTATCCCCCTCTCTCCCTTTTCTTTTCATTACAGTTGTTATTGTTCTATATTTTGCTTTTTTTTTTTTTTTCAGTTACTGAACTGTTTGTATCTCAACCATGGGTTTACCTTTTTCTGATTCTCTTCCCCATCCCACCAAGGGGAAGGGAGCAAATGGCTGCATGGTACTTAGTTGCTGACTGAGTTAAACCACAACAGCCCCCTACAAGAAGAAATTGTTCAGAGGACTTCGTGGTTACTGTAGCTCTCACTTAATGTGGCTCTTACTGGTCTTACTGGCAAACTGGTCCTGGAAAGAGAAATGAGCTCTAGACACAGCATACTCAGATGATACCCTCAAAGAAGAACAGTGTGTCAGGTGCTTTTAATTTCTGATGATTCCTAATGGTAGAGTACTGAGGTAGTGCTTAATTGGTCATTTCCAAGACATCTAATCTCCTATCAGGATGGCTGCTAGCCTTATGAAACCCTACTCTCATCTGCCTTTCATGTGCAGTGAGATGTTTTTACTTTGTCAGCATCTAAATATGTCCCTCTGTATCAACCACCATGCAGCACAATCTTTTGTCTCTTTGTAGTCACGCTTTGTTACCAGACAAAGCTGGTAGGCCAGGCCTACGATTTGCTATGTTTTGGCTATGTTTGGACATGGCTTCTTTGCACACGTGGGAGGCAAAGCACTATGCTGCTGTCTGAGGGCTTTCCACAATGCTAAGCAGTGCTGTGACACTTCATGGGTGTCATGTCAGGGTTTTACATGCTTGGTTTAAGAACACAGTGGGAAGATCTGTGAAGCAAGGTATGTAAAGCCTCCTTAGGAGCAGGGACTGGCACAGAGCCTGCCGAGCAGGCCTCTTTCTCACGTCCACACCCATCTTTGCATCTAAACAGAGGCTCTGGCTTACTGCAGCCTGAAGCTAGTCAGTTCTACAGGAGAAAATGTGTGTTAACCCTATGCTAAATTCATGTTTATGTGAGAATCGCCACATGGACAGCCATAGGACACCAGAGTCTGCCCTGTCAGTCCTCCCAAAATCACTCCCTTCATCGGTGCAGAGATAGCTTTGTACAAGACATTCAGGCTTTGCATATGGAGTGGTGTGCTGTGTCCTCCTACATGGCTTACCTCAGAAGGCCCGTGGGAGGTTCTATCCTTGCAACAGGCACCTTCCCACTGTGCAGTGCTGAGACTGCTTGGCTGATGCGGACTGCTCTTGTGCATGGTGCACTGTCGTGAAAGTATTCCCTAGACTAGAGGTTTTGAGAGAACATGAGTAAAATTCAGTGCGAATTTTACACCAGTGGTGCAGGTGTACCCTGAAGGCCCCTTCACCTCCTGCAGTCTGGCCCATGTAGAGGCAGGCAATGTTTCTTACTATATCTATCCTGAAATGCCATCAGATGCCTGAGGTGTTACAGTGGTAGGAACTTCAGTCAAGGGCTGGGACAGAGCACCCATTTCTCACCCACAGAGCTTTGCAGCAGTCTGTGCATGGCCCCCTGCTCAGGGCCGTGGATCATTACAGAGCTGTGCTCACATGCCACTGCCAGGTGGGGTTCAGGTGAAGTGTCCTGGACTTGCCTGTGACTGACAGGTGATTGCAGCTGACTCTTTTTCCTGTGTCCTGCCCAGAATGACCTTTCTGTGCCTTTACTGGAGGAGGATCTGGACGGCTCCTCAGGACTACTATTTCCCTTCTATGACTCTGACACACACATGCTTTACTTGGTGGGAAAGGTAAGTTCTTTTCCCGTCAGCAAGTGCAGGTCTGTTTGATTCTGCTGTCAGCCTGTGTTGTGACAGACTGACATCAAAGATGCTCCTGAAGCACGTTAACCTAAGGATATGAGCAGATGTGGTGGGGCCAGAGGGTGCTTCGTCATCAGGCCACATTTACCACCTTTACAGATGTACCATGTTTATTGTGGAGAGGTAAGCAGCTGGGTCCTACCTTCTCGTATAGGAGTTTGAGGATAAACATTTGTTTCATTGTTGATCCTGCATGACTTCTTGGGGCCAGGAATTCTTCTCAGACTGTTATGCTGAACAGCAGAGTCTGGCTGATGTTGATTTTCTTTGCTTTTAGGGTGATGGAAATATACGGTACTATGAGATAAGCCCTAAGAAGCCATACCTGAACTATCTGATGGAATATCATTCTCACTTACCACAGAAGGGAGTTGGTGAGTGGCAGAATGTCTAATGTTACAAGAGGATTGTGGTTTCTTCATTTTAGAGGCTGCCAGAGTCTAGGACTATCCAAAATACTGTTGAGAAAAGAGAATGGGTCAGGTTCTTCCACACAGGTTTACAGGTACCTACAGTCAGCTTGGTGTAGCTCACCTGAATATGATAGGTGATATTACAGGGTCAGAGCTTGGAAAGGGTCCTTCTGACCAGCAAGGGCTGGGCAGTTTTACCCATCACTGCTACATCTCCTCTCACATACCTAGTCAAGATGGAGAGGAGGATAGTCTGGATTTAAAGGCGGCGAATGCTCCTTGCCGTTTGTCAATCTGTTTCAAGATTTTTGTCTTTGAGCTCTATTTCCATCATTCCCACTCTGTGATTTCTCTGGTAACAGATGCTTCACAGCTTAATGCCTTCAGTCTTTATTGCTTGTCTACCTTCTTTTTTACTGACATTTCCTATTTAGAAATAGATCTGTTATGATTAGGTCACCTCTCCTCCCTTGGAGACCCTTGCTTATTAACCTGTCTGTGTACTACCCGCTGTTTAATGAATTCAAGTGAGAGAATTTAGCTTTCAGCCCTCAGACCTTATTGTTAACCCTTTCTTGAACCTTCTCTGGTCTACTCTGAGTCATATTCCTCTACAGGTTTTTAGGATCATTAACACCCCTCCACACTATCTGTGGACACTCCTGCTCTTAGAGAACATCGGTACGGATATTTGGTGGCACTGAATTTTGTGCCTGCAGGTTGCCTTAAAAAAAATTAAAAGGAATATATTATTTAAAACTTAACTTTAAGGATCTCCTCATTATTCAGTTTTTATAAGCCTTCCACTACAAAATCCTTATTTCTCATTGTCATAGTCTCCTAAAAAATCATTTCACGCAAAGTAAGCGTACAGGTGTTTTTAAAAGGTGAATTAAGTCTACTTCCCTAACCTGCTTTGTTGAGCTGATCAAGCATACTGCAAAGGTTATTGTACAAAAATTCCTTTTCCATGTTACCAAAACAAAATACTGTGTGGAGGAGTGGAGTTTAGATTCACTTTTAAATGAATTCATAATGTAAAGTGCAACAGGCCTTCACATAGAATCTACTGTTTAATGAAGTCACTGGGTATTAGTAGAAAACTAAGCTTGTGTGCCATGAAGCAAGGTCTACAAGCATAAGGAATTTCTTTTTTTTTAAGGAAATTGATGTGGATATAGCTTTGAACTATGCAAGGTAATGAGAAAGAAACCCACTGAATTTATCAGATACTTAGAGACCTCGTGTGGCTTAGCCAATCCCTAAAACACAAATGGACAGAATCGATGTTCACACCCTTCTCATTCTCATTTCTGTTTTGGGGCAGCACTGGAGGAGGATACTGGCCTGGTAGGTATTTCAGCCATATAGAGCTATTCTGGTGTTGTTTAGGTGGCCTGAAATTCCTTCCTAGTGATCCTGATACTCAAATCCTGTGGCATTATCTGCCAGCTCTGCTCTGTTCTGCTCACTCTATTTGGAGCTCATTAGAATGCATAAGGAACAGGAGGCTTAGCATGAAAACCATGCATGTATGTAACAACATGATCTGATAGAAAAAAAAAAAAAATTTAGTCTTGTCATTTGTGCCACTGAGCCAGTTTTGGATTCACACCTCAAACCATGCTGATATGGTGCTGATGCTATGACTTCTTTCATTGTTTGATGACCCTTTTCACATGGCTGATGACATTAACTTTCCTAAGGAGATTTATATTCCATTTGTTTCATGCTCTTCCCCCAGGAATGATGCCAAAGAGAGGTCTTGATGTGGCAGCTTGTGAAATTTTCCGTTTCTACAAACTGATACCAACTAAAAGCCTGATTGAGCCCGTCTCCATGATTGTGCCTCGACGGGTAAGTCGACCTCATATCATGTTCTTATCTGAGGCAAATATCAGGGAAAAAATGAGGGCACTGCCTCCTCTCTATGACTCTTGGGGGAAGGAGAGTAGGTGGAACAAGAGATTTTTTTCTCTCCTTGCACGGGGGACGTAGCTGACCTGTTTCTGGGGCAGCCCTGCCAACAAACCCTATCTGGTAACTTAAGAGTTACTCAGGAGTTTACTCTGTTTAATAGCTGACTTTCCAAGACATGCTGCCAGGTCTGCTAGCTGTCTGTAGACTTCTCCAATAGAATCTGTTTGACATAATGACAAAAGAGGGAGAGGGATTGGATCTGGTGATGGGTGGCATCATTTCCTTGTGGAAGGAAAAAGAATCACCCTGGTAAAACAGGAACATGGGTCTCTACCCATTGGGTGGAGTTGTGTTACAGACAGCTGTTCTGCAGCATGTAAGGCATGACTGGGGGTGATGCACTGAGGGTGATGTAGCAGTAAGTCTCAGAGCTGGTGTCATTAGAGAAAGAAACAGGCCTTGAATCTGTAGCTAGCCAAGGTAGCTCCTGTGTGACTGTGTGGGCATAGGTACATGGGAAATGTCAGTACTGTGCTCTCTACTTCCAGAAAGTAAATAATATAATATAAAAATATAGAAATATTATTTAATATAAAAAGAAGGTATGAGTTCCTTCAATTCAGACACACAGGAGAGCTAATGCTCACTGCAACTCCCAACCAGGCGTGTTGCTCCAGCTTTATTGCCTTGGCCAGTTTCTGTCAGTTATAATCAGCTGATGCTTCGGGACTTGTCCATCCTTTGTACCCATGTTTTCATCTTCAGGAACATGATTTCATGGGAGTTGAGTTAGCCTTTGTCAACCTCCCCCAGTCTGAAGACTTTACCAGCATGAATTAAATTAGGCTTCCAGATGTAATTCTTTTGAGTTGAGGTGAGGAGCAGAGAGGTCCGGAGCAGAGAGGTCCAGAGCAGGTGAAAAGACTTTATGTCCATGCCAGTGAGTGCTCATGACACTCCCTGTGCTGAAGGGGAATAAATTCATTTCTTCACCACAATCTGGTATGACCGCTTTAAGCCAAAATCTTACTGACATAGTTACTCTGGTCTTTTGTTTGCTTCCAGTCGGAGTCATACCAGGCAGATATCTACCCCATGACTGCAGCAGGCCAACCGGCACTGACAGCAGAAGAATGGCTCACTGGGATTAACAAAGGTCAGCACACATGGAGAGCTCCCCAGCCCTTCAGCTCCCCTGTGGATGTGATAACCTGGTCAGAGAGTGAGAAAGCTAGATAAGTTTTCCCAGAACTGGTCTGGGAGACTTTAGGGAGCTGGTGATAAACAATGATAGCCAATTCTTAAAAACAAACTGCAGGTGGTATTTTTCTAGTATATTTTTTCCTGTTAGTCTCATAAGATTGTTTACAAATGGGCGTCTTGTTAATTAGTCAATCAGGTGAAATGTATTGACTAAATGACCAATCAGGTCCACCTGTATTGACCAGGGTATAAAAAGAAGTGGTTTAGTAAAGATGGGAGGTGGTAGTTAGCCTTCTGCTTGTCTGTGTCATTTGTGGTACTTCCCAGGGCTTGGGTTAAGCTGCTGCCAGCTCTCTGGCCTATTACCTATCAGGGAAAGATGGAAAGGAAGAGAAAGTATAGCTAGAAGTTAAAATAATTTGTTGTCTGTAAATTCTGGAAGCTGCTCCAGTCAGGTGCCTCCATGTTTATCTCGGAATGAATTGGTTGAAGCTGGTTGTTAAAATGAATTTCTTACCAATAACTTTTGAGTGTGGTTTGGGAATGCTCACTTGTCTCCTCCCTCCTTAGGGCCTCTCTTGGTATCTTTGAGACCAGACTCTGAAGATGTGAAGTCCCTACCACAGTTTCTTGAGCCAGAGTCCCCCATGGACGCTACTGCCCTGAGCCAGCAAGAGGAAGTGCAAGGAAGGATGTCACTGGAGGACCAGCAGATGCCAGGAGAGATTGAAAGTAGCAGAAAACGGCAGAAAGTGGATGAGAGTCTGCCAGAAAATGAGCAAATGTGCCTCTCCAATGGCTTTGACATATTTGAGTGTCCACCACCAAAAACTGAAAATGAGGTATGAATGTCTGGGGTGAAGGGTTGGGACTACAGGGGAAGCTCAAAGCCAGATGATGAAAGAATGCCATTCACATGGTGGTAGTTCAGGGAGGATTTATTTTGCAGGCCTGAGTCAGTGCAAGCTCTTTGTTCTTTGTGGCGGCAGAAACTCTGCCTGCCCTGACTGCCACAAGGGAAGCAGAAGTGCAGCCCAGCAGCACCTCAGCTGAGAGGGTCTGGAAAGGAGGGGGCAGTCAGCATTCTCACTTCCTAGGCATTCTTGTGGCACAGACCTGCCTGGTGACTGGCTGGGCACAGGGAGGTCCTTGTGACCTCCAGGTTCTGGAGAAGAGAAGGGGGTTTATGCAGGATAACCCTTTGATGAGAACTGCAGTTAGCAAGCCTATTTTCCAGAAAACATGACTGTCACACCCTGTGGTGTGAAAAATGTTTTCCTGCACTCTTCTGAGCTGGCATCTCAAGGTTACAGAAGCAGCCCTTGTTGAACTGAGTGCTCTGCTGCATGCATAGTGAAAGACAATGCCAGTCCCAACTGGAAGAAGAAAAAGGACTTGTCCAAGGTCAGAGAAGGAAATGTGGCAGACCCAGGAATTTAGACTCCAAATACTTTCTGTGAAACATATGCAGTCACAGCCCAATCTAGTGGACAACAGGAGCACTGCTGATGTCTGCTGGTTGAAGGCCTCCTCCTTAGATGTTTCTCTCAAAATGATGTGACAACTCTGGTGGCATTGTCAGGTTAAGCCTATGTTTTCTTAGTATAAAGTAAATAACATGTGTTTTCTTACAGCTTTTACAGATGTATTACCGGCAACAGGAAGAAATCCGTCGACTACGTGAGCTGATAATCCAGAGAGATATCCAAATAAAACAGCTAACACTGCAGCTCAAAAACCTCTGCATAGACATAGGCAATTAATGAGGTTGCTGGCCTACAGCTCTTTGTACCCCTGGACACAGGGGAAGACTCCATTGCCAGCACATAACTCCTAGGTTTTTTACTGGGGGTAAAATTGATATTTCAGGAGGCATGGACATCCCTGGCTTGTGGTGGTCACATTTCCCTAATCATCACCATACACTTTTTGATGGACTTGCTGCGCTTCTTCAGGCTCCCATTGCTTACCTGCTCACCAATGTCAGAAGCTTGTGTATTAATGCTAGTGAGAGACTCTGGAAAGTCTTGCTCTTTTGGTCCTAGAGAAGTTACATGTTAAGCTCCAGGAATGACCTGTTTTGCTGCCCCTCCCCATGACAGGAGAATGGGAGACTGAAGGCAGCTACCAGCTTCTTTTCTTGCCCTGAGGCCCAGCAATGTGGCTCCTGACCCCTTGCTCAGGGAGTCCACTCTGCTGAGCTTCAGAGGCACCTCTAGCTTCAAAGTGATCCTTAAGGACTCCTCTCACCTCACAGCTTGACCCTGCCCCCGGGTGGTTTGTGAAAGCTGTGGATGCCCTGACCTGGTGCTGGGGATAATCCCATTCTGGGGAATGCACTGGGGATGCCAAGGGCCAGTACTCTTTTGATGGGAAAAGGAGAGTTGGTGTTGGATGTCCTACAATAAAAAGGTCATGGTGTGGGCTAGTTCTTACCAGAGAAGCTGAAGAGTCTCTCTGTCATATGAGTTAGTGGCCTTCTTTCCCTTCTTCTGCCAAAGACTAGCTGCAGTCAGCTGGGTGTCATCAGAGATTGAGAACAACATTTAAAGCTGCAGAGTGTTGACAGTGGGGGAATTTGCAAAGAGGGTTTAAAAGAATAAATGGAGAGCTGGACCAAAGAACACTGAGAGTGGCCTTGCAATGCCATTGGCCTTCACCTGCCTCAGCACACTGGGGTCAAACCCATCTGGTTCCACAAATATGTGTACATACAGGATGTTGAAGCATACCTTAACCTGCTTCTCCCTATTTTGATCCTCCCTAATATGCCCCAGCCCACTGCAGACATTTCAGCAATGGTGCTAGAAGTGTTGTGTCAACCACAATAAGATCACAGGGCTGTGGCCAGTCATGAACAGCCCTCCAGGACTGCTGGAGTGTCACTTGTCCTTAATGCCTGCAGTTGCTGCTTCCCTTCACTCCCAGGTGCCAGCACCTTGTCCCATTCCTGCAGCTGTCTACAGCTTCAGCTTCCCTCTTGCCAGCTGTATTGTCCAGCCCCCTGCATCCTCCTGTGGCCACACTGATCTGTGCCCTTCAGCACCAGCTCTCTGGCTCAATGCTGGACCCACAGAGATGTCTTAAACACAGGCAGAGCAAGCAAACACTGTTGAACCTGTAACTGTGCACCTCTATTGTGGCATGTAGAAATCATGGAATCAACTAGGTCTGGGGGTACGTCTAGGACACATCCTTGTCACCAGATGTGTTTTACTGGCTGCTTTTTTTTTGCTTATTTTTTTATATGAAATAAATTATTTAAATTATTTCCAAAGTAAATTACATATTTTTTTTCTCCCGCTTCTTTTTTTTTTTTTTTTTTTTTTTCTTCCATATGAAATAAATTATTTAAATTATTTCCAAAGTAAAGTAATTTTTCTTATAGAAATAATCAAGGGATTTTACATTCTCTTGAAAATTGTTTCTTTGTTATTCTATGAGTGACTAGCTTAGAGAATGAGGCCGCACCAGCTCTCTGGCTCAATGCTGGACCCACAGAGATGTCTTAAACACAGGCAGAGCAAGCAAACACTGTTGAGAGAATGAGGCCGCTATGGTTCTTATCCTTGGGTTTTGTTGATTTTAGCACTTATGGAAAAGAAAGTGCTTTTATTTATGCTTTGGTGAGATTATTTAATCAAAACTTCTTTTTTAGACAGTATGCCTGTAAAAGCGCGGACTGTGAAATGTATCTAAATTTGGAGCTTAACTGCAACCACTAATCTTTTACTGGAAAAAACCTTGAGGAAATGGAGTTATGCGTTCATGATCTGTGCCTAAATAGTATTGAGTGATCATTCTAACAGTTTGAAAACTCCTGAAAGCTTTATAAAAAACTGTTGAACATGGGGATAAAAAACAAATCTGTGCAATGAAAAGCAAATATAACTGAATAATAAATATATTTAGAGTTTTGCATTTTGATACATGCAAGATTATTTTTTTAATTATTGTGTTTTTGAAGTGACTGAAACTTAAGCTCAATCAAGGTCAGAAGGGAGTGTCACCTACTGTCTACTTTGCTTGCATCAAGCTGTGGCCTTATGTTAGTAAGTGGGTTTTATGCAGAATTATGCAGATGGCCCTTTTTACATTGTTCCCAGTTGCCCTTAATGCCACAAAGGGATGGCCATTGCACACTGTTCTGAATTGCTGTGTGTGTTGCCTTGAGTGAACTCAGTACTGCTGGAGATGCATTCTGTGTGGTGAGGTGTTTGCTGCTGTCTTGCAGTCCTGGTTCTTCTCTTGTGCAGTACAGCTCTGACCAGGCTCTTTTAGATATTCCACATGAGGAGGGTTTAATGCATTACTACCAAATTTACTTATTTGAAGACAGCATTTTGATTTAGCAGACTGAAGCAGCATGGACAAAGCACGAGATAACACCTGCAACCTCCAGCTAGGTCACAATACAAGCAAAATTCTCATTGTGCTTACTGTCATGATGCTAGGTATCGCCGGTCACCAGGAAAAAATGTGTGGTCTGAAGCCAGCTCAAGTCTGTAGCTCTCTTTAAAGATCATTTTGTTGTTTTTGTTTTGCTTTGTTTTGCTCTAATTCCCATGGCCATGGTAGCTTTGATGAAAATCTGAAGAACCATGGCTTGTGCTCATGTCCTTGGAGCTGTCTTTCACTGTAGTGGTTTGTTGATCCGTAACAGCTTTGGGTATGGAAATACTCATGGCTGCATTTGCGACGTAAATGTTTTTTGTAGCATATTTTAGGTCAGCGTGAGGAGAAACAATGGTGGAAATTGCTGGAGGAAGACTGTGCTGGGAACTTTGTGCATCTGCCATGTCATCAGGACACTGTGACCTCCTGGTCTTGTAAGGAACCTTGTGCTGGTGAGAGTGCCTGGACAGGCACTGTGCCCTTCCTCAGGGGCTGATACAGTCACACTGCTCGGACCAAAGCCTAGGAAAAGGCAGCAGCAGGCAGATTTTTGTGGGAGACAGAGGAAGAATCTGCAGCGCTTTTGCAACTCTGGTGTTATGGCTGCTTAACTTCAAAGACAGAGTAAAACACAGCCCTGTAGTGTTAGCTTGCCTGCTGGATTTAGAAACACAGCACTTCACATCCTCACCCTCTACTCCAGGGCAGCTGTCAGCTGCAGAATAAAACCTAGACAGTAGTTGTCATTCTCATTTTATTTCTCTTCTTGCAAGGCTGTACCCTTGGTGTGCTCAAGGAGTTGCAGGCAGAGGAGAGCATGGACAAGATGCCCCCTTGTTTGTCCTGCAGTGGGAAGCAGCAGATCACCCTTGTTGTCTTGGGCTGGGTAGCATCCATCCCTAGGACAGGGTGGATGCGAGCTGCAGCGGGGCACTGAAGTGAAGTTGCAGAATCAGGAATTGCCTTTTGGACATGCTGCAGCACTATTTCAGAGCAGGATCTCTGAGCTTGTGCTGGAGCCACTGCAGTCTGTCTACAACTTGTCTGTGCTGAGGAGCCCAGGACTGGACTTGGCACTCCTCACATGGCCTCACCAGTGCTGAGGGTACAGGAAGGACAAATTCCCCTGAGCTGCTCTTAATGCACTTCTAAATACAGCTGAGGATAGTAATGGTCATTTTTGCAGAAGGCCAGTGCTGCTGGCTCAAACTCAGCTTACTGACCAGAAGGACCTCACAGAAATCTGCAAAGCTTCTTGTCAGCTTCACAAGTCCCCAGCATGTGTCAGTGCATGGAGCTACTCCCCCTTAGCTGCAGGATGGTGCAATTGCTCTTGCAGTGCTTTATCACCTTCCTCCCTGTCCAGCTCTGCATTTTGCCTGTTTAGGTTCCCCTGAAGTGCAGCACAGCTGTCTACTGCACTTTCCACTCCTTACACTTTTATATGCTCTCTAAACTTGCTTGAGTCTGTGCTGTCCCATCCTGCAGGTCTCTAAGGCAGAGGTTCAACAGCTTTGGATTTCTTTTGTAAACAGGTTTTGGTTTTCTGCTCAGAAATCCAGGCTGGCTACTCCTGAGCACCTTCTGATTCTTCATGCCTTTGGAAATGCTCTCCAAGAGGATTTTCTCAACATCTTCCAAAGGATTGCATGAGGCTGTAGTTCATTCATCTTCTTCCTTACATGGTTAGAAGGCAGGGCTGAGAGTAATTTGCAACTTTTCTGACTCGCCTCCACGTTTCAAAGAACACTGAGAGTGGCCTTGCAATGACACTGGCCTTCAACTTCCTCAGCACACTGGGGTCAAACCCATCTGGTTCCACAAATATGTGTACATACAGGGTGTTGAAGCATACCTAGCCTGCTTCTCCCTGTTTTGATCCTCCCTAATCTGGTGTAGAGTAGGTATCTACTTATCTACCTCAACAATATCTGTTTTCCTCTGCTAGCTTTCCCTCTCCTTAGAACCTGGTTATGTTCTTCAGGTTCTCACCATGGCTGCCATGGTTGTGGGAATCAGAAGTCTGCTATGAGCAGCAGCTCTGCAACCGGCGGTTCATGCACAGTTTCTGCTGCGTCCTCTTTGGGCACAGTGGAGAAAACCACTTGGGAGTCCACACTCTTCAGCAGTTCCCCTCTGGCCTGCTAGTTACACTTGATATTTCTCAGGTCACCCCTGGTGGTGTCTTTGGTACACTTGTGAAAAGGCACCACTGCACAGCAGAAAGCCAGATAAACCTTGGTAGCCTCTGCACAGCATTCTCAATGAAAGCCCCACACAAGCAGCAAATCTCCCTAAATGATAAGTCTGATCAGCAGATGTGAGGTTTCTGACCCCTGCAGTGGACAGCAATGTTCCTCTATTTATCACTCGTCATTTCCTTCCAGTTGTTTTAAATGGCTCACATGAACCTTGGAAACCCCCTTTCTGTTGGCCCTGACAAGGCCAGGACTGAGAATACATGGTTAGAGCTATCACACTTAAAATTCTGCACCACTGTGCTACTGGCAATTGCTGCTTCTGTCAGCAAAGTACTCTCTCCACAAGATCTTTGTGGAGAATTAGAGGAAAAAAAATTATGATTTTAATTTTCTCTGTCACAACACAGCAAAGTTCTCTCCAAATCCTTGTTTGTGACAAAATGATGCACAATAATCTGTTTAAGCAAGTTCTTAGAATGAAGGCATACATAAATGAAGATTGTTTCCTCTTCTGATTTTCTCTCCTGTTGTTTTAGCATGTATTATCTTCAGTAGAAATTTGCACATCCAGTAGCTCTGATCCCACCATAAACACCCCTTGAGGATTCTCAGAGGAAGGGGCTTAATAGCAGAAAGAGTTATCTGTGTTTTTTGTCTTTCTCAGTGCTTAGTCATGGTATGGATATGGAGATATGGATAGTATATGTGAGGCGCATAGAAGTGGATAGAGGCATAGAGTGGATAGAGAATTTATTTCCTTTAACAGTAGAGAGGTTGGGCTTTCATCTGCTTTGAATGTTGCCTCATATTCTTCTCTCTGTGTTAGAGTGAGCGACTGGGCTTCTGCTTTGTGTTGGATTTGATGTTTTATATTTTTACCATCTTGATTTATGTGGGTATATTGGATCAGATCTTTCAAGGTCTATGGGAAAATACCATCATTACCTTACCTCAGCTTCAGGTCTTTACATGCCAAAATTGAATCTTTGCACTGACTCCATGTCTCTGCAGGACTTGATGTGAAAAAATTTGAGCAAGGAACAAAAAATTCTGGTGAGTAAACCTGAGGGGTAGTCTGTAGGGTAGAATCACCTAAAAATGAAGGTAAAGTGTTTTGAATCAAACCTTACTTCCTGTCGATAACCTTTAAAGAACACATCAGTTTCTTTGACTTAATCTGGAAGCTTAATTTCTAGGTCAGTTACAGTGTATCTGATTGTGATGCAAAATGTTTAGGTACATTTTTTGACAGAGCCCGGGACTATGGATTCTTCAGTTTTCACATAGATGTTCCTACAGAATTTTTTCATGTGAGTTTACCTGAACCTTTTGCAAAAAGTATGTTTAATATGCCCATTGTGAGTTGTGAGGCAGCTTCTTTTGGAAGATTTAAATGAAATTCTGCTCAAGCACTGTTTTCATGAAGAAGGGAAGATGCTTTGTCCCAGCAGTAGAAGTAGCAGCATTTATGGCCAGGTGCAAAATAAGGAACTGATTTTACTTTCTATTTCTGCTGAAAGTGGTTGAAAACAGATTCAAAGGAGGGACTGTAAGTGTTTTCCTAAGGCTCAGATGCTCTAATTTGAAGTGTGTCACACATTTTTCTGCACCCATAAATTTTGTCTGCTCATAAACCCACAATTGCTTTTGCTGGTGATAGAGTTAAAAGTGCACTCCTTCTCAAGCCAAGTACATTTTTAGTGAAGGGAAGCACACTGAAAAAGTGAGGGGCAGATGAGAATGCATGCCTTTTGTCTGAGAGGAGTGGTGAAAAGGAATATAGTTGCCATATCAAAGAATATTTTGAGTTGAAAGGGACACACAAGAATCTCTGAGTCCAGCTTTTAAGTGTATGGTCCATCTTTTAAGTGTATGACCTTGTTTTAGGGCCACAAAAAAAAAAAAAAAAAGTGGATCATAGCAGTTCATACTCAGGTTCTTAGAGTGCTTTTGTCCCTGACCCTTATGCCTAGGGGGATGTAACAATTCTTTAGGAAGCTTTGAAAGCCTCTGGAAGTGGAAAGAAAAGGCTTGAAAAAGATTTTTTTTTTGCATCATCATAAAGATACAATGAAAATCAGATGCAGTCAGTGCAAGTGTCAATATACGGAAAGAAGAAACCTTAGTTTTAGTTCAAATGATCACTGGAAGGAAACAAATCACTGTGGTTCATGAGAACATGATTCATCTTACAGTGATGAAACAGGTGTCTGAGATCCTTTCATGAAAAGAACATACAAATAAACATCTGGCTCAAAACGTGCGTCTCTCTGCACTGGAAGATAAATGTAGAAGAATTGTTTGTCTATTCATTTGAATTCAATACCAGAAAGGAGCAGGTCAGTATACCAAATATTAAGCCCTATCAGCTACCTAAGGATGACCATGTTGCTATAGAAGATGTTCTTCTCACAGGACCATTTTACCTATAGGCTCCTTTGTATATGTGGAAAGGAGTTTTTTATTTTTTTGTTACTTATTGCAACAGCAAGCATTGGATTACTAATTTTGGGAGTATATGGCTCTTGGAACAGTTCCTTTAGACATCAGAGAAGAAAGGCCACCACCCAGTTCCCCGGTAAAGTTCACAGTGGTTTTTTGCAGTCAATTATTAACCCAATTGAGCACTGAAGAAATGGAAATTAAGCCTCTTGGTCTTTTCTGCCTGTCTTACTGGAGTATGCCCAGGCTCTGGGCAAGTTTTCTGATCCAGTGGGACCACTTAAAGTTCAGAGAGTGCTCAATAAAATTTCCTGATGGTTAAGACAGACTGATCTGTATTACCCCTCTAGAGCTGGACTTGGGAATTACAGTTTTCACTCTCCCACCTCCATGTGAACCACTGCAGAGTCTCACCCTTTTCAGGGGGGCTCTTGTTTCAAAAAGAGGGTATTTTGAGCAACTTCTCTTCAGGGATATTTTGATCAAGAGTAACAGTTGCTGTGGTTCAAATACAGGCCCTGTCATGCAGAGACCATCAGTTTTTTTTCCCAGACTCTCCTTGCCAGACAAGGCAAGAGTCATGGAGGTCTGTGAAGCAAGGCTTGGTAGTGTGAACTTCCTTGAAAGTGTTGTTCCAGAGGAGAGTTTGGTACCCTTTGTTCACAAGATTGACTCTGTACCTGCCATTTGGCTCCAGCTGCAGCTGACCCAGAGTTTCAGCTCTTCCGTGGAGGTACTTTGCTGAATTGGACTGGTTTTCACAGAAAAACCCTTGTGAGAGAACAAAAGTTAGTTTTAGGTGCTTGTGCACCTTCACAAATTTGCTCCCTGATGCTTTGTTCAAGGTGGGGAAAACAACTGATGTCTTTGAGGGCTCATTTTGTTCTGGGAATCTGGGACCTTGAGGTTTTTTTTGGCCTTACTTCCTCTATGCATTGTCTCTATTCTTTCCATGGGTGGTTACTTTTAAAAATTTAGTACGTAGTAGCTGATCTTTGGTTATGTAATTGATGCTTCAGTCCAAAAGCACAAGACCTTGAGTTAAACACTTGTTTAAAATAAATTCCTCCTTCCAGATCAGTGATTTGTACCACTTGTTAAAAAACCCTGGGAGCCTGGGAGTTTGGGAATCAATGAATTGCAGAGAGTTTATGTTTCACTATCAAAATGGTGACAGATCCTTACTTACATCTGTTGCAACTATCAGTGCCTTTAGGTGAAATCGAATGCAAAGCCCCACAATCTGATACTTCATTGATTTTCTACACCTCTCTTTCTTTATGTGCTTGACTTCTTTGTGTATAGACTTCAGGGCTTTTTGTTTTATTCTAAGGTTGTTCAATTAGGGAAGAAAGCCCTCACCTTCAGTGAACATTAACCAGAATTCTGTTCTGCAGAGATTTCTCTGCCCTAAATGTAGCATTACCTCAGTCCAGAAGGGGGAACTATTGTTTCATGTATTTGTAAGTCCAAGCAAATAGTTTAGAGCACATTCCAATGTGAAGATGAAAAGATGAGAATAGTCTTCTCTAGCAATAATAAACAATGAGGTGTGAAAATTGAGATATTTAGAGACTTTAACAAAACAACAAAATATCAGAGCCTACAAACGCCATCTATCTTTGCTTTTAGAATACTCTTACAATGGTGATTTATATAAAAATGTGTAAGTACAATTGAACCCTTCACCATAGGATAGGAGCACCTGAGATCACACTAATTTTCTGACATGTGAAATAAATTATATTAATTGAGTTATTTTGGTAATGTACTTGGGTTTAATTTGATTTTATGTTAAGTGCATTAGCCTTTCTGGAGAACAATAAATGCCCTATTAAAAAATGGATTTCTTCATTTGCAGCTTTCTTCTACAAGCCATTGCCAGAAATCAGAAAGGAGGAGTGTTTTCCTTCCCACAGGAATTTACTTAAGTGAACACTCTGTCACTTCAAACTTAGATGTTGTAAATGCCTCAGTTTCTTTAAGGATCACTTATTGAGAGTAATTTTATAGTTATAGTTTTATTATTCAGTTCTTGTAAGTATGTGCTGAGATAATTTAACAGCCGGTGCCCTTGTAGTTAATGTTTGTCTTTGGAGAAGGGGCTTCTTTCTTACATCTGGTCAGTGATGATCGTATGTTTCAGTTGTTAACAATATTGTTTTTTAGCCTATACGCTCAACATTAAATAAAGCATTTGTATCCCGACATATTGTCCTGTTATTGTGCATAAAATCATGCAAATGAGTGTCAAGTAACAAGCAAAGGCACAACACAAACTCATTGAACTGCTATCAACTTATTTGGATCCAATACCGGGTATGTAATTTAGGACTGAGAAAGCGAGAGAATCATACCTTGACTGTTGTCAGGACAATGTGTGGACATCATGTGTAGGTGTGGTCTCCCTAGAACTAGTACTTAGTACATGGAAGCAAGTCTGCAGAAATGTTAGTACTGATGCTAGCTAGCATCTGTGGTTAGGTTTGAATAGAAAGTGCAGGGCTACCATGAGCTGCCAATTAATGGTTTGTAAACCAAACCACAGCAGTATTCTCACTGCTACTAGTAAACAACAAGGGAATGTATGCAGACCGATAACATCAGGGAGATGACACTGTAGAATGACTTGTGGTTACCAGTAATAGGCTAAATGCATTTCTTAAGTGAATCCACATAAAAGCAGCAGAGTTTCATATGTTGTGTGTCGACACTGCACTTTGCAGTATTGCTAAAGTACTTTTTAGTCTGAATCTGGGGGGAAATGTTTTGCCAGTTACAATGAGTTTGTTCTCACTTTCTGCATTTCCTAAGTGATGGAATCTATTTTGCATGGTTCTGTGTTGAATTTGTCTCCTTCTTCATCATTCCTTGTATCTTCCTACTGATTTTTAAATTTTACTTAGGAATAGTGAGACAGTGGCAAGACAACTGTGGTGGTTTGTGCTTTTTTTGAGCCATCAAAAAAAACCCCATTAAATTTCAGCTCTTGAACCTTAATGATTGAAAACGATATTCCAAATTATAAGAACACAGGTTAATTTGCAGTTAAGGTCACAAGACATTTCAATGACAATTTGGAGTAGCTCAACTTTTGTCAATAAACTAAGTAGATAGGACTCCAGATGATACCTTGGGGCTATATTATAATATTTCTCCACATATTACTTGTATTTTGCTTTTACATCTGTATTTTGCCACCATGTGAAATGCTTTGTAAGTTTTCTGTACAAAAGGGTTTTGCCATACAAGCATACAAATGTATTCAAGCAGATGTGATCTGGAACTCACTGGGGAGAGTAAGTGTGGTTGACTCCAGTGTTTCTTCCTTCTTAGCTGATTTTTGATTCCAGTTATGTATAGAGCAGAGCTGAAAGGACTAAGGGAGTCATCAGAGTCCATGTCTCTGCCTGATGCAGGATTAAGTGCACCCACACCATTCTGGCAGGTGTTTGTCTGACCTGTTAAAAACCTCCATTGATGAAGATGTGTGTCATCTTCAGGTAATCTGTGCCAATTCTTTTCCATCTTTACCCTCAACAGGATTTACACTTATGTCTTTTCTGGATTTTCCTTTCTGTACATTAAGGTTGTTACTTTTTGTCCTATTTTGTAGAACTGTAGAGTACACTATTCCTTTTTATTCAACAATAGCAGTTTGCCTTGCTGGAGATTAAGTCCCTCAGCGAAATTACCCTCAGTTCATTCTCTTCTGATTCATCTCACTGATCCTCTGGGTTATTTTAAATGGTTCTATTCAAATCTTGTGATGCAGCACCGTACACAGGCTCCCAGGGTGCATTCAAAGGCTATCTTGGCTGTAGCCATGTTTCTGAATGTCTGTATGATTCTTTTTTACCTATAGAAATGAATGGAATCATGCTCAATATATTCACTATAAGCCTGGCCTCCCTTTCTGTAGAGCTGCTATGTTCTTTTTGCCTCCTATTTTTCAGATTATGTTTTCTGTTTGTGTGTAGTATTTCATGCATCTTCATAGAAGTATTTTATGAACACCTTGAATTAAAAATGTGCCTGAGGAGGAATGTGAGATCAAACTTCAAAATTGTGCCATTAAGAGCTAGCAGGAGATTTTTTTTTTCCCCTGGAAGTTATAGTGCTATGTTAAATTGCAACAACTGGAAATTCAGCTGTCTTAATTACTGGAAATCAATGAACAGTTGCCCAGCTATTTTTGCTCAACCATTCATGAAGCTGGGTGAGTGCCTACCTGGCTCCAACTTTAATTTTCTCCTCTTATGCTGCTTATAAAATGACTAGATGCCTTGACATATTGTTCCCTGGAAAAGAGTATGAGAATGATCTAAGTACAGAGTACCAGAGGATGCGTTCTCTTTCTCATAATGAGGCCTCTTGAATTTTCAGTATTGGCAGAAAGTCTTCTATTTCCCTGCTACACATGGGTTTCCTGAAATACACAATGTTGCATATAACAGAAAAATATTAAGTGCATGCTACAAATATTAAAAAATGTTGGAGAAAAATTATTAAGTGCTGACAGAAATTGAAGGTAGGAAGGAGCAGAATGGAATTAAGTCTTCCCTTTCCGTTCTAAAATACTGACACCTGAAGGACAGTATCACAGAAATGCTGTGTCACTTTGGCCTGTGACATTCTTGGATTACGAAAGAGTGCTTATTGGATAAAATTTAGCACTGTGAGTCACAGTGTCTCTTGTAAAAATACCTGGGTGAGGTTTTTCTGGGTTGGTTAATGTGGAAGTTTAGAAAAAAAATTAGAAGTCCCTTCAGCCTTAAAATCATTGAGTGAGGAAAAGATCAGTGAGAATACTGTTAACAATTCCAAGAACAAGTAATGTGGAAGGGAATCTAAAAAGGAACATAGAAGATGAGGGAAATTCAGTACTAATAGGCAGTATGACTTCTGAAGAGGGGAGAATGAATAACAAAGCAGAGGTTCAACTCCGTCTGCTAGAGTCTGATGGAAGATTGGACTCTTAAAGTGTCCATAACTCACATGTAAACATAAGTATATAGACCAAGCATGTATGCACACACAGGCATACTTTAGTATTTGGAGTGTTTGTTTTGCTATGAATAATGTTGAAGGTTTATTTGGGAGAACTTGAAAATGAAATAGTGTTCACCCATGAGAGAAAGACACTACTATGACTAACAGTGTGAAGTGTAAATAATGGTTGGCTATTCTCTGTGCAGTTGTGGCTTTCTTAAAGATTAAATTAAGAAGCATCTCCTAAAAAAATAACCACTATGCCATAATTTCTTCAGAGAATTGATAGATCTTAGATTTGGGACAGAGAAATCAGGTGATGTGTACTCCATCACAAAGAGAGCTTATATGCTTTCTGGGAAGAGTGTATGAATCATTTCACTTGTGTACTTCCTGCTAATAGGCAGAACCATCCTTTCTATTGGCAGAGAACAGAATGTTTCAACAGAGCTGTCAGATGAAAGCACAAATATATCTTCCTAAAATGAGGAAAACAGTTTTCATAGAGCTTAATTTTACTTCTGACCTTTAAAATGGGGACATGGGGAAAAAGAAGGGAAGGTGACGATTTTGGTGGCAACACTCCTCTATTAAACAGGTTCAGTGTTCTGGGTCAAAAGGGGCATCCATCAATATCCAAAATACTCAGTGGAGCAGCTGTGGTGGTCCAGTGTAGGCAGGTTACAAACCATTGCTATGTATTAGCCATCTGGGAACAACTGGAAACGCCTGCCATCATCTGCCAGGGGCAGCAATTTGTAGAAGCTATGGTGCATTATGATGGATTAGCTCTGCAGCTGAAGGTGTCACAACCCATTTCTCTGCATCTTCTTTGGGACAACATTGCAAAGCAAAGGCTTTTATTGTTGCAGTTTCAGGGTAAGGAATCTAATTTGTAATGATGCTGTAGGGCAGAAGGGAAGAGAGGCTTAAGTAGTCACCGTGCTTGTGAACAAAGCATGCACTTCAGTTCAGCACTTGGCTACCTTCATGATTACCTATTTCAGGGAATTCCTTATTCAGGAATTATTTACATAATTTCATGGACATTGGAGAGGAGCCATTAACACCAGTCTGGGGCTTGTTTGCCAGGATGCTTCTTCAAGCATTGGTGATCTGCCCTCTCACTCCTATCCCTCCATCTCCAACTAGCTATGCTCTGGCTGACATTTGCCACTCCCATCAGCCTTGGCTGTTGGGAAGGATGAAAGTTTGACAAGAAAGTCTCACAAATATGTATGCTTGACAGAAAGATTTTTGAATGTAGAAGTTGAGGAAGGAATAGAGATGGAAGTAAATTTTGATATAGAAGAAAAGAATTGCTGAGCCAGTCTCACTGGATAACCAAGGAGGCAAAGGGTATGTTAGTTAGAAGGGGGTTTTTATGACTTAGAGCAAAGGATAAACCCACCTCAAACAAGAAGATGCTTTTACCAAGCAGAAAGATAGCACAGGCAAACAAGTCAGCAAATGTTGCAAGTAGAAAAAAGGTCTCAGAATTTTCCACTGCAAGAAAACTGAAAAACAACTTCTAGCTTAAACTGTAATGTACTAACTTTTAGTGATTGGAGAATAGTAACATGAATATGGTAATTATAGTAGTTGTGATAGGCTATAGATAAAAGTTAAGGTATAGATTGGTTCGATTGTATTAAGATGCTCAGTAGAGTAAAGTATATAATGCATTTGTAACCTAAACTCAGGGTCTCCAGGCCTGCCTGCAGATGCAGCTGACAGCTGTAGGCACAGGCTCTGTCTGCTGTAACACCTTGGATGTAATAAACTGCATTTGGAAGAGCCACCTGGAGTCCCGCATCTCTCATTCAGGCTCTTACACTTGGCCTACTCTGATAGTCCTTGGCAGCCCAGCTCCTTGCAGTTCCTGCCTCAGGGAAGGCACTGAGTCTGTGGTACAGGGGTCTGTGGTACTGAGGTCTATGTGACACTGGCTTGGACACTTGTGGGGAATATGAGGCCTCCATTGTCTTCACCCTTGTCATGAGAACCTTTCTGAACAATCTCTCTGTCCCTCTTAGATGCAGCTGATGAGGTAGTTCATCTCATCTCATCTCATCTCATCTCATCTCATCTCATCTCATCTCATCTCATCTCATCTCATCTCATCTCATCTCATCTCGTTTCCCTGTATCCTAATTCTGCTCCAGTACAGCAGGTTGTGCAATGGGTAAGTAATCTATACAAATATAGGCATACAATGTTATACAAATATAGGCATTTACTGTTGTGATACTCCCATGCACATGCACTAACACACACCTGCTGATGTGTATGTAGGTACTTTATGTAGGTAGTAGACTTCTTTCAGTGTGCAGCTGATCATATTGACATTGTTCCTGAAGCAGGCACCAACAGGAAGTTTTGTATTTTTGTTTGTTTATTTGCTTGTTTGTATTTTTTTGTTTTGTTTTGTTTTGTTCTTTCAAAAAAGCCTGGAAGCTATGCATTTTCATTTTTAATTTTTAACTTTTCTTTAAAGCAGAATGGCATCTGGTTGTGTGAATCCCAAATACCCTTTACTTCTGGCCACTGTCCAGGCCTGTTTCCTTGGAGATTAAAAGGAAAATAAAATACCATATTTGTTGGGCTAACTACTTAGCCTGTTGTTGGCTGTTGGCTGATCTCCCATCTCAAGAAAATAACTGCAGCTGACCCTTTGATTGAAGATCTTTCAGGAAGGTTTAATTATGTTTAAGGAGGAACAAAAGGGTCTAAAACATCAAGCAGGAGGTTCCTGCACGTCTGTCCTTCTTTTGGCCAGGTAAGTGAGGGTTTTGTACAGAAATGCAGGACATTTTTGAGGGAAAGGTGAATACTTTCTTAATCTCAGAAATTCCTCCATCTTCTGTTAGGTTTTGGTTTTGTCCCAACAAGCAGAGAAAACGTGATTTCTACTTTCTGGGATCAGATAACTCTATAACTCCTTTAACTGGAATTTGAATCCTGAACCTGAGCAGCAGTTAGTGTGCATGACCTTGCACTGGAGCAAGACAAAGTCTTGGCTGAACTAAGTCATAGCACCTCTACTCTCTCATGTTGATATTAGCATCAGTAACAGCACATCTTCAGCCCTCACTGATTTCCTCTGTAGCGATGGATATCTAGTACTTTGCAAGAATGATAGCAGTAGCAACAAGAGAAGGGTCATTTTGATGGGGACAGGGCTGATGTGAGGACTCTCTGTCCAGATGATTCTGTAACATTCCATATGACATTCTTTCGTCTGTAAGACACAATAAACGGTCTCAAACTGCAGGCTCCTTGTGATAAGATGATAGATGTTATGTGGACTTTTTCTTTGAAATGTGAAGCGTAATCTACTCTTGCAACATATATTTATCCATTCCTATTCACTAACCTTACAGTACTCTTCCACAAGCCCATTAAGAGACTGACCATCAAAAGAAAAATAGAAAATGCGGTATAGATACCAACCAAAACATTTATTTGTTACTCCTTACTGCTTCACACATAAGTGATGTTGGAACGTTGGGATGGGTGGTAAAGTGGGATATATAAGATATATATCTTATAAGTCATATTATTCAGGGACTGGGAGACGACTATTGTGCTGGTAACATGAAGGGCTGAGTTACAGAGCAAGTGCAAGTACACAGGATGTAGGAGAAGACATGCAGTGAAAAGAGGCAGATCTGGCTATAATCTGCCTTACTGCATGCTGCCCTATGGAAATATGCTGTTTGTGTAAGCCAGCGGCAAGTAGCCACGTAGTGCAGTGATGGGGAAAGGCAACTCTTTTGTGGCTTTTTCTTCATGCTAAAAGGGTTTGTGCCTGTAGCCAGACTGTTTGACAAACTTCTGGTGTTCCCTCTACCACAATGGTTCTGTATCGTGAGGAAAAGTGTGATTTAAAGAAGCACATCAACTAGATTTAAATTTCAGTGAAAGTGCATGTACGGAACACTGAAAGGAATGTTAGCTCTCCTTGTTTTAAGCCCAGAAACTTTTTGTTGCTAACCTTTTGGTGAGAAATGAGAGAAGAAAACACATCATTGTGTGTTATATATAGGTTGTAATTACTTTTCTGTCTTGTATACACAATAGCCACTGTTCTCAGAGAAAACAATTGGACATTTTTATGGAGAGCTCCTAATGGACCAGCACAGCAAAATTCTTTCTGAAGTTCCATAAGGAAAATGTAGAAGAGGTTACCTATTGGGGTATTATTAACTTAAGTCTTGCCACACAAGATAATGGTGGATTGCATATTAACTCTCGAAAAGGTGCCTCATATGTCAAAGCTATCAATGCAATCTTAGAAACTGCAAATGTAACACAGATAAAATAATGAAGAAAAGGGAAGGAGTAATCTTAAGTGTGAAAAGGAAAAAATATGCTAAGACTGTTCCTTCGGAAAGCACAGAATTCCTAACAGGTCTACAGACAAAGTGTCAAGGGATGAGGCAGAAGAGGGTACAGTCGGCTTCTATTTCTGCTGTGAAGGAGCCAGGGATTGAATACCAACATTTGCACTGCAACCAGGGCAGAAGTGAGTGGCCTCAGGGAGGGGCTCTGAGCATTCTTTCCTTGGCATCTGTAGAATGGACAGCACCTAAACAAGCTTGGGCTTATTCAGGAGTGGTATTGGTGCTGGTGCTTTTCAAACTGCCATGGAGATGACGACACCATAGACTTGAAGAGGAAAACCCAAGCTGTGTGCCAGAGCAGAAAATAGTGCTTGTGACTGCCAACAGGTGGATGAGGTATACATGGTAACTGTCAGGCTCAGAACATTTAAAAAGGCACAGGGGCATTTAATATATCAGTGCCTGGAAAGTTAGCTAAACATTTCTTAGAAAAATGTTAATCTTCCACCTGTGGGGAGAGACCTCAAAAGCCTCTCCTGCACATTTTATTCTGGAGAATTGGCAGAGTGTTTGCTGGGGATAAATGACAGTGAATAAACAGGTTGGATCATGCCATATCACTGCTCTCTACTCTGCTGTCCCAATAGATGTGTGCTTTTGGGCCAGCATCTGGTATGGGGTTTCATCTTGTTTAGCTGGAGGCACTTGGTGTGCATATATTTGGCTCCAGACCAGACACACCAACTATGCAGTTAGTGGAGGAGCAGTCTGCTACTAAGGAAGGAGGATTTTGTCTTGGGTAGGAAAAGTTGGTTTTTCAAAATAGTGAAATCTGTGCATGGTGTGAGGACCCTGAACGTGGTGTCACAGTGATCCTAAGGGGTTCATCAAAGGCATCACTTAGAGAGATCATTCTCAGCCTTAATCTGTCTGGAGTCTTAAAACTGGAGAAGTTTTCTTTCTGTTTCTCAAAGGAGGTTATTGAGGACAAAGACACTGTTGATGCTCAACTGTCAGAGTAAGGCACTGTATGTACTTCAGGTTTGCAAAACCCCGTGAAAGACATGTGCAGCACTAATTGGCTTTTGTTATTTTCTTAGAGCACCTTCTGGGGCATTCATTCCTGTGGCCTCATTTCAGCTGCGTGGCAGGTAGTCATCATTAGTGCTTCTTTGCCTGCTACAGAAGTTTTTTTCTCAGCATTATGAAAAGGTCTAATTTATTGTTGTAGGGATGCATGCCTTTGGAGAAGCTCTGGCAATTCTTGGAAGAGCTATGTAAGATATAGTAACCCTTGGCTATCAGCAGCAGTTGCAGAGATAGGAGAATAGCGAGTGCATTTTCCACCTGCTTGTGCAGGGTCAGGGACAGGTAGACTAGAGCAAATTGAAACAAAGTGACAATGATCCCAGCCTGAACACAGCAGATCTCATATACAGGTAGATCAGGGTTTTGGGTTTCTGGGTTGTATTTGCTATTGAGTCCTTTTCATATCCTTCTGAAGATCAAAAAAAGGTAGCTACATTTTTCTTTTCCTTTCTCTGCAAAGTATGGCTCCATACATCTTCCTGCTTCCAGCTAAAAAGTTTGATTCTGCTTGGATGAGGACATAAACGTAGTCTGAAGCAGGGCAGGAAGGAGTGACTTTGAGATATGCCTGAGCAGGGATAACTGTTACCCTCATGTTTCATCTCCAGAAACAGAGGCATTTTCCAGCTTTGGAGTACTGTGATACAGGGGAGCATATCTCTCTTAAAACCCCCCAAACTGATGAGTAATGAAGGCTAGCTACCACTATTGTTATAATTTGATTATTTTTGGTATCAGAAAATCAAGCCTTCTGTTGATCAGTTTCCTCTTTTTCTGTCTTACATATAACCACAGCAAAGACAAAATACATCACATTCTGTATTTGTGGATAATGGCTGCATCTGAAAGCAGCTGTGGGAGATCATAACAACAGAGTTAAGGGACCTGAGATCTGCTACAGGGCTTCTAGGATTATGCAACAAAATATTACTCTGTAGTTGGAATTATATCACTAAATGATTTCAGTTTTGTTTCTGAAGCTATTATTTATAAACGGAAGTAATTAATATGTACTTACTGTGCTTACCTGAACAAAATGTAGGATCATAGAATCATTAAGGATGCAAAACTTCCAAGACAGTCAAGTCTCTCTTTTCAGCAAAAATCACCATTTCAAAAAAACCCATAGCACTAAGTGCCATACCCAGTCCTTTCTTGAACGTTTTAAGGGATGGTAACTCCACTGCCTCTCTGGGCAGCCTTTTCCAATGCTTGACAACTCTTTCTGTGAAAAAATTCAGGCATAACCTGAACCTTTTCTAGTATGGCTTGGTGTGGTGTCCTTCTGTCCTATCACTGGCTATCTAGGAGAAGAGACCAACTTTCACCTGGCTACAGCTTCCTCTCTGGTAGCTGCAGAGAGAAAAAAGGTCTTCCATGAGCCTCCTCTATCTAGTCCATGCGGAACAAATCCCACTGTCTCAGCTTCTTCTGTTAGCTTTTACTCTCTGGACCCTTCTCCAGCTCCGCTGCCCATCTCTGAATATGCTCCAGCATCTCCAGGTCTTTCCTGAATTGAAGGCCCCAGAACTGGACACAGAACTTGAGAACTTGCCAGTGCTGAGTGCAGGCAGACAAGCAGTGCCCTGGTCTTGGCCACACTATTGCTGATACAGGTCAGGATGCCGCTGGACTTCTTGCCACAATCCTGGCTTCTGTACAGGCACTGTTGACCAGCGCTTACAAGTCCTCTTTTCCAGAGCAGCTTTCCAGGCACTCTGCCCTGTCTGTAGCACTGCACAGGGTTGTTGTGAGCCAAGGGCAGGACCTGACACTTGGCCTTATTGAACCTCACACCTTGGGCCTTGGCCCATTGATCCAGCCTGTCCAGATCCCTCTGCAGAGCCTTCCTGCCCTCCAGCAGGTCAACACTCCCACACAGTTTGCTGTCATCCGTGAATTATGCTGAGAGTACAGTTGATCTCATACAGATCATCAGTAAAGATTTTAAACAGGATTGGGCCAAATACTGATTCCTGAGGGACACCACTGGTGACCAGCCCCCAGCTGGATGTGACACCATTCACCTCCACTCTGTGACTGTGCAGCCAGTTTCTAACCCAGCAAAGAGTGCTCCTGTCCAAGCCGTGGGCTGCCAGCTTTTCCAGGAGCGTGCTGTGGGAGATGGTGTCAAAGGCTTTGCTGAACTCCAGGTAGACAACATCCACAGCCCTTCCCTCATCCTCTAGGCAGGTCACCTGGTCATGAAAGGAGATCAGGTTGGTCAGGCAGGACCTACCTTTCCTAATCCCATGCTGGCTGGGTTTGATCCTCTGGTTTCCTGTATTTGTTCTGCAACACACTTTCAGCGACAAGCATATGCAGAAAGTAATTTTATAAGACTTTTACTGTAAAAAAAATATTCTCTTCAAATAAACTGGAAAGACTTCAATATTTCAGCCATGACAATGAGTTTATCAGTGCATCATTGTGTCACTTGATAATACCATAAAACTGTAAAAGGGTACACATAGACCCCACAAGCTAGTATGTGAGTGGGCAGAGACACAGATAATTTCCTTTACTGCAATGGCTACAAACATGGGCATGCTGAGTAAGACCAAAGATCTAGGGCAGGATTCCTTTTTCAGTCATAATCAAAACCAGGTGTGTAGAGGAAATTAGGACCATGTGTAATTTTCCCCAGGGTCCAATTATTTTCAGCTTGGAAACTCCCTTGTTTAGAACTGGGATCAGCGTATTCTTCTGGCTTGCTAAATATTCCACAAGGGGACACAGGAGACTAGTGGATGAGAAGCTAGTGGAAAAGCCTTAAGCCTGTCCTATTGTGAAAACAATACTTTAAGAAATCATTGAAACAGATACCACAATGATGAGGAGTTTAGAAAACCTAGTCATGTATATAATTCTGTAATTAACATGTTTTGCAATGAAAGGTGTGATTACTGGGTAAAATAGAATACAGTTTGCAATGGCTAAAATGGCCAAGGACGTCATCTCTGAGCATCTTTCTCTGTAACTCAATGACTGTCAAAAAGGCTTATGTCTACTTTCTTAGCTACGAGCCACTCCCTGTACTTCTAATCATAAACTGTTTACTCCAAGAACCCCTCCAGCAAGTTCAAATAAACAAAGCAACTGGTAAAGTGGTAGCTGTATGTGAGTGCCTGGGGAGAGGGATGTTATAAATGCTGACAATAGATGGGCTCAATATATTGTTTGAGAAAGTTGTAGCTGGCTGCCTCATTCATCATAGTGACAGCAATACTGACAGCTCTCTGCAGTGCTTCATCTGTGAAATGATGGATCAGCAATGAGGGCTGGCTGGCAGGAGGCACTTGAAACATCCAGGGCTTTCAAAGTCTACTTTCTCTGCAATGCTTTATTCGTGCTGCATAATGGACAAGCACAAGCAGTGTGCTGAATTATAGGTTTGAGCCTTGAGGTCCAGTCCAGGGATAATTTTCCTAAATCTGCACAATTCTTTCCTTTTCAGATGCACACAATAGCAAAGCCTGTGGCAGAAGTGGGGAAGGTGAGACCTCTTCAGGGCCTGGCCACTCAGAGCTGTTTGAAGCCAGTGCAGAGATGCAGAGCAGTTACTTAGGACAGCAGGAGAGGCCAGACTTATCTGTGATTTATAAGTGGAATAGAATTGGCCTGGATGTAGATGCTGATGACCAGAGATTATTTAAAGCTATAAATCAGTCTATCAGCTGTATGCAGAGAGGCAAATTAATGATGACATAAATCTAATGGCTGGTGTAGCTCAAGGATAGGTGAAGTTACAGTGCCATGACAACAGCAGCAGTATTCAGAGAGGATGTGAAACAGAGCTTAAAATCTGGCAAAGATAGGTTGAATAAAAGTAGTGTGTGCAGGACATGAGTGAAATGCTCCCTGACAGCACCATGATACTTGGCTTTTTCTTCTTTATTGCTGTGAAGCTGATAGGAGACTTGTTAAGGAAGAGCAGCAGCAGCATCTAAAGCTGTATTTTAGTTAAGGGTCACTGTCAGTGCTTTCATTATAAAACTTGTTCCTCCAGATAATATAGCACTGCAATAGAAACATTCACTCTGGCCTGAAAGGTGCTGTATGACAGTTTGGTCCAGGAGCACAAACAGAGGAGTGAAACAGTCCAGCTGGAAGTCTGCTGAAGTGAAGGGCAAGGCTTTTGTTTGCTTTCTGATAAGGCTCCTTGTAAGCTGAGTGGCTGTGACATGAATTTGCAATGCTGAATATCCAGTGTCAACAGAGCACAAGCAGTGAAAGCACATGTTTCCCTACAGGGACTATTGTCTGGGCACACTAGTTTTATAAGATGCACACTAAGTGAGCATATTGTCACAACATGACACAGATCTTGGTCAGTTAATAATTTCCCCTTCCCTTAAAACACATACCTATGATATGAGCAGGGCCCGGTCAGCGCAGCTTGCAGAGATGGCATAGGTCAGACCATTGTTTGGATCCATACACTGGGAAAGGGGTCAAAATATCCAAATTAGGTCTGAAGTATTTCTTTGCCCTGAAGTCAGTCTAAAGAGAAAGGCAATTTCAAAGGTGAGCTGTGATATGGAAGTGTATGGTTCCAAATTTATTATCTCAGTCCAGTGGCTGAAGTGAAGTAGGGTTACAGAGGAATTGCTAATAAGGCTCTAAACAGGCATTGTCCTGCTGAAGGCCTTCCTATGACCTGGTCCACCACGCTTTCTTACAAGGGAGTCCAGCTGGGACAGGTCCATGTACTCTGTGGAGGAAGATTTTTTCAAGTTTTTTGAGGGTTGAGTGGCTTGAGTTGTGCTTCATTCAGCATGTGATTGGCAAAAGAGGTATTTACAACTTTATGAGTGTGAAAGATCCTCCAGCTGAAAGGGAGATGTCCTGTATAAGACATGGAAAATGGGAATTCTTCAGCCAGTTAAGTCTTCCTCATGAAGTACAATCAGGGCAGTAAAAGAACTGTTTTTCAACCTCCTTCAGTTTTCAGACCCCTAAAGATGAAGATGCAGGCAATGGTATACTGAATTTAAGACAACAACTATAGGCTTGTTTCTCTTAATTACCTTTTTTTTTTTTTTTTCAGGTGTGCTTAGTTTGCAGGCCTTATAGAGTGTGCAGACCACACCAAGAAAATAATCTCCTTGAAATGGGTATTCTAAAATGAATTTTTCTCATGTGGTCATAATTTCTGATTTACTTTGAAGTAAATGTCAGAATTTAAACTGGACATGACCCAGCAAGGTGTACTCACAACCCAGAATGCCAGCCACATCCTGGGCTGCAACAAAAAAAGGATGGCCAGGAGGTCAAGGGGGGATTCTCCCCATCTATTCTGCTCTTGTGAGATCCTCAGTCCTGAAGTACTGTGTCCAGCTCTGGGGCCCTCAGCTTAAGAAAGATGTAGATCCTTTCTTGTGCTTCCCAAGGAGGGAGCCAAAAACTATGAAAAGAATGGAACACCTCTTTTGTGTGGACAGGCTGAGAGAGTTGGGCTTGCTCAGCCTGGAAAAGAGGTCTCTCTTCACTCTCTCTGGAGAGAGTTTATTATGGCCTTTCAGTAAATTTAAAGCAGGCGTATAGCAAAGATAGAGACATACTTTTTAGCAGGGCCTGTGGTCATAGGACAAGGGGTAATGGTTCTAAACTAAAAGAGGATGGATCCAAACTAGATTTAAGGAAGAAATTTTTTATGATGAGGGTGGTGAAACATTGGTAACCTGTTCAATGGTCAATGATGTATCCTTGGAAGTGTTCAAGGCCAAGTGGGATGGAGCTCTGAACACCCTGATGTATTTGAAAATGCCCCTCCTTATTGCAGGGATTTTGAATTAGATGACCTTTAAAGGTCCCTTCCAACTCAAACCATTCTGTGATTCTGTGATCAGCTCTCTCCCAAATAACTGAAGCATGCAAAGAGTTATCTGGCTGTGAAGATCTGCATCATCTTTTGGCTGGAGTTTAGTTTTGCTATTTTTTGAGAGCAGGAATTTAGATGTGAGTGGTCCTGAGCAGTGTGGTGTGTACTCTGTCCTGGAGCTTGTACAGAAGAGCTGTTCCATGACCTCTTGTGTGGTTTGTAGTGCTCAGCTAGAGACCTCAGCCAGAATTTTGCTTCTGGAGAAGGGTTCCTCTCTTCATGGTCTGATTTTAAGTCAGTACTTCATCTGAAGTAAGTCAAGCTAATCAGGTTTTTGAAAAAAAAAAAACCTATAGAGGCTGGCTTTACTCATTGAAACTCTGTAAGTTAAACTGACATGTAGCTTAAATTGTGATCTGCCTGTCAGAAGAAGTCAGCAGTGCCCAAGAGCAGGGCATGTTTGTAATGTGGGACATGTGAAGCTTTTTCATGCTTTAACATGTGTGAAGACTAGTTCTGTTTGTGGTTTTATAATTTCTTTCTACAACAGTGAGTTTGGGAGAAGGGATATATTTTCATTAATCTGTATTTTTTGGTGTTTTTTAAAATATTTGATTTATGAGATTTAAAGAAGAAAACAGTTCACCGTGAGACATAATTTAGGATAGTCAAGTTTCCAGCTTGAAAAATTTGTGAAACTACTTATTTGATTTACAATCGCATTTTCAACTTTATGTGCTGGTATTTCCAGAGCTACTGATAATTTCTGTATTCTAAAACAGCTGATACATTTTGTGGCACTGGATTTGTATATTTCTGCTACCTCTTCATTTTTATAAAAGAATAATTAATGCTATTTTGATCTTACATTTTAATTTCTAGAGGACATGCATTTACCTAGACGTCATTTAAGTACGGGGTTTGCTTACTGATTCATCATTCTAACAGGAATGGGAAAGAACAGTTGCAAAATTAATCCAGTTTATAATTTGTCCAATATGGTCACCCACCAACCTGGTGAAGCCCTGTGACATTTTCTTAAATGTGTTTTTTGTTTTAAGTATGTTCAGGATTGCTCCAATGCATACAACTGCTGGGAGGGGGACAGACTGTCCCACTGGGAAATCTTAATACCATGCTTTACATTCCAGATACACTGCTACCATTATTCTGTGCTGGCCTTATGCAGATCTACTTGCTGGGATCACAGTCCTATTGTCAACTCAAGAGATATATGATAAGAAGCTGACTGAAGAGAGGGACCTGACACAGGGCTGTGGACCTGCACACCTTCCACTTATCACTCTGGAGCTGAAATATGTCTTTTTCATCTCTACATGAAACTTGTGAACCAATGAAAGACAAAGTACTCTATCTTTAAAAAGTACCAGTCTGTCACTACCTAAGAACTAGTGTATTTTTATATTTGGTTCCAATAAAATCGAAAGATCATTTAAAACATTCAGACATTATTTAAAAAATAGCTTTTTTGCTTTTTTCTCCTTTAAACTAAGATCTTAGGGTGTATGAAGATTTGCAGTGCAATTAATAGAGACTTGGGCAATATTATCTATTGTACAGTTATTTTTACTGTACTAAATGGCCTTATAGCTGTTCAGTTATTTTTTTTTTCTACTATGTCCTTATGACACAGTAAACAGCAGAGCATACATCAAAAATGTGCTTATCTTTGATATAGCTACTTACATCTTACCTTCTATTCATCGTGTACGAAGTTGTATAAGTTGTAAATGTGACAGCAGTATATGATAATGCCAAAAGTATTGTGATGAAAGTGTCAGAGTTTCAGGAATAAAGAATTCAGAGAGATGAAAGAAGTCAGAAGCATCTAGACTTGTGGAACTTGAATCCATTATTTGTAAGCGTGCTTTTATCCTTAAACACAGACCCACTAAACACTCCTAACATCTTGGAGTCACTGAAGTATGAGAATAGTGAGCACCTCTGGAAACAGTGCCTATCATTGACCACCAACTCTTCCTCATAACAAAACCTTAAGGCACTGCTTTTAACACTACAATGCATGGATGCAGACTCTTTGACAGAATCCTTGAAAAGGAAATCCCTTGTAGAGATGCACGTGTAGACATGTCAGACACCTGCTGTGTGGGGCATGGGTGGGCCCAGCTCTCTGGGAGCAGGATGGTGGAGACATACCACATGGGATGCACAACAACACCACAGGATAGCAGATGGTGAAAGCAGATGTGGGCCAGCCCTGCACAGCTTCTTTCCCTTGCAGATTATTTCCCATGCACCGCATTATTATTATATTAGGCTGTGGGGTCAGCAGGACTCACAGTGCAGTACTGGGTAGTCACAAACTCCCAGTTCCTTGAGAAACAGTGAGCACCGGGTTTAACTGCAGGGTCTGAAGCCCCAGAAGAACTTTTGGTGAAACCATATCACCTCTAGGGAATACCAGTGCCAGGACACTTCTTCCATGATGTCCTGTGGAGATTCCTTTACTGGAAGGGTGAGAGGTGGGTGTCAACACTCTTGTTCTCACCATGCCTTTGAGGACATCATAGATAATCCCAGCACTGTAGTAACTGGCACACACCCCCATATGGCTATTGGAAGCTCATGAGGAATGCTTTAGATACTATGCCTGTGCCTTTGCCATGACATCATTTGCAAAACCTATATAAAGTTACTTAGTTCCTACACACATATATTTTACATGTTACAATATACAGGGAGTAGTAGAATCAGGTAGTGAGTTTATGACCAAATGCTCTGATGCATATTATTTCATGTTAATGTAGGGAAGGAGAAAAGACCAGGAGATACTGCCTCTCAAGAGCACCGCAGTAAGACTGAAAATATGAAATACAGACAATGTATTTATATCCCTCATCTATCTCATTCAGAGCTATCTGACATGAAAAATTCAGATAGAGTCCTCCATTTGGGACTTTTCCAAGCTTGGCCCGTGTCCCAGTCAAAGACATGCATACTTGAATTAGAATACCTGAAAATCCAATTTAAAATAGCACATTTTAGTGCATTTCTGTGTTTATAAGAAGATTCTGAGTAGTTGTAATTCAGCAGGGGACCAAAATCCCTTTTCAAAACTGTGTACACCACAGAATGGAATTGTTATCCAGAGGTCAGTTGACCTCTATGCTTTTAATTACTTTTGGGATGATTATCAGTTACTGTAGGCACAAGCCCTTGGGATGTGAAAATAGTAATTAAAAGACTGAATTTTTATGAGGAATGATGGACAGTAAGTTGTACATCACAAAATATCTGCACAAGGCAATGGCATCTAAGCATGGCTACTTTAAGTATGATTCAAATTTTTTTCCATTTAAGTAGGTCAAGCCATGAACTGAGACTTTAGAGGGCTTGCTAAGTTTTCAAGAGGTTTGGGCTCCATTTACTAGATGTCTATGCCTGTTCCATCTCCATGAGTTTGGATTGCAAACATCATTGATAGCATCATATGGCTTCAGCCCACCGGTGCTTGAAGAGGAGGAATAGCAGCAATAAGGAACTGAGTGCTGCAGTGTTCTCTCTCAGAGTAGGTTTTTTATGCATATGTCTCCATTTCTGCCTTTTAGAGGGGCTCCTTTTGACACAAAGTCTTACCATGTGCACTTAGCTTGGCTTACGTCTGCAAGGAACAGAGTTTCATTTATAACTTTTCCTAAAACAGCTGCTGTGCTTTCAACTCCTTTAAATCAGAGGCTCCTGCAGCTGCATATTTCAGGGATGCAGAAGGCTAGTTGTGTTCTCAATATTTCTTTTGATGTTAGGCAGCCCAGGAGAAGATAAAATTGTGAACACTCCTTGTGTTATAACTTGAATTTACAATCTTGACAGCTCTGTTCCGGCACAGTGCCAAAAAGCTCTTGGTACATTTAAACAACGATAGGACGAAGCGATATTGTCTCCTAAGGGACAACAGGAAACAACTTGGCCTTTCAGAAATGTTACATTGATGTGTTTTCTTAGGAATATCAAGTCTAAGTGTGGTAATCTCCTGGTAAAACATCTCAAGGGATCTCAATTGAAAGAAAGGTATATGATATGATAAAACTGCTGTATGGAATGAAAATAAGGAAAAAGAATGAAAATGGGAAAGCAGTTTCCTTTTAGATAAACTGTAAATCCGCAAGAATAATTTCTCTATAGGAAAAAGGATTCTTTGTTCATTAAAGAGCAGCTTGAAGGGACACTTTCATAGCAATTGTTGTGTGATGTATGCGCATGATGGACTCTCAGCATAATCTAGAACTTGTCATTGAGAGATAATACCAATGAATTTGTCGTTCTTTATTTTTACAGCAGTCATTTCTGTTTCATCTTGGGCAAAATAAATACCAAAATCCAATCTTGTAAGTCATGCCTCTGCATCAACAGTGAAAGGCTAAACAAGAAAAATGTGGGCTAAATGAGGCAGTCAGTTTTCATGAAAAGAGGCATAGATAAAGACAGAAGTGCTCAATACTGTCTTTTCCTCACTTTTTGCTGGTGGACTCCCCTGAGACAGAACTTAAGGAGGGTGAGAACAACCAGCAAGTGGATGAAGGTTGAGTCAGAGATTACTTGCACAGACTCAACACCTGCAAGGCTGTGGAACTCCAAAGGCTGCACCTAAGGCTGCTGAGAGATCTGGCCTATGACTGGGTAGGGTGACCTTCATGCATTTTTGTAAGGCTATGGAGAGTTTGGGGAGAATCCCAGCAACTGAAGACATTTCAAACCTCTCTTCAAAAAAGGAGATGGAAGATGATCTGGGGAACGTCAGGGCAGTCAAGTCTCACTTGGCTTCCTGAGACAATCATGGCATGCATTCAGTTGGAGCACATCCCTTGCTGCATGAAAGAAAAGGGGATTGGAACCCGGGATGAATCAGGTCTGAGACAGCTGGTTACTTTGTGTGATAAAGTGTTTGTGGACAAGGGAAGAAAATGGAGTACAACATCAGCAAGTTTCCATCCCACAGGGTCCTTGAATCCACACTAGAGATTAAAGTCTGGGTGGATAAATACTTGCTTGACTGGCCAAGATGAGAGGTGGTGGTCACCGGGCCAGATCTGCCTAAAGGCTCATGCCCCATGGAGTCTTTCAGGATCTTCTCTGAGGCCTTTGGTTGCTGTTTGCAGTAGTGAAGAGGGGAAGTCACAAGAGCACTCTGCCAGGTTTGTAGGTGACACCAAGGCTGTGGGTCTGGGCTTAGCTCATCTGGAGTCTCAGGGCACCCAGCAGCACCTCAGTGCCAATGGAGAGGAGATCAATGAGACAGGGACAAGCTCCTCATTGCAGTTCATGGCTGCATGCAAGAATCTACTTTTGCTTTCTAAAGCCAAGCCCTGGAGGAGCTGCCCTGCATGTCCTGTGGTCTCCACTCTTGGAGGCTGCAAACCTAGAGCTGAGCTGCTGCTCTGTGCAGGTGATGATTAAGGGACCCTCTGGGGTCCCCATTTCCCACCAGTGCTCTGGGAAGAGCTCTATGGCTTTATGAAGCAGAGAAAAAATAGAGTATTGTTTTTTAAAGTGCAATTGAAATTATCATATCAGCGCAGCTGATTATGCAGTAGATGGAATTTTCAGTCTCTGCTTTACTAAAACATTTTATCATTTTAGGCAGTAAATGGAATGAATCAAATCCATGATCAAAATGCTGTGACTTTGCAGTAGGGAAGACAAGGGCAGCCTGCTCCCTGTGGTCTGCATGTCAGGTGACATGGTCTTTGCTTAAAGTAATTTACGCCTTTGTAATGCCATTGTAAAACTGTTACTGTCCTCATTGCTCAGTCTTTTCCATCTACTTTGAAGGAGTGGAAATCAATACATAAAACTGGAATCCAACATTTTTTTATCTGGCAACTGTGAAATTTTATCAATTTCTAGGAAAAAATATTCTGTTGGCATTTTTTCGCTTGCCCAAAGCTGAAAGAAGCATGGGTGAATAAACTTTTGAATATCTTTCTGAAACTAGCCACTCCTCTCCTTTGAGACTTTGCCAAAGATGCAAGGGCTGTTATCCTGATTTCTGAGTAATTTCCATGGCAATATTTTTTCATTCATATTTTGGTTTTGAACTGTCAGTCTTGCTACATATCTTATTATTCAGCCTTATCTAGACAGAGACTATTTCATAGTGCAAAGTCTATCTGTTTTGGTATACCCAGGAGATTTTGCAGTGGTAGCTATCATAGTAAGAAGCAAGCAGAGGCCAGGAGATTGATTTGCTGTGGCAATAGAGATGAGTCTGATATTGACAGGCCTAACTGGGGGTTCATGCTTCACCCAGCAGGCTTCAGAAGGCTGCTTGTTATTTCATTTTTTGGCTTAGAAAAATGTGATAAATGACCTCTTGTATTGCTTTGTGGCTCTCTTTGCTCCATTTATTTGTTGTCATCATGCTCCCATGAATATTTCATCATTATTTCTACAAAACATTGCCCAGCAGGTTACATGAACATTAGTGTTTGAGAAAACAGAATTTTTGAGAACCAAGGTTTTGAAGAGGTTTGCCATTTATTCATAGCAGAAGGATGGAGAGGGTCATAAGAAGCTCACTGACTTAATGAAGAGATGAAGGAGGAGGTAGTGAAAGAAAATTGAGAGAACTGATAATTCTGCAGGCTGTTGTAGGCAATATAATATGTGCATTCACGCCATCTTTCCCCTTTGCTTACTGTAATTGTGACACTGTGTTGTATCTTTATAAAACACTTAGGAAAGACACTGCAGGTTCACTGCTTCATTGCCCATGACAAAAAGAAAAAGATTATGGAAAGTAATAAGCAGCAAGCATTGTGCATACAGCTTACTCAAGGCAGCTGGAAGAACTGTGCATTGTGTGGCAGAGCAGCTCTAGGGAGAACAAAATACTGCAACAATAAAGATCTTGATAGGATTGTAGCTCTGTTAGTCTAGGAGAGGTCATCTGCCCATAACTTTTACATTGTAGTGGCTGACTGCAGAGTTTGGCCCCTAACAATTCCCAGATGTGCCATTTTCCAGCATTCATATACCTAAGGTGGTTTAGAAGATGAATATTAAAGTACATGACCAAGAGAAAATGTCTTGTGAGCTCAGTTCTATGCTTTGCAAAATATTAATTTTCTCTGTAGGTCATGAACTGTGGAAATTCACATATTCTGTGATTATAAACTGGTCAGGTCATGGAGAGAATGGTGGTTTTGTCCCACCTTCTCATATAAGATGGGACAAAAAGAGGTGAGAATTTTATAAGAGGTAGGAAAAAGGAAGAATTTGAGCTTGTTTTAGGCAAAAGAGTTGAGAGGCAGATGCAGGTCAGTGTAGTGCTTTCAAACAGTTGCTGGTTTGGAAATAGGTATATTACTTTTGGTGTTGCAAGGGTCAAAAAATTGTTCCTCAACAGCAGGGGTTCCAGTCCTGCTTAAGTGCAGGAGTTTTTTATGTGCTAAGTTGGAACGAGCCATAACTCTTCCCAAGCCTGCTGTCAACATCCCATTGCTTTTTCCTAATTCACCAGCTGGATTCTCCACACGTCTACTGGATTAGCAACATCCCTGGTGCCTAGACCTCAGCCTCCCACTGTCTCTGTTTAATATGTGGAGTATGCATCTAGTCATATCGCAAAGTATCTGTGGAGACACCTCTACAAGCATTGCTGTACTGAAGTACATGCAGGCCTTCACGCTATGGGTCAGTGTCCTAGGGCAACGTTATGATGCTTGTATCCCCAGTTGTGTGTTCTCTTTATGCTGGATGTTACGTTCTGTGCCTTCTAGTCTGGCTCTGAAGAACGAATGTTTTGTTTTGATTTTCGTTATCAGCCTGCTCCCCCACAGCTGGCGGGACACAGAGACTGGGCAGTACATAGTGCGGCTTTGGCTTTTTGCGTTTGCTTTTTGCTTTTGCTCTTGCTTCTGCTGCACTCCTGCTTTGCTTTTGCTTTTTGCTTCTGCTTGTTAGTTAGTTTAGCTAAGCAGTTCAAATCTTTCCCTGGACGGTTTTTCCTTTCCCTTTTTGGAACCATCCAAACCTGCTCTGGACTGGGACCTGGGAAACACCGAGAGTTTACATCTTGTGGCTGCAGCAGCCATCCCCAGCGCCGGAGGGAGAGACAACAGAGGGACCACTCCCAGGAAAGACTTTCTGAATTTGTCATCCTTTTCAGATCTGTGAAAGAATGTTGTCATTTGGTATTGTTCATTTTTTGTGCTGGGGGTGTTTTGCTTGTTAAATAAACAGGTTCTTTCCACTCCTCTCTGAGGAATCCTTCCCAAACCAGTAGGGGTGAGGGGCCATGTGGGTTGGCTTTCTGGGGGGGGCCCCTTTTTGGAGGTTTTCTCCCAAATTTGTCCTAATCCAGGACAGTCAGTAAAGAAGCCAAGCCATGCACACAATTGTGTCTAGATAAAGAGAACACAAAATTAGCAGGCCAACTCAAGAAGAAGGTTCATAGGATTGCTAGGGCCACTCATAGAAAAGCTTTGCACTCCCTAATGCTCTGCCAGTTCTGTTCTTCTAAATGTCAGTCAGAGCACAATATGTGGCAGCTGATATTTTAGATAGGCTAGTTGGGCCTTAAGGCAAAGATCCTGAATACAATTTGCAACTTGCCTGTGCCTGAGAGATGAAGGCTTTTCCTGCCAGATTTGCTCTACATATTGATAGGAAATACTTGTCCCTACTTTACACTGTAGTGCAGCTGACTCCAAACCAAGGCTGATAACACTGAACCTCTAAATAGCTCTTTATCTTTCTGTGTCAATTTGCAAGTCAGGACCAAATATATAGAGAAGAATAAACCTCAACAAAGCATAGTGGAAATACGTAGATGCACTAAAATAATTGTAGGGGGAATGGATGGAATGGATAGAATACCTGTGCAGGTGGAAGCTGATGCTGAATAACATATAAAAAAAGAAAAAAAAAAAAAGAAGAAAAAATATAAAAATATAAGTATATGAAAATAGAAAGAAAAAAAGAGATAAAAAAGGAAAAAAGTGTAAAAAGGGTGGGATAAATCTTCCACTGGTAGAAAATGTTGTAACACCATTTGAATGCAACAGACTTTCATCAAAAGCATGCTCTTACAAAACAGATTACTCTGTTTCACAAGATGCCTCTGTTTCTCAAAATGCCTCTTCATGACTAATGACTAATTCCTCACAGTGAGTCCATAAGAAAACTGTTTTTGGTTCCTGTTTTCACCAAGCATTGTCTTCCACCAATGATATAGTAGCAAAATACAATCCTTATGCACTTTTACGTTCTCCAATTTTCCCAGTTTAGAGACATTGCCACTGTTTGTCCCTTCACTTTGATAAACAGAGTTCTTTACTAGTGTTGTAGTATGCTGCTATATTTATTTCTGTCTTCTGTCCAGCACCTTATTTGTTCTTTCTTGGAGACACAAGCAGAATATTAATGAAAAAGTTTAGCTAATTTACTTCTTTATTTCTTTTCCACTGAAGAAGCACTAATTCACTAGCAGCATATCAGTAGAAAGCAGAGTCTGAAGCTTCTGAGAAATACAGCAAAGCACCAGGGATATATAACTTTTGCTGGGGAAAGAGCTGAAATTTCTTGCCACATCCCTAACAGACGCATTTATGGATTAGGTAGAGATAATAAAAAAAGAGCATATTCATATATCCATTGTTTAAGATCAAACCTATGACCAGGAAGTAATTTTGATTTATTGCAGAATAGTGGAAACCAATTTCTGCAACCAGTATACGAGACTCTCAAAGGGGTTAGGTCAGTACATCCCACTAAAATGTGTAAATGTACATTTTAGGTAGACTTTTATACAGTATTAATAACTGATAGTGTTAAATGGGCATTACAGTGCACGTGGTATCACTGCTTTATCACTTTTGTTAGAGCCCATATTGAAAAAAAAAAAAAAATTGCTGAGTCATGTTTCCCAATTAGCCTCTTGAATTATTATTATTTTTATATTTCATGTTTCTTGGAAATCTATCTATGCTAATCTATCTCTGACCAGTTGCAGATCTAGGGTTAAAATTGGGCTGTTTTTTAATTGACTTATAAAATACTCAAGTTTAAATAGGTAGGTCAGTGTAAATACATTTTATTTTTATATTTTTATATGAATTATTCTGAAATTCACTGGAGGATGAAGCTATAATATTTTGTTTCTCTAGCAACTTCAGGATTTTTAAGAAGATATAAAAGACCACATGAGATTACTCCTTACCTGCACCTTCTGGAGCAGCATAGTTTAAAGTATTGTGGAATCTTTATCACAGGTTTTTTGCAGATCACCTAATCTAGGGATGCTGCAAGCTGTTAAAAAGGATGGTGGTGGTGTTCTCCTTGCTCTCCAAGCTTCCATCTGGAGACTACAGCTGTGCAGCTAAAAGAGAAGACAAATAAGACTTCACAGAATCACAGAATCACAAGGTTGGAAGAGATCTTAAAGATCATTGAGTCCAACCCATGCCCTAACACCTCAACTAAACCATGGCACTGAGAGCCACATCCAGTCTTTTTTAAACACATGCAGGGATGGTGACTCCACCACCTCTCCGGGAAGACCATTCCAGCATTTTATCACCCTTTCTGTAAAAAGGTCTTCCTAATATCCAACCTATGTTTCCTTTGGTGCAGCTTGAGACTGTGTCCTCTCTTCTCAGTTGCTGCTTGGGGAAAGAGGACCAATCCCCACGTGGCTACAGCCACCTTCCAGGGAGTTGTAGAGAGTGATAAGGTCACCCCTGAGTCTCCTTTTTTTCCAGGCTAAACAGCCCCAGCTCCCTCAGTTGCTCCTCACAGGGCTGTTCCAAGCCCCTCACCAGCCCCTCACCTGCTCTCCTCCGGACGTGCTCAAGTGTCTCACCATCGTTCCCCAGCTGAGGGGCCCAGAACTGGACACAGCACTCAAGGTGTGACCTCACCAGTGCTGAGTATACAGGGGAAGGATGACCTCCCTGGGCCTGCTGGCCACACTATTCCTGATCCAGGCCAGGATGCTCTTGACCTTCTTGGCCCCCTGGGCACACTGCTGGCTCATGTTCAGCTGGCTGTCACCAGCCCCCCCAGGACCCTTTCTGCCCAGGCACTGTCCAGCCACACCGTCCCCAGCCTGAGGTGCTGCAGGGAGTTATTGTGGCCAAAATGCAGGACTCGGCACTTGGACTTATTAAACCTCATCCTGTTAGACTCTGCCCATGCATTCAACTGTTCCAGGTCTCTCTGCGGAGCTATCCTATCTTCCAACAGATCGACACATGCTCCCATCTTAGTGTCATCTGCAAACTTACTAATGAAAGACTCAATACCCTCATCCGTGTTGTCAATAAAAGTATTGAACAGAACTGGCCCCAGCATAGACCCCTGAGGAACACCACTGGTGCCTGGCCCCAGCTGGATGCAGCACCGTTCACCAGCACTCTGGGCCCGGCCATGCAGACAGTTCCTAACCCAGCACAGAGTGCTCCTGTCCAAGCCATGGGCTGCCAGCGTTCCAGGAGTGTGCTGTGGGAGGTGTTCTCACTGCTCATGTTTCCCCTTCTTATCTCAAAGGGAATCTGGACATATGGGATGTTCCATGTTATTGAACACCATATATTCAAAATTGAACAGGAAAATAGTTTTGTTTTGAAAGATAACTAAGAAATGAAAGCTTGTGAGTTCATAAACACTTAAGTTTTTAGAAAATTTAAGACTTTTTTTGGTTGCTATATTGATAATCTTTGGCAGCTTCTCTCAAGAAATTTCTGAAGAGTAGGAAGTGAGTTAAATTTAACTGGATGGGGTTAAAAGGCCTTTCCTTAGTGGAAAATTATTTTATCACACTGTATGTTAGAAGTTTGCTTCTTAGCATTCATCTGAATTGAGCAAGATATTGGCCTAAATATGCCTGAGGCCAAAGGCAGGATAATAACTTCTATAAAATTTTACTTTTGCTAAGTTGTCCTGAGACTGCAAGATGAGCATTTTCTCTTTTTAACTGTTTGTTTTTCATTTCTGGATAAAATAATCAGTTTAGAAATTCACTTGCACAGCAAAATTAAATGCATTTTTCTTGTGGCCGCTCTTCAAATGCTGTTGTGAAGGAAGAGGACCATGTGATCTTAGTGGGCAGCAGCAACACTGAAAATTTTGTTCTCAGACAGAGTCATTGCACTTCTCAAGTCATCATAAAAATACATCACAATAGCATGGTGTCAAGAGTGCTTGCATGTTTGACATTTTTGTAAGGCTAATGATAACACTGCTTCGACAGTATTATTGTCTATCTTTGTCAGGAAAAGAAAAAAGCCAGAGACACAGATTACAGATGTTATAGCACTAAGATTCAAAAGAAAAATGTAATAGAGGCATGTTGAGACTAACACGGCTTTTCTTGTTTCTCAGGTTCCCAGCAGAGTTAAACATCCCAGACAGCAGATTTGAGCTTTGGCTGTAAATTAGCCAAAGCTAATAGTGATTCAAGCAGCATCTGAAGAGCATCCCATGCCTCTGAACTAAAATGTATTTTAGAGTTGTAAGCTCATATTTTTGATCCACTTTCTACCAGTGCTCTAGTTTTGGGAGCTATCTTTCATAAATGTGTGTTCTTGAGCTCTGAACTGACAGGACTGAGATAATTTTACAAATTAGAGGACACGATTATGGTTAGGTCCCTTTTATGGCCACCTGGTTGGTCTTTGGGACAGCCTTGTTTCCCCTAAACTTAGCGTTAGAGTCCTGTCTGTCTCCTAGGCAGTCTGTATGAACCTAAGCATGCAGTCCAGTAACTCCTTTTTACAGCTTGGCTAATGGACTAATTTTTAGAAAAGCCAATATATAAACCCAAGCCCCAAAGGCTTAGAACACACCAGTCAGAGTGTGAAAAAGCACATGAATGCAGTAGGAAGGAAGGGAGAGATTTATGCAGCTTGATTGATCTCTTCTTCTCTGAATTGCAGTATTATTGAATGTCTTTCATAACAGAGGTATTTTGCAGAACACTAACAGGTTCAGACAAGACTTCAAAATGGCTTCTCTGCATGCCTCTTTGTACTATTTGTCTATTTATTTTGGGGAGGTAATTACACTGGCACTAAAGTGAGCAGTTGGAGAGGGATTGGAAGGATAAGGTCAGTGAAAGAGGTGATTTTGTTTATATGACTGTAAATCCTGAGGGAAGGCTACTAAAATGGAGGGATAAAAATAAAATTAAAAAAAAAAAAAAGAGAGAGAGAGAGAAAGAAAAAAAGAGATAATTATAATAATAATCTACTGGCATTTTTGGCATACAGTTTTAGCAAACTGCTGGATCCTCTTGGATTTCAGCTGATTCTTTTGACCTATGAAACTTGTCCCCTAACCACCTCCTCAGCAGGAGTCTGCAGGATGTTTTGGGTAGTGCCTGGGGCATGAAGTGTTCTTGTTTTTCCCAATATACATGTTCACTAATAATTTGCAAAGCCCACTCAAGATGATGGAAAAACATCTGTCCACTGATGTGAAGCACTGTTGACCCAGTTTTCACTGCATAAATTACTTGATTTCATCCTAGGGCTTGGCAAAGACACTCCATATTTTCCATGCACAGCATACACACTGCTTATTTCTTCTGAATTGTTTTTGTGCTTTAAATGGGGAAATGGATAAAGAGAAAGGAAATGAAAAGGAGCAAACTCAGAATTCCTGCCAGCCAATACAGGATGGGCACCTTTCCAGAGGAGTATGTTACCTGAAAAAGCCATTGTCCCCACTGGTTCTGAAGAGACAGAGGTATTCAGGATCCAGAAAATGAAATTGTTATAGCTCCATAATTGCATCTTTCACAACTTTGGTATCATACTGAGACTTGTGGACCTGGCATCGAGCCCAGCAGCAGATGTCTTGCACTGCATTGACATATAGCGTGATGAGACCCAGGACAGAAGCATAATTTTGCAGCAGGCATGTGAAATAATTTTTTTGGTAGTCATTTTATAAAATCCTGAGAACTACATTTTGGAAGAAGGAACAGGGCTACTTGATACCTGTAAACCTAAGTGACTCAAGATGAAGACCAGGGCTGGGTTGCAGCACCCTTTTGTAGTGCTCAAGACTCACAGAGAGGATCTTGGATGGAGTGATGGCTGATAGCAGGCAACACAATTGTATCAAATAACTCCTCTCTGTTTTTTCCCTTCCCTTCCCTTCCCTTCCCCCCCCTTCCCCAACTTCCCCTTCTCCTTCTCCTTCCCCTAACTTCCCTTCCTTTTTTCTTTTTACTTTTACTTATTTGGATTGTAAGTTTCCTTCCGATGATTATTAAGGACCAAACCTTCACAAGTATACCTACTGATATGTTTTATTGGTAGTGCTGTGTTAATACCTTGGAGTCCCGTGTAACAGAATATTCCTGTGTACAGACATCAGGGCTACCGCGCAGTGGGAACCCAGCGTGTTCATTGTGTTAGAGGGCACTCCATTTACTAGCTTATGCAAACTAATCAGAACTAATCAGTACTCCCCTGTCATGAGCAACTCTCGCCTGGGCTACAGTATTTTGCTCCTACAGGTACTTTGTTTGCATAGGAAGGAGGAACAAGTTTGTCTTGCCATGTTGCAGGCACACCGGGAAGGCAAGTCAGAATTCATGTTCCTTTGCATTACAAAAATTTTCTCCTGGCTAAGAAACAGGATATTTTGGCTGTGGTCAGAAACCTGCATTATTTGGTGCTGTCTCAGAAAGCACAGTTTTGCCCTTGGCTCCCTTTTCCTTCTCTCTTCTCTCATGCCAGTGAATGCAATTGTATCTTTGCTTGGTTGATCTCCCCAGAGAAATGAAGCAGATTAAATACTTCCTTGCTTTGGCCTCTTAGCTTTACATGGGACTTGCTTCACTCTGAGGTGCAAAAATCAGAGATTCACAGAATCACAGTGGGTAAGGTTGGACAGGGCCAGTAGAGGCTGCTTAGTCCAACATCTCTGCTCAAGGGGAGTTTCATAGAGCATATTGCTCAGCATTGTGTGCAGGCAGCTTTTGACTGTCTCCAGAGAAGGAGATTCCACGAGATCTCTAGGCAGCCTGTTTTAGCGCTCAGTCACCCTCACTGTAAAGTTCTTCCTCATGTTCAGGTAGAACATCCTCTTCTACCTGTTTCAGTTTGTTCTGCCTTGAGGAGGTGGAGGGCTGAAAGGCTACCAAGCCAAGCAGTCAGGTTAAAGGCAGATGCAAAGTGGTTTATGCTGTTGAGAAATGGCAGTGCCCACTTAACTTGATGGTGAAACTCTGCCTGAGGTTCAGTCTTCAGTGCTCTCACAAATTGCATTACCTGTGACTGATAGCTTATTCGATAAAGGGATGGTGATATTCCCCCCTTTTTCTGTAATTTTTCAGTATTATTTTGAGATCCTGAAGGTTGAGACTGTCTCCTCTAGTTATTTGTACACCATCCTGCAAAACACAGCCCCGATCTAGCCTGGGCTTTTTCAGGCTCCTATGATGCAAAGACAAGAAGCCAACAAAAAGTGGGGGAATGGAAGTAGAGGAAGAGAGCTGTAATAATACACAGCACAGCTCTCTGCATTTCAACAGTGTTGGGGAAGATCTCTGAAAAGATCATTTTTGAAGGTACGTTTTTGTTTTGGGGACCTGTGCTTTTCTCACTATGCAGTCAGGAAGAAGAGATAAGTTATATGTCCTTTGTGTCTGAAGCAAATGTCAGGAAGTCTTTCTAGGAAGTACCCAAAGAGAAGTGACATGACAGAATACTTCACACATCAGGTGCATTCGGGAGCACAGCTACTGGTTTGCTAAGAGCTTGCACATGTATTGCAGAAACGGGCCATCATTAATTGCCTATTAATTGTCTATTTCCAATGTAAGGCAGCAGTTCCTAAAATTTTATGTGTGCCATGGGCAAGATGCAGAGTTCCTGCTTCTCTAGGGACAGGGCTATTACATTCTTTAATACAGTCTATGAGCAAGCTTCTTGCCATCCTGCCTTGTTTTCTTTTCCAATGTGAAAATACATCTAATATCACATCAGGTGTGGTAAATGTTTATAAGGTAGTGAAAACAACAAGAAAGGTGAGGAAGAGAGGAGCCCTTGGTAAGCATTCATTTATTTATTGTGATCATTCAGGTGTCCGATAGGAGAAAGCAAGACTTAACTTATCTGTACTGCTATTGGAACATAAGTAATAATGTTCATGACATAGTACTTGAGAATAATTGGGACCTCAAGGGAAAGAATGATGGAGAGATATGTGGTGGGTAAAATACAGAGTGAAAAAATCTTAAATAAGATTGACAAGCAATAACATTTAATAATTTTTATGGGAAAAGTGAGAAATTACTTTAATACCATTTTAAAAGAAAAAAAAAAAACCAATCTGGTTTACACAGCTCAATCTCTTCAGGCAGGAATTTTACCTGCTAAGAGGGGGATTTGAACTGGTGATTGTTGTGGCTTCCAGCAAAAGCCTATTTTGAAAAACTTAAATTAATGTTCCTTCTTGGTTGTTAATTTGATTTTACTGCTATTGAGCTGGCAAAATGTACATGTTGCTCTGCTGTGTTCTCTGCAAAACAGCTGCGTATCTGCCAGAGAGAGAATTGTGAAAGCTGTATATGATGTATAATGGGTGCTGAACTGGAGGCAGGTAGGTTTCCCTGCACTTGAGAGTCAAGTGGGACATCAAGGTGATCAGAGGGATGGAGCATCTCCCCTATGAGGGAAGGCTGAAAGAATTGCTTGTTGGTTCCTGAAGCAGCTAGTTTCCACCAAGATGAATGAGATGAAACTGCTGGTGGTAAATATGGAATTGGGCAGACGATTGTGTGGTGCTGCAGCAGGAGACACTTCCGTTTACCTCCAGGCTCAGACAGCAGAGAGCAGAATTTTGACTTGAGGCTTATTTGTTTTAGACTGTCACAAATTGTTTTTGATCTTTAACATAAAGACAATATGCCTTCAGTGGACCAGTGACACCAAAATACTTTTGTTTATAAGGAATAGCGCAGTGTTTTGGTCGTTATCTTGCTCATCTCCAAATATTTACTCAATCCACATCCTCCCCTTGGCTATGCTGGCAGGTAAGCCTCAGGGTGTGCATGGTATCCTTCAGCCAGGGTGCACAGAGGAGAAGGGAGCCAGCTCCATTTCAATCTCCTTTTTCATGTGCTGTCCTGTGAGCTGGTGACATCAGCACAAAGAAAGAAGCATTCTCAGGCCAGAAAATATAAATATAAAATAAAAATTATATATCCAGACATGTACACGACTCAATAAGAGTGAATCCTTTCTTTCTCTGTTGCTTGATTCATTTTGTAGAGATGCATATCCAGAGGGGAGAGGCTGGCAAGATGGAAGAAAACACTCGAGGGACCTGTAAGTCATGCAACAACTTCCTCACAGTGATAGCTGGTGAAGACATCACTGGAGAGTCGAATGAACCTGAAACCAGAGTCCCTTCAGTCTGAGCTGAGGAAGCCAACCCTGCAGATGGGTTTGGACTTGAGTTTTTGTGGGCTGGAAGAAAGGGACTTTGTGACAAACAAGTTACGTGAGAGATTGTTGGGGTGTTCTTGTGGTGCTGAACCGTAACACAAAACTGTCCAAGGGAAGCTGGCACCAACAGATTGTCTTCTCATAGAGGCACACACAGCACAGAGACATCTGTCTGGACAAGTCTGAAAAGGTATTTTACCTTCTGCTACATAGGGCTAAGACACAGCCCCTAATAACAGGTTACACATCACCATAAAATCTCTAAACAAAGGAATTGCATCTCAGGAAGAAAAATCCCACCCTCTTAATCTCAGGAATTTATATTTATTTCTGAGTGAGTAGTGGTAATGAACAACCCTATGCTCTGAGGGGCTGTTAGAGTTACTGTGTGCAGCCAGGGATCCCCCTCTCCCTGGTGCCTGCTTCTGCCAGGAATTGGAAACATATGGCCAGTTATTTCATAGTGAGATCTGGGTGGCACCCCAGGAAGTACATGCAGGGATAGATGGAGGAGTGGTTGGAGGATGTGTAGCCTGGGTCACAGCCTGTGCCCAAGAGGGAAAGCCTGGCCAGAGCTAGGGCCAGCCCTGGCTGACCTGTCGGCAAGCAAATATTCTGCAAAGCACCACTGAGACCAAAAGAGAGGGGAAGCCCAGCACCCTCTGAGGGGCTGGTGGAAAGGGACCTCAGGCCACATAAGAACTTAAGAATGCCCAAAACCTTGGGCAGCAACCTACCAAAATACCCCCATAGAGCACAGCAAGCTTCACTTCAGTTTTCATGCTTGCCTCTCCTGTAAAACCCGTGAGTCCTCAAGGAGACTAGAGATTCTCTTAAGCTTAAGATCTTTCAGTAGAATAGAGGTAGTGAGAATGGATAAAGAGTACATTTATCTGATACAGATGGAGGTATGGACTTGTATTCTGGAATAGAAAAAATATCTGGAAAGCATCAAGGATTGATTATCACACAAACCCATTTTTATTAGCTGCTTTTAAAATTAATTTATTTTTTTTAATATATTTTCCTTTTGAGCTAGACTTCCCCTGAAGCTCTGCTAAAGAAGTAGCATCTTCGAGCCTGGCTTCTGGCATTTTTTGCTCCTTGCATTACTGCTACATATCCTGAGGTGACTTTTGGGGATTGTTTGTCTATTTCAAGTGATAGCTGCAGTGGAGAGAGGCCAAAATTGATAAGCCATGGTCTCATAGTCTCCAAACATGACCATGCTAATACAGTGCAGACAGAAACAAGCTAGAACTAAACTAAACAAAGAATACTGTCTTTGGAAGCTCCAGTGGTACAGATGTCAATTGCAGAAACCAAAGGCTCATCTATCACTGTATACTTCTGGAATTGATGGTTTTATGCAAAACCCAGCAAAATATAGTCTCTTCTGGCCTTTCTTCCAACATAAATGATAAGGGCAACAACAGAGGCTTGCTTTTATGAAGTTACTGACATTGAGTAAGATTATTACCTCAGGCTGCATGGATATTTGTGAGGCATCTTAGTTGCAACTTGAGTGAAAACACCAGAATTGAGGAGTATTTACCCAGATTGGTTCTACCCTATCTAGAGTAGTCCACCATGGTCAGTATAAAAGTACTCCTGGGAGATACCTTGGAGGAAAAATAATCTTTTTGATTGCTGAACATCATTATTTAACTATGCACGATGATACATACAGAATAATTGTAGCCTACACACTAAATGTGCACATTCTAAATTAATTTCAGTGCAAAACTTAATGGGACTGTCCCTGTAAATATGCATCTCCAGAATCAGTTTAGCTGTACCTGTATGTCAATTAATCTCAGATTCATTACTCCCATTGACAAAAGTCTCTCCAGGCTAGCAGTGCCAAAGCTGGATATTGCAGGGGATTTTCTGTTGTGATTGTTGCCAGATGATAACTCAAGCAAGTACAGGTCTCAACACTGCATGATCCCTTCTGTAGGCAAGAAATGATTACCAAAGAGAATTTAGACCACATATTTTGTGCTCCAATATTTTACCTTAAGTAGCAGAGCAGATTAAAGGAGCTGGGATGCCTTCCTGAAATTTAAGAGTTGGCTGCAGAGAAAACTTGTGAGTAACCACCCTCAGGACCTGTTCTTTAGCTCAACTCCTTGGGAACTGAATCCCCACAGGGATGGAGAGAAGTCAACACTATTCTTCTCTGCATATAAGGAGCTCTTCTCTGTTTATAAGAAGCAGGCTCTGTGTGGCTGCAGAGCCACTTGCTCCAGCCTTCCTGCTCTGCATTTTCAAACCCAGTTGTAGAAGAATCACAGGCTTACTTTCACTTGTAGGGAAATGAACTATGTTTGATGCAATATCTTTTCAAAGGGGAATATGTTATTTTTTTAGTCTTTAAGCAAGTCGATTTATGATTTTACTCTCCAACACTCACAAGCTCATGAAGTTCCAAGTATGTTAGTCCATGTGGTCTGGACAGTGAGGGCAAGGAACACTTGCTGTCAAGTCCTCATTAGATTTTTGTGGTTGCTTTTGATAGGACACATCAAGCTTACTTTTGTATGTTTCTTTTATATCCTTTACAAATCATCAGTTATTAAGAAACAGTCCTTGGTTCCAGGTTCATGCTTACATTATCCTTCATAAATCTTAAATCCAATTGCTGCTAATTGTCTATTTTTCCTTGGGTGAAATATGTTTGTAAGATGTCTGTTCTTGCTAGACTAACAAAAAGGATAGGTATCTGTGATGTTCCACAGGTTTCTAGCCACCTTGCAGGTGTGCTGATTGCAGGGTCTGTAGGCTCATCAGGAGCATTAGGTTGGTGGAAATGGCAAAAATGGCACTTCCCTTGATTTTGCTGCTGGAAGTGGTGTTGTGAGAGAGATCTGTGTTTCTTCTGGTAGTCACATATGGAGTGTCACCTACCCTTCATGCCTTCTTTAATTTATTTGCCATCAGTCTTAACAAGCCTGATATATAACAATATATAACAGACGCTTATGTATAACAGATGTTTGTTGTGCTCTGTGAGATTTTAGTGCTGGGTACACTTTTCAAACATAATTGCTAGTCATCACTGAGGTCAAGAACCTAGGCAAAACATCATTTGAGGCCCTTAGGAAGATGACTGCCAAAACTTTTTTTTACTTTTTTATATGCTAGTTCATTTCCAGATTCTAAAAGCAGTGCTCTCCGATGAAGTAAACAAGGGCTGAGGAGTGTGGCTAATCACACAACAGGATGGGTAACTGAGTATATTCAAATATAAGGTAAAGGAATAAAGATGCAAAAGGTGTCCTGTACTACTAGGTATGGAAAGTAAAGTTAAACTTTCCTCCCCAGATGACCTGAGTAGCACTTAAACTACTTTTATCTGTACAGTTGTTTGAACAGAAAGGAACAGGGGTGAAAAAATCAATGATGAGGTTGTTCTGCATCATGTTCTGGAAGGCAATACCTCATACAATTACTAAGTGCCTTTTAAGACAGACCTAGAAAATCTCTAAAAATGGACTTTTCAAGACTATGAACCAGACAGATATTGCTGGCAAGTACAATTATACGCTCAGAGGCTGCAACTGTGAATCTTTACAAGGTCAGTATTGACTTTCTTACTCTTTGTTCCGTGCTGCTAAAACCCATTCTTCCACTCTGCTGGGTGTCGGCAAGACAGCTGGGAAGTATGACTCAAAAAGAAAAAGGATGAGAATGAAGCAAAAGTCTTGCAAAAATTTGCTCACATTTATCTGGCTTCCAACTATTACAGCTTTACCTGATGCAGCTACTGTGCCTCTGGTCAGTTGTTTTAAAAATTGACTTTCTAATGTGAGCAAAAGTAATTCCACTTGGCTGCAGAAGGAATAGATCAAGCTCTCTCAGATGTCTAACACTCACAACACTTCATTTCACAGAAGTGTACTGAGAAAAACTCTGCAAGGATTCGGGAGTGATAAGGGGTTATTCTCATGTTTCACCCCTGAACAACAGATATCCCTGAGGTTAAGACTGCAGACAGTAGTCTGGGCTGTGTTCTTGACAATATGACTGAAATCTTCTGTGGCCTTCAGCAAATCTGGGTTCAGTCCCAGTGTTTGGGTCCTGTGCCAAGGATCACCACGGGTGTTGGTGTTTTGTCTAGCCCTATCTTCAGTGCTGATATCTGCATGTTCTGGAGTTAACTAGGCTTTCTGTTAGGCTGTGCAGTGCTGAGCTAAGGCTAGAAAAGGTTTGTTGAGAGAGATATACTTTGTTACATTGGCTTATATAACTGGAAAATGCATATAAACTTGCAGATGAACTAAGCCTTTCTCAGTGCTTAGGCAGACATGAAAAACTTGGAGATAAAAATCAGGAAAAGTAATTTCCTGTTCAGCGACACTGGTTGCTAGAGTGGCAGGAAGTTACACTCACAAAAAAGGGAATTAGTAGTCATGGAAGTGAAAAATTACCAGCTCCTAGAGAAGGCAAAGGAAGAGAAAGTAAACATCTAGAGAATTGAAGCATACTCTAAATTCACTTATCTTATTTACTGGATAGTTCTGGGATGACATGTCTCTTTCTTTACATTTTCCATTCATGAAATGAAGATAGTAAGGACTTGGTAATGTACTACAAATAAAAGAAACTGTAGAAGAAAAAATTGTTTTCTTCAATTATTCATTTGGGTATTGGGTACTGAAGCTAGTAATTTTGATCTGCAAATCTGGGAATAGTGTGTAATGGCTGCCTGAAACACTGAGAACTTGGACCATTTTTATTCGAATAAACACACACCTTAATAGGGGGTTGCCAAGAAGTGTTTCTAGTCTTTTGATCTGTTTTTAAATGTTAGGTATTTAATGCTTATGGTGCTAGATGAACTTGTGAGAGTCTGTATGAGTTCAACCTCTTGAGAATTTTTGTTTAATTTGAAGGGATAATTATTTTTAAAATGTCAATATTTAATTATAATTTAACCCGGCTAAAACTCATGTTCACATGGTTAAACTCTCTTTTATTTGTCCCTTTACTATGTTTTGGAATTACATCTTCCCAAAATGATGCTCAAACTTTGCCAGGTAGGGGGTGGTTGCCACCAGAAAAAAAAGTGCCAGATAATGTTGTAATAATTGAACAGTATCAATGTACATGTGCCATCCCTTAAGCCTAAAGTTCCTCTTTAGGTTACAAGTATAGGTGTAGCCAAAGACACCAGATTCTTATAATTATAATAGCAGTAAGCTAGTTTAGTAAATGAGAACACATAATTGATCACCTTGTGAAAAGAAAAAAATGGTATTTGAAGGCAGTCACTACTATGGGCCAGGACAAATATATTGGATTTAGGCGTGGGGCGATTGCCCAAGCTGCTTGGGTCTAATTCCTCAGTTATGGCTTCTCCATGCTAGAGGTGGCTAATGAAGCATGGCAGAGTGTGATTCATTCAGAGCACGTTCTCTGTATATTTCATCTAAAACTCAGTCAGATGCAACAATCAAATCTGCTGGAAATCAGTCCCTGGGTTGCTCACAGGACAATTTATTGTGTTATTGCCTATGTTTAGATGATTTGCAGAATAGACTGGCTGGTGCACAGTGGGTGATACTGTCTGTCCTCAGGGGCTGAAGATGGTGTGGAGGTGCTGGAAGTCAAGGGTTAGGCTGGTGTGGGTGTCTCCTCCCTCACCTTTCTGCTGTTTAGGCTGTGCCTTTTTGAGGCAGCCTGGCTGGATGTGGCAGGTGGTGCAGTAACCTGCCAGCTCTGCTTAGCCACAAGAAGTCCTGCGAGTTTCCAGGCATCAGCACAAGGTGTTGTCCATGCCAAATAATCCAGCTCTTCTGTCTCACTAGTAATTCCTGATCACTGTGCTGGATAGGAGCTCTAAAGGACCCATCCCAAACGCTGTTCCTGCTAGTTCAAATGGCATCATCAAGGCTCAGATCGGGAGTATTTAATTCCACATTCAGTGTTGCAAATTACTTCTGACTCTTTATGATACAAACAAGATTATTCCAGAGCAAATAGATTTGGAGCAAACCCAGTTTTCTGCAGCAACGTGGCATTTTCTCAGTATCCTCACACAGATTTTGGATTGTATACTATCATGCTGTTATTTACTTGGTCAAGAACCAGGAGGCCAGTACAATTACACTGACTGAAAACTACAATATAGGGTATGGAATCACCTTCAAGGTGACAAATTGCCTCCAGAGTCAGAAATGCAAATAAAACTATTGCAGCCTGTAATAATTGCAATTTTAAAAAAAATCACTATATCTCATGCTAAGATAATTTCTAGCTTCTGCTCAGGATGACCTCCATACATAGATGATATTCTAATAAAAGCTGAGATGGTATCATGAAAATATTCTCAAATGCCCTACATAAAACACCACTTAACAATTGTAAACATATAAAACATGCTTTCATTAAGTAAAAGTTACTTTATCTGTCAGAGTTATGACCAGAGCTGTATTGTCTTTACCCTACATGGAAAAGAGTTTATGTTATTTGCTTGGAAGAACAATCTGTTAATTCTGATCCTCAGGACAACTCACTGGATTGCAGTAGACAGTCTGCATGTGACAAAGATAAATTTGCATTATATCAAATACTCATCTCACGTCACGACCCCTTACTTTTTCAAATCATAGATTTATGGAATCATTATTGTTGGAAAAGACTGTCAAGGTCATTAAGTCCAACCTTTGGCCAAAACCCACCCTGTAATCCAGACCATAGCACATATTGTTATGTCCAGTCATTCCTCAAACTCCTCCTGGAATAATTCCACACCTCACTGGGCAGTCCATTCCAATGCCTGATGACACTTTTAGTGAAGAAATTCTTCCTGAATGATGGAGAATACAAACTCTTTACTTGAGAGGGGAAACATTTGCCATCCACAAATTGCATAAAATGATCTATGAAAACCATGCAAACCTTTAAAGAGTTGGAGGCTATTATTCCTAGTTACAGGAAGAGCAATAGCACCTGTAACTTTGCCAGAGTGGCGCTACCTCAGAGAAGATAGCACTTGACCATACATTTACATGTAATGGGAACACTAAAATAAAATATCATGCTCTTTAGGAGACAAAGAAGTAATAGGAGATTCAGTGGCTGTCTGATAGTAAAACTTTACAGGTTTTGGCAGAAGTTCAAAATAATGGTTATTTGAGGTTAGGGTGTTAGGTGAAATATGAACTGTTAGGTTTCTGAGCAATTCAGAAACATCCAGTGCTTTAGGACCCTAATGTTAGTGTAAATATCCAACCAATATATGAGGTACAATGCCAACCATGTTCAGCTGTGACAAGAAGCAAGAAAGGGATGAAACAAAAATAACACACTCCCTTCTTTGGTTTTTGGCTTTAGACTCCTTCATGTTACATAATTCAGTCCTTCAAGGGGATGTCAAGAGACTCATCTGGCCAATTACACTTTGTACCTTTTTTCCCTGGCTAACAAGGTCTGCAATGCTGTGTTCTGCATGGATTTCTCTCTATTATCATGTGACAGATTAGACTATATACTGTGAAATATAGGCTAGAATTTCTTCTGTGTTCAAAGTTGTAATGACATATTTTGAACCTGAGCTGTAATTAAGTTTTAACTTGGTTTGATGTTTACATTTATATTGAGGCCACTAGATAAGCCAAGTTAGAAGAATGTAACTATCTGAGCTCAATAATGGAGTCACAGGGTCAACTGTATGAAATGTTTCAGAAAACACGATCTGTTAAAGCAGCAAGATCAAACAGAATACCAGATGCATTTCCAGAATACCTTTTCCATGTGGAAAAGACTGGTGATATATCAAATAATGAGTGTATGAAATATTGAAAGCAGACAAGAATTTGACTCTTTTTAAAGGTGACCAGGCCTAAGGATGTTTGTGTACTATAGTGCCTGCTGCAAAACGATTTAGTCCGACTGACAATTGGGCTATGACCTATGTCCATTGTACCAAATCTCTTGCTATTGTTGTATCAGAAATCAGATTTAGATGCATGTGGGTAGCATATCTAATGAGTGCAGAAAGACAGCCAGGAGAAAACAGAGATACGAGTTATTATTGTATCTAGTTTTTAATTTGGTTTTTCTTTGATTTCAAACAGAATTTGGCTGTTAAAAATTAATTTTAATATTTGTCTTTTCCCCCCCTGTGAATTGTTGGTAGATTTATAGAGCCTGAACCACTGTTTTGCTCTGGGAGATAGCTATAGAGGACCATACTCGGTAACTGAAGGTGATTCACTTATCATTTTTAAGGCACCTTTAACTAAAAGGAACATTCTTAAGTACTCTAATATTTGCTCCCATTTTGTCACGTTTCTGCGGATCAAGTCTTTTGTCTGACTTTGTACCTTTTAGAAGGATTAATTTCTGATAATCACCTTTTCATTTTTAAGCTGCACTACATTTTTCCTATCCATTTTCTTTCTGGACATGGCAAAGCTGCAATTAATTTATTCATACAGGTGCCTTTGCATATAGCCTGCCAGAGATCATGTCAAAAGTCTCCAGAAACTTTTACAATTAACAGTTGTAGCTATTTAGCAACCGACTATCATTAGTAGCCTCTCTCTTCAGGTTATTTAATTAGTTACAACCAATTACCAGTAGGTCGTTCTTCTCTTCTGTGCAATTTGTAGTTTAGTGAGGCAGCTTTTCCCTCACCCATTTAAAAGTCTGTTGTAGGTTGTTGTGCTTGAATGATTAATACCTACCTGGTAGGAGATCCGTAACAGGCACTTGATCCTGCTGCGGCAGGACTTGCTAGCAAGGTTTCTTCTAATGGCAGCACCAGCACAATTCACTCCGCAGGCAGATCAGAGGGTGAGGCTCAGTGTGATGTACAGAGGCACTGGTGGGAGAGTCACCTTTTTCCCCTTGAACTGTGTGGATTTATGATAAAGCCGAGAGCTTTATCCTCCCATGCGTTTATAATAAAAACAACTTTAAACCAGCTCATTAAAATGTCATTGTGCTGCAACAGGAGCTCCATTTTTTCCTGGGCACATTCAAAAGATCAGACTTATCAGATCTGTGCAGGCAGTATAGAAAGATGAAACTGATGCCTCTGGGGTGTGCTCCTCCCTGCCTCAGAGAGCGTGTTAGAGGCGGGAAGAGAAGGCTCTGGGGAGATCTTATTTCTGCCTTTCAAAGGCAGCTTACAAGAAAGATGGAGACAGACTTTTTGGCCTGTAGTGATAGAACAAGGGGTAGTAAGTTTGTATTAATTTAAACTAATTTTTTGGATGATGAGTGTGGTAAAGCACTGAAACTCGTTTCCCAGAGAGGTACTAGACCCATTCCTGAACACATTCAAAGACAGGTTGGAGAGGGCTCTGAGCAACAAGATCCAGCTGAAGATATCCCTACTCACTGCAAGGATTTTGGACAAAATGACCTGTAAAAATTCCTTCCAACTCAAACTCTTCTGTGGTTCTACGATTCTATGATCTTCCCCTCTTCATCAAATATGTTTCTGACTCCTTGAGAAGTCTGTTGTGACCACAGAAGCCTTTTTCCTAACAATGGCTATAGCACCTGCCAGCTTTATTTCCTGTAGGAGCCTAAAAATGAAATTCCCATAAGAGGACATTATATTTGCCTGAAGATGCCTGGTTCCCATCAGCTAATTTGTATCACTGAACAAGCCTTCCTCTGTCCTCTGAAACACTAATTTTTTCAGAAAGCTGTAATTTTAGTGCTTTGATTTTAACTAGGTATTCAGTGTGTAGATTTAGAAAAGCATTTTCTAGTGCCAGAAATGTGTTGGGGTAGATGTTTGATGGGATTCTGCAGACTCCAGGCCTTTTTCCAGGGAATGCTGCACAATAATGAATACTAAACAGAAATTACTGAATACAGGTAAATTTTAATGAACAGCACTTGTGTGCTGAACATATGTAGAAAAAAGGCTTATTTATGAAGGCTCACCTGAGACTCGTTTGTGAAGGTTCACTTGAGATGTCAATATCCCAATCTAAATGAACATTGCTCTTGATATGTGCCACTTTGTCAAGATTTCTGAGCAGAGATGGGGAGCAGGAAAAGAAGTTTCCATTTAGCATAAAATACCAGTTTTATTAATATCCAATGAAACTTGTTGATCTTTAAAGCAAAGGGAAGCTTTGAAGAGAAGAAATGAAAAATTGTAAATGATCACAGTAGTCTTTTTATATGCTATGCCTATAGAATGGCTGGATACACTGATGGTTGTGCATTTCTTCTTGCAAGGCAGAACTTGACTAGAACTAAAGAAATATTGATGCTTTGCATGAGGTGGCTTTTGTAGCCTGATAGCTTGCTTCTCTGTGTTTGTCAGCATATTATTTACATGGTATCTGCTTTACTACAACTCATCATAGCAAAAGTTCTTAGTTTGTACTCTGGATGTGACCAAATAATATGTGGTAAACTACATGCAAAACAAAGGATGATATTAGGATTAATTATTGAGAAATGAAGTCAAATAGTACTTATGTATAATTATTTTCAGAGACTGAAGACATGGTGCAGATTATGGTTAAATTACCTTCCTTTTACCCATTTATTTAGATATAAAACAGAAATAGTTTTCTGAAAGTGTTCATTAAGTCTATTTTAGGCTCTCTTTGGGACAGTTTTGGGTACTGAAGATAAACTGGTATCAGCACTTTCCATGCTCCCACTGTAAGTGCAGTAACAATTATGTGATGCTGTATATGATTCAAACTTGCAGGGTTTTTTTGGAGTTATTCTCTAGCACAATAGATGGCTCTGTGTAATGACACTTGTCTATATTTTCTCAAGTGACACTTTGCAGACACATTTAGTTATAACACTGAATCTATCTTTTATGAATTAATTAAGATGGTATTTGTGTTTCTAACTCCCTCAAGGAAGAATGTAAATGAAGTATATTATGCTTAAAGTATTATTGTTGAGTTGGCTTAAAAATTTCAGTTTGAGATTCCGAATGTTGCTAGTTCTGTCTGTGTCAAGAAATAGAAGGTATCTGTAATCCCTTTCATATTGAATACACACTCTGCATTTAAAAGAACTGACTGTAAGTTTCTATTACAGAAAAGAGTAAAATATTAGATAGAATGCGTATCATATTCTCTATAAAAATATATGTATTTGAATAAGTTTTATAGTTAAGCACATAAAAATTCAGGAAATCTGAAAACTGTTGACTGTATAGCTGAAATTTTCACTTTGTTTTATATGTGGAGGCAAATTCTTCCATTATGTCTTGGTTACCTATAAAAATGACGGTGCTGAAGTGACATGCATAGTACTTTAAACAGAACACACCAGGCAGCACAGAAGCTGAGAGGCCAAATAATTTCAACTGTGTGTAGTTACATGGCCCTTCATACAATTCCTTTTTCTCTTTTCGCCCAGAATATAGACTTTAAAATTCTTAATTTCTGTGCATCTTCCAGCCACATAGTACCCAGTTAAAATAAAATGGGTAATGTTTATTGAAGAAGATGAGTCCATGCCGTTTCTGGTCCTGGATCATACAAGTTGTTTGTCTGTTACTAGGTTAAGTACCGTAATGAAAAAAGCCCATTAGCCTTGATACTGTGACTGAATCAATTTTTCATAGACTTGTAAATGTACTATCAATCAGTATCACGGGATCAGTAGTACACACCTCTGCACTTGCACTCTCTTCTTCAATGGAAGTGCTCAAATTCTTCATGTGTGGATGAGTGTAACATGGGTTTTAAAGAGGGAGAAATTAAGATGGGGTGACTGGAGAATTTTCCAAGTAACTTGTGATTATTCAGGATGCTATTTAGGATTATTCAGGAGCCTCAGAAGGTCCTACATCTCTACAATATATCAGCCTTCTCGAAAATTCAGATATTGAAAATGGTTGCATATTGAAAGGCACTCTTACAAATCTGGTTAAGGAATGGCCACCTGGATGTGGCAACAACTTATTAGCAAGACCCAATTATTTCTGTATCTCAGGCTCTGACTGAGACATGTCCAAAAACAGGGCATGCAATTATCTGTTTGCCTGTGAGTCCTAGAGTGTCCCAATTTTTTTTTAAGATGCAGAAATGCAATCACGCATTTCTTTTAACTGTGATTTAAGAAGGCTGAATTTTTCTATGACAGGCAATATCTTAGTCTGACCCAAATTCACTATTTTTGGAGCTGCTTTGCTGGAACAAGATGAACAAATGTCAATCCTTGTTTTTTGTTTTCATGGGAATAGATGAGAGTGGATATATTTCCACCAATAAGATTTGGAGGGTGATGTATAATGTTAACATGCAAATCAGGTTGAGATGATATTTCTGTCAGGGGAAATAAAAACCCTTCCATGAATTTCCCTCATCATTCCTTTCATTTTCTGCATATAAGCTCCATGTAAAACTGTCAGGCTGGTAATTAGGCAAATTATAGGGACCTTCTCATATGAAAACTAATGCAATTTCCAGAGAGAATTTCAAATGAAGATGCCCACAAGGAAGGCAGAAGTCTGAGCTCGTTTTCCTTTATTGAGACTGATTTATAAGTACACAGATTTTTCACTGTCTAAACTTGACAGCAGCAAGAGCATCTAAAGGTGGATTTTCTTGCAATGAATAGGTCTCTGAAAAATACTTGTCTTCCAGAAAGTAACGTATTTAAATGCAATGTAATTTTTTGGAAAATATTCCTGCTTAGCTCTGGTAAAATTGTACAAGCTGTCTGCATATTGCATGATTCTTATGACAAGTCATGAACTGGTGAAGGTTTATCCAAAATCAGCACAGACTTGTAAAGCTGGCAGCAATCTTTCCCAAGAGAGAGTTTGTGGGAATAAGCCAATTATAAACTAGGTTTCATAATTTGCTGCAAACTCTCTGTGCAGAGCTCTACAGAGAAACAGAATTTCTCAATTTAAGTAGATGGGGCAATAATAAAAAAAATGTGATCATCAGCCTTTGTCCTTTTAAAAACAGCAAATAACATTCAGTAAACAGAGAAGAGGCTGGGGAAAATGTAGTAAGCTATGTAAGAAGGAACCACCTCTCAAAATAATCAAGGGGAAGGTTTTGGGGTGGCAGAGTCAAAAAGGAATACAATATATGAAATAGACTAATTTTTCAGTCAGAAATGCATTGACATAATATTCTTATACTTCTGTAAGACATTTTTCTCAGTCCTGCATTATACCCATATAAAAAGATTAGCATTTCTCAAAATCAGTGTGTGTTGAATGAATCTAATTTAGAAGAAACTCATTGAAAAATTGAGAAAGTTAGACCTGTTGGCTTGTCATCCAGTTGACCATTCCCAGCTGAGGTGTCCAGGGATTGCTTTATAATATATTTAGTACTTTTTCGTCAGTGATGCAGAACAGGGAATGTCAGCTGCCTGCTTTGGTGGGTCTGTGAGGAAATCACCCTGGCCTTGAGAACTGACCTGCTCCATCTCCACTGCGCTGGGATGGAAACTCTCCCCAGACCCTGCAACCCAGTGTTTCTGGTCCCTCTTTATTAAATCATGTCTAGCAAAATTTACTAGAAAAATTTACATGTCTAGCTCACACTGAGGTCACATTTTAAGCCAGCAAGAGGCTTTACTGAGGTATGTGAAGGATGAAGAGCTGGCCTTGCTGTCTGTGTAATACAGTTTAAGTTTACTTTCTGGGCAGACATAGGATTGATCCAGTGTCTGGGACCTATCTCACTGGTAATACTGGCCAAGTGCCCAGAGACCCTAGTGCTCCCTGTAGGAAAAAAAGCTACTGAAGGCTGATGTCCTGAGGGGGAACATCCCTCAATCACACTGTCTTGGTGAAAAGACAACTAATTTAGTTGTCTTTTTCCTCAAAAACATACTCTATTTTCCTCAATAACATACTCTTCTTAACCACTTTGAAAATGATCCCCCAAATCCTAATTTTACTTCTGTAAGTAGAACTGATTGTTTTCAGTCTATTTTTCTGTACGTGTCTGATAACTGCCCCTTTCCTTCACAACCTTGTCATTGTGAAGTGGAGCCTGAAAATACAATCTACTTCCAAATACTGTTCCTTGTGATCAGCCTGGGAACATCTTTCATATTGGCAGATGGATTGCCATTTATGCTTATTATATTTCAGTGAAAGGTTTTGAGGACTGTTATGGAAACTAGGTAACCATTTCCTCATAAAACTGCTTGCTAGAGAAGTTTTTGCTGACATCACCAAGAGCAGGTGCTAAGAGCATGGTTATTATCATCTTGCCTGAGATCATCACTGTAAATGACAAGCCACAGTTTTGGAACCTTGTGATAAACTGTACAAGGTATTTTTGAGATCATAGTGATGTAAAAATGGGGTTCTTTTTTTAAGAGAAGAGGAACGGTAAAGGGCAGGTGAATCACTTTCTTCTTATGTCTATTGTGTTTCTCTGACCCCTTGGGCTCACAGGGATGTCTGTGTAAGAGTAGGTTTTCTAACTAATTTTATCATTAAGACCAGAAATTACTTCCTGTGGATGTGGGAGGTATTCACCACATCATGCTCGCCTGGGAGAAGCAAGACTCTTTTTGGAAATACCCAAGCCAGCTCTTCTATCTCACTGTTTTGCTGGTCGATTTTCAGTTCAGAGGCGAAGCTCCAAGTCCATATTCCTTCAACCTGGACGTTATATCAACATCCACAGCATGGTGGCACTGTGAAGAATGGGTGAGGAAAGGGTGAGGGTGCCAGGCAATAAGGAGGTTAAGACACACAAAATAGTTCTTGTTGCTCCTGGATAATGTGCCTGTATACACAGTGTTAATTGCAGATCCATGCCTGCATCTCAGCCAGCTGATGGACTGACTTTCCTTCTCTCCCTGTTTGTCTTCCAAATCTCTGACCAAACAGGGAGCTGGATGCTGCCATCCTCTGAGCTCCTTCAGCCCCTTCAGGCTGCCTCTCTTCTATCAGCCACGGTCTGCATCCTCCAGGGTGAACAGCTTTGGAAAATAATCATCAGTCAGGCCTTATCAGTGAAAGTGAAGATGAGGACTCAGGATAACTCATCTATCGACACAGTGACACTAATCTATCGACACAGCTTACTGGTGAATTTCTGGACTCTAGGCTGTGCTTAAGTTTTTACCCAACAGCTAAAGCAAACAAATTCATCATCCACAGATGCATCTAAGTAGTTTGTTTCATATGTAGAAACACTGTGTGTCAGGTGGGAAAGGAGAGAAAAAATTAGCTTTTTTCCCTGCTGGTGGGTTTGGGAGAAACAAGAGAAGGGTTTGTACCTGAGAAATCTCTTGCTGTTTTAGATAATGAAACCATTTTTTCCCCATAAAGTTTTACCTCCTCACCTTTCATGTGCGCCTGGGATGGGGAACCCTCCTGTGAGAATCTATAAAATTAGAAGGTTTTGGGAAAGCTGCAAAAGGCAGGCTTTAGAGACAGCAGAACTGTGATTAGAACTAAGCAGTAGCTATAAAATAAGTCAGCAGAAAAATTATGTAAAAAATAGAAAAGTAAGGACAAATAGAACAATGATCTCTGTATTAATGCTTGTCTAGAATACCTCCCTTAGCTACAGAAAAGTATATCTAGAGGGATATTAGGAAGTTCTAAGCTTAATAATGGAGCTCTGTGCATTGTATCTTAAGGCTTACAAGCAGGTATTGTATTTGAAATAAGCAAGCATTGTTTTAACCAAAGGGACATGTGCTTATAGTGGTTGGATGGAACTACTGTCAATATGCTTTTGTTTTGTGTGATTGGTCAAACAACTTATAAAGTAAGTTGTAACATTAAGTTCTTGGTCTGCTGCCTGGGATGTGAGCTGCTGGCATCTTCCCATTGCCATAACCGTGTAATGAGACTGATGCTGGAAAATAAAGAGCTCAAGGCAAAAATAAAAAAATCACTTGGTAAATACATGTGACATAATTAATTATAGAATCATTATGTCTATTTTTCTTGCCTGTGCTGGTCTTCTAGACCTAAATATTTTGCTTCATTTTAAATATTTTATTTACTTGTATGGCTTGACACAATTTTCTTCTTCTGATGTGCTTTCTTATCATATCATTGAAGAGAGCTGCCTTCACTCTCCCTTGTCCTCTTTTCCCTCCTGCTTACTTTTGCATAATTTTAAAAGCATACTTGCTTTTTTTACTTAAAGCAGTACTTCAGTATATTCAGGCTGTGTTTGACTCCATGAAGAATTTCTTTTTCCTCTGTGATTTCAGAGAGCCTGAATTTATAGCAGAATACCACATATATACACACACACACATATATATGTATATATGTAAAAATAATGACGGGAAACTGTAGGGAGAAATGTCTTTGAACAGTAATGCTAATGTAATTTTATTTTTAAAGCATATTTGGAGACCAGCTGTTCATTGTTTTAGTACATTAGCTTTGCGTTTGATGATCTGGCCTTGGAAGCAGAGGTGGGGGTGAAAGTTGGCACACTTTCAGTGTCACAGCAGTTCTCCTCCGGAGTCTGCAGATCTACAAGCCAGGCCTAGAGATTACTCCAGACGACAGGCTCAAATGGGAAAGGTGATACTTCTTCCAGTGCGTGTTGTCTGCTATATGAGCTGAAAAAGCAACCCTGCAGTGGATGTAACCCAGAGCAGCCTTTACTCAACAGCATCTGATGTGTGATCAGTAAGAGTGATGGGATCACGGGTTGGAGAGTATTACTCTTTGAGCATATTCTCAGCTACAAACAGGGCATGCAGGTCCATGTCTGTGCCTCTGTGCATGTCAGTTAGATCATGCTTTAATCCTCTTCTTGGATCAAGGGAGGGTGGAAAATCTCTGAACCTCTAAAGTAAGGAGAGCCTTACTTTGGAAAGGACGTGCAGCCTCTCCCTGGATAGAGACACCCTTGGAAAAGCAAAAGGCTTAAGAACAGGGGAGTTTTGCTCTTTTTTGGGTTCTCTGTGTCTTTATACTTCTACCAAGGTCAGACTGTTGAAAACCTTTGGAACAACACAAGGGTAAGAACCACACAGTTCTCAGTTCTGCCTGTGAAAAGAGTGATCAGTCACCCTGTGGATTGTTCAAGAGACCTGTGAAATGTTCTTTGAGCTGTCACAGAAATAAGACTGTAAAGGTTTTTCTTTCATTGTGATTATGTTGTATGTTTATCTTAATTCAAGTACTGTTTCAAGCACCTTTTAACATTTGCTCGACACTTGTTTACCCAATTTTCTGTTGCAAAATTTTTAGTGTTCTAGATACATTTGAAAAGGAGTAAGGCGGCTAAAGATGTGGACAGACTTTGAAATTTCTAAACTTCGAGAGAAGTCACCTGCCTGTGAATTGTGTGTCTCATTGACTTCAAAACTCTGAGGCTTTGTAGAACTAAACTTCAAGTGTAAGAGTTACGTGTCCTTGGAAAGTTTATTTTAAATTTTCCACTTGGGAAAATAATTTTCAATGACTGGGGACAATGAGAAAGCTGCAACTGTATAGCCTACAGAGCAGAAGTCTCAAGGAGGGATCTTTTTAATGGATGCAAGTACCTGAGGGGAGGGTGCAAAAGAGATGGAACCGGGCTCTGTCCAGCAGTACCCAGTGACAGGATAGAGGCAGTGGGGAGAAACCGAAACACAGGAGGGTCCCTCTGAACATTTTTCTACTGTGGGGTGACCAGGAACTGCCAAAGGTTGCCCCAAGAGTTTGTGCAGCCTCCATCCTTGGAGACTTCTGCAATATCCAGTTTTTGAAGCTTTCTGGACACTGTCCTTGGCAACATAATGTAGGTGATTCTTCTTAACCAGGAGGCTGGATGAAATAGCATCCAGTGTTCCCTTCCAAATTCAACCATTCTGTCATTGTATGATTCTCTGGTGCTGTTACCACACTTAGATGTCATTTATATTGGAACTTTATTAACATTGTCATTTAGCTTGTTGTTTTGGAAAGTTACAATACTGCTTTTGCCAGTTATTCATAAATCTGTATCTCATTCTATTGCCTGTTTCAGTTTGAAACCATTCATATTTCAATGGTTTTCCATTAGTTTAAAAAGAATTTTGGCTCTTTGTCTCTAGTAATTCCCGATTCTTCATGTAGCCTGAAGTTTCTACAACAATGCAATAATAGAGAACTAAAAGCCAGTAGCACTCACATTTTTTCCAGCAGGTTTAGTTTGTAAACCATTAAAACATCCTCCTTTGCTCACAGATGAAGGACAAATTTACCTTGAGGTTACAAAAGTAAATCTCCCTTCTATCAGATTTGTTACATGGCAAGTAATTTAATTTCGCTATATAAATTTGAGGCCCTTACAGTAGTAAATATAATTTGCCCTTTCCTTTTCTTGGATGCTACATTTTGGTGGCAATGAGTTAGTAGGAAGACTTCAACGAAGTCATGATTGTCCCACTCTGTTCTGCACTGGGGCATCCTCACCTCGAGTCCTGGGGGCAGATCTGGGTAGCACAACATAAAAAAGACATTCAGCAATTAGAGAGTGTCCAAAGCAGGGCTAAGACAGTGGTGAAGGGCCCTGAGGGGAAGCCTTAATGGGAACAGCTGAGGTCACTTGGTCTGTTCAGCCTGGAGAGGAGACTGAGGGGAGAGCTCACTGCAGTTACAGCTTCCTTGTGAGGGGAAGAGGAGGGGCAGGCACTGATCTCTTCTCTCTGGTGACAGTGACAGGACTTGAGGGGGTAGCCTGAAGTTGTGTCAGGGGAGGTTTAGGTTGCGTTATAAGAAAAGGCTCTTCACCCAGAGGGTGGTTTGAGCACTAGTACAGGCTCCTCAGGGAAGTGGTCACAACACCAAGCCTGAGAGAGTTCAAGAAATGTTTCGGCAATACTCTTGGGCACATACTGTAATTCTTGGGGATGGTGCTGCACAGGGCCAGGAGCTGGACTTGATGATCCTTGTGGGTCCCTTCCAACTCAACATCTTCCGTGATTCCTAGCTCCAGGCTACTCTGTATTCTCCCACATTGAGCTAATCTAGATTGGTTCACAGCTGGAATCATTGGCACTGAGGATGGTGAGGGACTCAGCAAAACAAAAAGCTGACACTAGCTGGTGCGGTTAACCTCCCACTAACATACCCTGGAGGAAGAGACAGAAATAGGGCAGACCAGCAGAACTAAAATTACAACAGATTAAAAAATTCCCTGACCACTAGGCATATAGGTAGTAAAACACACAATATCTGTTCATTCCTTGCAATACTGGAATCACCATTCTACAGATTTCCTAATGCTCTGCCTTGACTGCTGTCAAAGGGAAATGTCTGATTCACATAGAGCATAATAATGAGAGGATAAACTTCTTACCCGTTACCTTCAGGCGGTAGTGTTTCCATACCTAGAAACCTTGAGAGCAACCATCCCACAGCATCCCTGGGTTAAGAAACTGGCGAGGTATTTTGGGGGTTAAACATCCTGATCAGGAAGAGGGCTGCACCTTCTGAAAAGAGGTGTGGGAGGTGGGGTTTCTGGACTTTGTCTGATGTTCCTAGGGAGTACTGCTGAAGAACAGCACTTTCAGGAATTTAGTAAAGGGAAGGAAAATAGTGTTTTGTCAAAGACACTTGTAATGAAAATAAGTGAATTAAGCCAACACACATGTACACACTCTGAAGAGCAGATCCAGACACTTATTTACTATGGTGGCTTACTTTTGTATCACACTGTAATTCACCCTGGGGCTCTGAGGGTAAAGTAAATGAGCAGCAGTCATGACCATTACTGCTCTCTGAGCCAGAGGTGGGGGGGCAGAGTGCAAACTGTCCTGTGTTTCCATAGCTGTTTCAACTGAGGGGGTTTAAATATCTTTTTGGCTGTTGCGCTAAAGGAGGATGGCAGGAGAAAAGGAGTCTCTCACTGCCTCTGCTCTTTCCCTCTGCATCTACTCTATCCACCATGAGGAATAGATAGCAAGAGAGACTGCAGGAGAAGATGTGGGAGAGGAACTGAGCAGACTGTTGGCTCTTGATCCCATAAATAATACACAGGTGTGTATAGTTTCACCTGATAACCCCAGGGTGAGGAACAGGGCAGGAAGGAGGGTGTTTGGTGTCTTGCAGTGCTGCAAAACAGACCATGTTTCCTTGTGATCCTGCTAGAAATTCCTGGCTTTGGCTTCAGCAGAAACAGGATCTCACTTCAGAAGAAGAATATCTTCCTTCAAGAAGGATAAGGTTTCATGCCCCAGCACTTGGTAGAAGGTCCTTCACCTACTGTTCCCATTTCTATACAGGAGTATGAGGAGGAAAAAAAGGTAATTAAATTATCGTAATTGCTTTTGCTCAAATACAGGAGATGGGGAAAAAACCTCATAGATTCAAAAGCATTTTCCTCCTTTCTTTAAAAGTAGATCTTGTAACATTAACCTCACTTTAATTATAAATTGCACCTGTTCTGAGGGAAACTGAGGGAAAGGTAGCTGTAGAGTATCCCTGGATAAGTGTATTTTATCTGCTCTTCTTAAAAACTGAAGAACAGCAATGGAAAGATGATCATATTTCCTTGGTAGCTTCATAACCTACATTTTCCTGGCTTCTTCCAGTTACTAGGACTATCACTAGTACTATCAAATTGAAATTCATGTGAAGGACCTGGTTTCTTTCCCACTTTCTGCCTCCATCTCTTCCATTCCCCTCCCCTTTCCCCTTCCCTTTTCTCCCCCGCTTCTCTTTTTCTCCCCCTTCCCTCCTCCTCTCCCTGCTCCTCTCCTCCTCCACCCGCCTCTGTTTCCTTTCCTTTTATTCTTTATCTTCTGCCCGCTCACCTCTTGCACTTTTACTGTCCTACCTTTTCTCATAATAAAACAGGTTGTCTGGCAAGAATCTTTCTGAAGGGCTAATTCAAGAATAAAGGATCATACTTATCTGGTCACAAGAGATTTTCTTTTGTTCAATTTGAAAAAATAAAACATAATTTATACAACATAAATAATGTTAGCTTTGAAAATTCTATAAGAGAATGGCAGTGTGTCTTTGCTGAGCACAATTTAAAACCCTTTGTGTGAGCTGATCAAATTAAATAAAGCTCCTGTGCTGTCAAAGTTCGAAATCTACTGGTGTGCCAACATTCATTCTTCAGCTCCATATTTAACTTTGCAGGCAGACAAGGTCAGCTGTATCTGATTGATTCAGCTTCTGTCTTATGGCAGTACCAGACGGTTGTTTCTCTAAGAAAAAGGGTGTTTTCCCCTATTTTCCTCCCACAGCAGAGCAGCTGATTTGGTCTCATTCCACCAGATGGCAAGCTTTAACCAAGGGAAAAAAAAAGGTTGTTTGCAACTATCCATTTACCTTAGGGGAGAGGGGGAAGTGAGCTATGCTTAGTGGTTATTTTTGTTGTATTTTTCTTTCTGTTTTAAAAAATGTTTTTACTATAAGAGGCTCACATCCATCTTCTGGCATGATTTGTAGTGTTAGAAAAATAAATCAATAGAACAACATTTGCTGTCAGCTATTGAGTAACTGACAGGTGTCATCAAGGGAAGCAAAAAATGGTTTAGAATATATGATCCATCCTCAAATTTCACCTAACAGAGACAGAATCAGTGCTCCTAAACAAACAAATGGGTATAGTGATTCCAGTAAAAAACGAGAAGATATTACTAAGCTCTCAGTGCTGCTTAACCTACTCTGAGTTCTGGTTATCCCCAAACCCCACATTAATGCCTACCTTTGACTCTCAGGAAGGAGCTGCTCTGCCCTGTATTTCTGCTATTATAACCTGCCCTTAATGCATGGACAGTGCACGGAGCAGAGAACTCTGCTTGCTCTGTTCAAGCTACATTACCTCCTTGGTCCAGGGCAGTCTGTGTCTCAGATCTCCTGGGAATGGAGTTAAAGTCTGCTTGTATTAGTGCAGCAGACTTTGTCTGCTGTGTTAAAGCTGGTAATTTTCACTCCTTATGTTTTATGGACTGGCTGTTCCAGCTTCACAGGGGAAGCAGTGGTGTCACCAGGTTTGGCTTGGCTTTGGTGACCCAGCCATGGAGCATTACAGTGATGTGTGAGGACCAGCGCTCCCAAGTCCAAGTTCAACAATCTGGCCCTGTGGATATGGAGATATCTTTGTCTCCAGCAACAACAGCTCCAGGGGACTAAGCAGACTTTGGGTTAGAAAATCTGGCACAGGAAAAAAATCACAGTTGCAAGTACTATTTTTTTTTTCCCTTTTTCTTGTTTTGTTAGCAGTTCTCACCTTCTGAGGTAGTGGGTCGTGGGTAAATAGCACGGTGGGAGCCTTGGCCACCCCGGGGGTTGCTGTCCCCATCCATGCAAACAGAGAAGTGGTAACCAGTTGTTCAAGAGGACAGATAAGATTGGCTAGCATCATGAAAGTTTTCAAAGGGTAGAGGGGAAATCAAACCTACATTTCAGCTGCTGACCTAATGACTGGAGAAAAAGAGTTCCCATTTTTTCCTGTAGGTTCTTTTCAATAAATTACTCTTCCACTATAATCTTCTTTACAAGTTTAAAAATAGCTTTACCTGTGTCTCTACACCTGTTTCTAAGCTCTTTCAAAAGAATAAACTTCTAAAAGTACACCAATGCCATAGATATTTGTAAGATTATGCCAGATGAGCCTGAGGAAAATTTATGTGGCAGTTTGTAGAGTAGTCAAAACTTGTGAGCTTCAGTTCTGAGACTGAAAAATAAATACATACATATTAGCTATTTTTGCATTTCCTGGTTCACGGTTTTAATTTTTTTTCTCAGCATCATGGGAGGTTGGAAGCCTTTGTTTTTCCAAAAGTGGGAACTCATTCTTCTGTTCTGACTCCTAGAACTGAGGCTTTACAAAAGGCTGAGGATTAATTATACTATGATGATTGAAGAGCAGACTGCAGCAGAGCAGACTGCAGTGAAATGGAACAGCTAAGGAGTACAGGTGGCAGGCTGTGGGTGTCTGACGCTGTATTTATGCTATGAGGACTTAGCTTGTGCTTCATTTCTCTCAGGGAGAGGATTATGGGCTTTGGAGTTTCGTACTGTGCCTGCAGTTTGTGTAGGCCTTAGATTTTTTTTTTTTCCCCTTTTGGATAAAGAACTGCAATTTCATGCAGTGCCTCTGCCAGAGCTCCAGGCATGCCTGGGGAAGTTGTGAATATCCTCTGTGACTCAGGCATCCCTGACACACATATCTTCTCTCTCTGGAAACAAGCAATATCTCTCCAAAGCCACGTAGGTTTGACCAACAGGACAACTCATGTCACCGTGCTTCACTGTCACTCATCTTACTATCCACTTACTTTTCTGAATTAAGGGAACTTTTGAAAGCATCACACCGAGGTGACAGAAGTGCAACCAGGTAAGAACTGTTTGATGCTTCCAAAGGCAATTTGTCCTCTGAGAGATATGGGAAGCCCCTGCCCTTCCCAAGCTGTTCACAGCAGAGCAGTGGTGTGCAGCTTGGCATGCTTCTAAGTGTAAGGACAGCGAGGTTGTTTTTGCGCTGGGCCTCCCTTCTCTGCTGCTACTAAAAAATGACACTGCAGCGGTAGAGACAGTCACAAGATTTTTTAAATTTCTGCTCTTGCTGTGGGCTTCGGCTCTGTGAACTTTGCTTTGGTTTCCCCAGTGAGAGTCAATTCAGAGATCACTTGTTTTTAAGACAGAATGCAAGGGATGAGATCAGTGTGATGACCACAAAACAAGACCAGAAAAACCAGGCCAAAATTGCCCAGAAAGAGAAGTATTTTTCCTTAATTGCATCCAATAAGTTTGAATATTGTCCTAAAGTGAAAGTCTCCCAAAACCTTGAACATATTAATGTCTTTTGCTTGGTTTTAATTTTATTTTTTGTCTCATATGTGAAACTCTGCTGAGTCTGAATTTTACTTTTTTTTTATAATTCAATTGTTGATATACAAACTAAGGTAAAATCTGATTCCTTTTCCATATTCATAATGGCTCTGCAGTTCTGAAAGAACTTAACTGTAATAAACCAATGCAAATCAAAATTCTTTTCTGCTAAGAAAATTCTGTAATAAAAGTTCAAGTAAATGTAAAGGATTGAACATCCACAAAATACTTTTTCAAGGGTAGGAATAGATTTTAAAGTCATGCATCTTAGTTAAAAAAATGCTTTCAGTTCCTCTCTGAATTACATTTTGCAGTCTGTAGGGTTTGTTTAAGTACTAATCTGTCAAACATGGAGAGAGTTGAGATCACCGGTCTAAATAATTTGTGGAGAGGAGACAGCCCTTCTACCTTAAATAAATCTGAGCTTTCTTTGAAAGAATTGCTTGAATCAGAAGTGCTGGGCTAGCAGGCAGCTGAATCCACATGTGATGTTTGATGTCAGATGTGTGGAAACCCGGCCAAGAAAGGTACATAAAAGACGAATCTGCAGTAGGCTCGGAAAGACTCCAGTGCTGCAAATGAAGGTGTGGTCGAGTTTTCAAGGAAAGTGCTAGGTGTACTTGCCTTATGCTCAGTCTTTTCTGGGATTTGGCTTGCAGTCGGGCTGGAGTCAGGGTCCTGAAGTAGATGAACCTTTGGTATGAAATGTATGGTTTCTCTCATGTTATGTGTTTGCAAACTTTTTCTGTGTTGTTATCTGTTGAGAGTATTCTGAAAACTCTTGTTTTACTTACTGAGATAAAAAACTTTTGCAACTGCTGGCAGGCTCCTAGTCAGTCTTTCTTCTTCAAATAAATGTTGTTTTGTTGTTACTGCCTCTCTCTGCCACTGCTAAAATAAATCAGAATCCCCATCTCAATGCCTGTAGAGACACAAACATTTAATTTATAGCAATTTTCTTTTCTCTTCATGGTTTCTACTAAACAGAACATGCTGGGTCTCAACCTGCATTTGCATTTATGCTAAATTACAAGCAGAACAATCAATACAAGTCCCAGCTCACGTTGCCCTCAGCTGAACAGCAGCAAAAAAAGAAAACTGCCAATGAAATCTTTCCCACCCAGCCAGCTTGTTACTTGTTTCTTGTTAATTTACCTTAACAGATGGCAATTAGCCACCTATTTATTTATCACGGTGGTCTTGGAGCACCTCCCAAGAGCTGTGAAGATGAAAAGAATAGTTTATCCTTAGACACATGTGAAGGCAGTAAGGCAGTCCCGGACAGCCACTTCTCAGGGCAGAGAGGGTGCCTGGGCAGTATCTCCTCTTTGAGTGCCCAAAGGGATGAAGACAGGACCTCCCTTCACACAGGACAGATACTGGTGGGACCTCCACTGGGGTGGTTATTGCAAGCACTCCAAGCATCCCTGACAGCTGCAGTCTCCTTGGTGTGTATGTGCCTGCTCTCCACCTCAGGGACCAAGCCAGCAGACTCAAGGTCACTGGCTACAGGAGTGATCTTAGTGCTGGAAGGCTGCAGACACTGCGTTCTGCCATGACCATTCCAGCCCCTGCGTGACATCCCCTCGGACCTGCCACCCACCTGCTGAGCTGCTACTCATGTGGCTGAAGGCCCTACTGGGTGTCTGCCAGCCCTCCTCTCAGAGCACACGTGGGAAGGTGTTTGCAGCTTTTGCCTTGGAACCCATGCTGAACTTAGAACAAGCAGAAGAGCATCTCTGATCCTGCAGACAGCAGCCATATCCTGCAGAGCCACAGAGACTGACTGAATTGACAGGATTAATGTGACTCCAGGGGCTGTCCCTGCAGCTGATCAGAAGATGCTGGTCCTGATGAACGAAGCACAGTGGAGACAACTGGTACGCTAAGGGCAGTGAATGCCCCCTTTATTGTAGTTACAGTGCTAATGATTAACACATTACTCTGTGGGATGCAGCTAACTCTCAAGTTAATTCTTGAGCTGAAGCAGGAACAGCTCATAAAATCAGCTACAAATGTAATGGCAATCGCTGCTCAGGACACTTGCATTTTTTGATCAAGGGTCGTGCTGTAATTGATGCAGGTTTTGGGGTCTATGGCTACAGCTCCTGCCTGTCTCCCATGCAGCTTCTACTCAGAGCCTGCTCTATGTCCCAGAAACAAGTAGGTTCAACAGAAATTAGATGAATTAATCATTTCCCCTCCATAAACTGATGCTCATAATCCTGGCTGTGATTTCCTGTTATGTCTTCCCTTCTGCAGAGAACTTTATTCCCTACTGAGATGAAATAAAATGAACCAAACCATTGTCAAAACAATTCAAAGCGCTCTGCTCCTTTGAGCAGAGGGATCAGCTCTACAGCCTACTTTGCTTGTTAACTCCTCAAACTGATGAAGAAATGGATGCAGGAATAATGATGGTGTGTCTAATGCTATATATTAAATTTAAGTGATGTGTTGATTTTATTGGTAACACAACATGGTGTGCAATACTCCTCTCTGTCCCAGAAAATGCCCTGCCATAGAATAAATCAAAATCTCTGTGTACCTGCAGATTACTGGCCAGCATCCAAATGAGTTATTGAATAAACATGCATGAAATATCACATAAAAGACACACAAAAAATTGCAGCTGTGAAGAAAGGGCCCTCAGCCTCTTTTCAGTCAAACAGTTAGACCAGTTGCTTAAACCAATGCCAATCCCACTAAAGGTGCAGCGCAGCTTCCCAGGAGGCATCACCTTGGGGTTCTGTGCCCTGATGACACAAAGTGTTTGAGGGTAGGTTTGGGACAGTCCCTCATAACACACCTGCATGTAGAGGGTAGCCAACCAGCCAGGGTCCTTGGTCAAACAGCAATCTCATGTTGCTGAATTATGTATGTATGTAAGAACAGTAAGATTTGTTTATTTTGCATGTAAAGGCTTTTCTTCTTCTTTTTAAATTTATTAAATTGTCGCTTCTTACAGAGCTCTCTTAGCAGCTCCCATTCATCTTTCCCCCAAAATCCTCTAAGTCCATGAAGAAATAGAAAAATCTGTACTTACATTTCACTTTTGAAAAGGGTTAAATATGATAATGGTCAAAAAAGTGTTTTTAGCAGGGAATAAAATGTTACCATTCATCCTGTCTTTAGTAAAACCTACTTTTCTCCTGTCTTGTATTTCTAGGGGTTCTTTTACCCATTAGCTATGTTATGCTAATTAGCTTCTAAATTCTACTTTTTCTTTTCCCCTCTCTCCTATTTAATTAACATGGTGGATGCTGTCTTTGTCTAATGGCTACAATGAACAAGGCTCCTGTGAAAACGATGGTTTTTTTAAACCTTTTTAATTGAAATGGCATGAATTCAAAGATTGTCAGGCAGTTCTAGTAATTTGGTCACATGAATGTTGCTTTGGAGACTCTTCCCCCAAAGAACATTTAAAAACTCCCAAACTAGCTTTTTGCTTAGGCAGCAACTGTTGTGCAAAGGAACATAAAAAAAGGCGAGAAGTTAAAGAATAATTAAATATTTTCTAAATATTGGCAGTTGCACATAGAATGTTGCATTCAAGTGTGGACACACTATAATTCACACAAATATCCTTCCTCTAAGGTAGAAAATAAACCTGAGATACAGCCTATTTTTAAAGATTGGTGCTAGGTTCCTGTCCATGGTGTATTTCCATATGAAGTTTCCATAATTTCTTTACCCCATGCAATGGAATCCTTCTCCTCAGCAAGTGGGCTCTAGATATTTTGCTCCTGCAGGTCAAAGCACTACCTTAGCTACCAGAATTAGGAGTGCTGGGCTGGGCAACCTCTCCAACCCAACTGAAGCTGGATTACTCATCCATGTGGGAAGCAAACCACCGGCTGGGGAAGACAGCAGGGAATTGACAACCAAAGCTCAGCCAAGAGGGGGTGGACACTGATCGGTTGCTCTGCTACTTGGTTGTTGTGGCTCCTGTGATTGCTCACCCACCTCATTTCAACTGAAATTTCCATGGCTTTGCATATTTTTCTGTAACAGATGTTTTGTTCTCAAAGGCTGCTCCTGCTTCTGTGGTGTTTTCACTTTGTTCACAGAGCCTTCCACCTCTACATGCGTAGTGCACTGCATTGCTGAGCACCTGTGGGGCGTGACGTTCATGCAGAGTGTGGCTGTCACTCCAGAAAGTACATTAACAATTGTTATTTAAGTTTTCACTGAAAGACAAATCTGAGTAGGTTGCAGTAAGATGTTTAACAACAGCTTGTAGTAGATGCTTTGATTTTTTTTTTCTCCAGCACCCCATAAACAGCTCAAAAACTCATTTAGGCATCTTCTGCTTTAAGTGTTACCTAGCGCAGGGTGCTGGCTGCAGAGCAGAGTACCAAACACAAGAGATGAAATGCTGCAGTAAGTTTCTCTCCACTTATACTGCTAAAGCAGATGGGATTTGTTGTGAAAGAGGTCCAGGGTGAATCTCCTCAAACTACACAGGCCCTAACTGCAGAGTTTCATTGATGCTGATTTCCAGTAATGAAGTACTGCCTTTGCCAAAAGCACCAACAACTGCCCCAGTCTGTCTCATTTCCCCTCCCCAGAATCCAGGCTGGCAATGCATAAATCTCCTGTGTCCTGGTGCTGATACCTTTGTAATAGAATAATAACAGAGGGCAATACTAAATCAAGGCCTTAGTCCAGTCATTATCACAGTTACTCACATTCTGAAAAAGTGCAACATCATGAATATCTATAGTGATTTTTATCACAGAAAAAGCCACGGATTTTTTCTACTGCAGAGATGCTTTGTGGTAAGTCTAAGATCTGCTCCAGACTTGTTTTACTGCAGACACGCTCTGCAGACTTAACTTCATTTGATCCACTAATAGTCATGCCAGTTATAAAGTGGAGGCATTTAATTACAGTGCCTGCAGCTTGTGAGTCTTGATTCAAAGCCCACCAAAGTCAAAGGATGCTTTATAGCTGAATGAAAGAAATTGAAATGACAGCAAGGATCCCAAAGTAAGCTGTGACTACAGAATCAAAGTTGGAAGAGACCTCTAAGATTATTCAGTCCAGTCGTTCACCTGGCACTGACCCTGTAAGCCCTGAACCACTAAACCACATCACCCAGCACCAGATCCAGATGCCTCTTAAACACCTCCAGGCATGGGGACTCCATCACTTCCTGAGCAAGCTATTCCAATATCTATACATTTTTCCAAAACAGGAAAAATTTTCTGTTAAACAGTGCTTAAGTTTGAAACTGTGCTTCTAATAATTTCTATTTAATAGGCTTCTGGCTTCTCCTTCCTTGATGTAATTTTTTGTATTACAATATTTGTTCCTTGATCTGTTAGTACCTTTAATTTATTCAATAGTGAGAGTGATCACAAATATTTTGCACTGGGTATTGGTGGATTTCTTGCAATTCTGTATTAAAAGATGTTGCTTTTAGGAACTGAAAATATATTCTATATATTCATATATATTCTAATTGAGTTATGCTTACTCAGCAATGCTTATTTGCCTTCTATTCTATGTTTTTATATTTTATATTTTATGTTTTTTTTCCCTCCAGGTTATAGTGTTTCAACAATACAATGCAATCACAGAGCAGATTAAAATGCATCGTGAAACTCTTGTGCTTTGCTCTTTTGAACAGATGGCCAGGATGTGGGTTAGTGTTTATCAGTGCAAACCCACTGAAACCAGTGGGAAAAGAGCATTTTATACAAACACTTTCTAAATATCACAGAACTGTGAGATGTGATAAGGCTGGACACTGTTCTTGGTTATCCCCACCTTCTGTAAGCATTTACACTTGAGGAAAGAGGATGCAGGATTTCTGCAGGATGCTGCCATTCTGACTGGGTAAAATGTTTACTCTCTGGTTCTTTTAAAGACAGTGGCCCAACCACAAGGTGGCATGAAGTAGACTAGGTTCGACAGCAAAATACTGTGATTCTGGTTAATTTTCAAAATATTTATCTTTCCTTATCAGTAAATGGCATAACAATACGTAAAATGCCACATTATGGGAGTGGCAAATCTTAGTTTTGACCTTTGCACATGGAGCAGTGATCCATAACTAGGAGAAGTAGGTGTGTGCAGAATTGGGTGGTGTAACTCTGAAAAGATTGGTTTTACACCAGAGATTGGCGTGCTACAGTTGCTTCTTAATGGGCAATTTTTGTAAAAATGGGACTGACCAGCATTCCTTTTGCCCACTGATGGAGCTGTGGGAGAAGAGTCTTCATGGTTTTCCACATTAGAGGTCTCTATTTTTTTCTAGTCTGACTACTGTGATGTCCTCAACATTTCTGCAGTACTATCAATGATCCTGACATTTTTTGAATTATGTATTGAGTTATTGCTAATCAAATGGAGGCACAGAATTCATCAAATAACCCAAGTTGCTTTAAACAGTTATGCTAATTGTTAATATTACAGCAGTAAGGAACCACTGTACCTTGGACTCACCCTTGAAGGCATCAAGAACCTCCTTTAATGCTGGAAGCCACAACATCAACTTAACTGAAGTAATTTTGTCCTTTTTTACCTATGGGTGATTAATAAGGTTCTGTTGATTATTCAAGAAGTTGAAACTCTTATAATGTCTCTTTAAACAAGATTTCACTTGGGCTTACACAATTAAAGCCTATACTTTGATTTGTGCAATGCAATTCTGCATAGCCCCAAAAAACTGGAAAGACTTTTGTTATCTAGTACCTCTTTACTTTGTGAGCTGATCTGCCTGTGCTCTCTGGATGGGGAAGGGGAACTTGGAAAATCAGGAGACAAGTCACTGCATATTTAGCTGGTGTACTCTTCTGGGAGTGGAAGGAAGTGCTTGATGAAGCTACATTTGTTAAATTTAATTTGGAAGATCTCATGTTTGTAGAAGTTATTTGCATTTTCCATGTTCTGGAAATACTTCTGCTATCTTGCGTACCTAAAGCCTTAGCAATTGTACTGTGTTTGAGTCCTGTAGCTTAAATCATGGCAGAGATATTGTGAATTATCATCTATTTTGCAAGGATTGCACTTAGCTACTTTTTTATAGAAAAATAAAGCAAAATTTACTCTATATTTGTCTGTAACACTATTTAGATAGTCTGTTTCATAGGCATTTGGGCATTTTGCATGTGGTAGTTACTGCGGCCCAGTTCCTTGCAGCGTCAAGACATGTACTTAGCACGAGTGAGGTAATGGAGCCATCAACTTTCACATCAAACCATGAAATTACAGCAGTTTTTTTTTTTTCAACACAGCCAAGGCTGAGATAAAGTTCAGTGATTTACATTGAGTCTGGTATCAACAGAACTGGTTTTTTTCAGAGATGTGCCTATTCCTGTAGCTCTTTTTGGAAGTGGCAGCATGAAGAAGTTGTGCTCTGCTTGATTTCATCGAAACAGCATTTGATTGAGGATTGGACCTCACACTGTTTTGATAGGTGTCACTGCAGCTGAGGCAATCTGGCTGTGCAGGGATCAGAGCTGTGAAATTAGTTTCTGCCTATTGATTGAGATTGTTCTGAATGCTACCAACACCATAAGATAAATGAATTCTCTAACACTGTGAAAAAGGGAACTAGCATTGCTCTCAAATTTTTAATAATTATTGATGTTCCCAATATTCATATCATTGACTTACAGGATGGATTGTAAAAAAGGAAGAAACATTTAAAAAGAGACTACCCTCAATGCAATGAAGAGAAACTAAGAACTGCAGAAACCTTAGAGTATAACTTCCTACCTATTCTCTGCTACAAGAAAGATCTGAAATTATTAAAAGATAGGGCAATATTGCAATACAGCTTGACTGAGACATTGAAGTGTTCCTTTTCATTTAGAAGTTTAATGAAATTATAAGGATCAATGTAGCTTCAGATGTAATTAACCTGATGCTGTTTTATAAACATTAACTCCATTAATCTCTGGACTGGAATTAACTAATGTTTGGGTTTGTAATAAAAACAAAAAATTTTTATCTCAGTTTTATGTCAAGACGACTTTAAGCAGACAATGATTACACTGTGTCCTGGTACATGAGCTGTAAGGACACGGGTTGGAATGTTCTAAGAAAGAAATGGAGTGGTATACTCAACAAAATGGGATAATTGCAATCCAGTGAAATAAGCTCCCTGTAAAATCAGAACTGCATTCAGTCAGGCAAAGTAAGCAATAACATCTCCATAAAAACCACTCATATCCAAACTGATATTAGAAAGCTGGGTATTTATATCCCATTTCCTGAACCAGACTGTTGCAGTGAAGCAGCAATGCAGAAGCATGCCCCTGGTACAGCATTTAAGTTCTTACATCTGTCCTTGAGCAAGACGAGCCCCATTACAATTTTTTTGCTGCTAGGCCATTTAACTTCCTTGGAATGTTGGATGACTTATCTAGGAACAGAGCATTAGGAAAAGATCTGCTGTTCATACTTGCATCTCCACAGATCCAGGTTTGCAATAACCAAAGGGAACTTTCAAAATGTACTTTCTCATGTAGTCTGTTCATGCAAGAAATGACAGATGGACTTGGTCGCTAAGAGGGAAAACAGAGAATTGTGAGAAATGTGCATGCAGACAGGTCAGGCTTACTATGATGTATTGCAAGTGTATTGGGACCAGTACCTCTGGAGAGGAGATCTGGAGAGGAAGCCTGTAGTGAAAGGAGAAAGAAGTCATCATGAATGGGCATTTATTGACCCCAAAATCAGAAGCAGGAGATATGAAGGTGATGATCTAATCTGGGACTTTCCCTGCTCACAACAGAGCATGCTTGTATCAACTCTGCTTGTCATCACAACTGGTGGCAAAGCAAGGCCTCTGGAGACAGCAAGGATGAGAAAGGTACTGCTGCTTGAGAGCCTAACTTGAGGCTCTATAATAATAATAAACTCATTAAATGTGTTTTTCACAACACTAGAAAAGAAAAACTTGTGCTAAAATTAGCTAAGCCAAAATGAAAGATCTGTAGTAGTTTGTATGTGTAGTAAGAAATCATATATGACAGTTTGGTATCACCATGCCATGCCTGGCTGGCACAAACTTATTAGAGTCAAGGGGTTTAGGTGTTCTTTGTCTGCTTCTTCTCTGCTCCCTGATGCAAAGCAGCACCGCCACACCATGACAAGTCATAATGCTTGACTGGCCAACAGGTCCTCAGGGAAATGGTGCCTGGTTCATCAACACAGTGGCATTTCCCTTGAAAATCTCCAAACTTAAGTCATGCTGCAATTTTTTGGCAAAGTACTATTTGCTAATACATTGAACTCTGGAAGAAAAAAGCAGGCTTTTCCTACAAGCAGCTCTCTGTCTGTGGAGTTCTTTTGGAAAACTGCTTTGATGAAGGGTGTGAAAATCTGGCTCAGTCCCCTCTGTCATTGATGCAAAAAGCAAATTTCTTTAATGTACCTGGTTGTTACAGAGACCAATGACAAATGTTGTGCTTACTCAGGCATCCTGGGTTAGATCTTTCCAACTGTGCACAGATCTCTATGTCTCCCCTGTATCTGATGAACTGCAGTGATAACCCATCTCATTTCTTCCTTGGTGCAAGGCTGAAAGGTTAAACAGGGCTAAATGCGTAACCAGCCTCATGACCTAATGGCAGCTTCACGCATTTTAGGGTGAGTGTATATGGACGTGATTGTTTGCTCAGGGAAAGCACTCACAGGTTTCAGCCTATGGACTCTCCTTCAGATAGACTGGAATGGGAATTTCCATGAGTAGAAACAGCTGGATCAAACTCTCTGTAAGTAATTAACACACAGGAGAGACAGTTGCGCTTGCACTTTATCAAGCCTCTTGGTAAGATTATGTACTCCAGATAATTAATCATTACGTTTCCCTATACACATAATTACCTCTACTTTCTTGCTCTCCCACCTCCACACATATAAACAATTCATATGCATGTATTTACAGAGTAATTACAGAGTGCATATGCTGTGATTAAAGGCATATAAACTGTGTATCCCTAATTACAAGAAAAAAACAACAACAAAAAATACCCAAACAAATGAAAGCTCAGGCAGGGAACCACACCACTTCTTTAACTGGATCAAATCCTTTTCTCTTCAAACTAATACAAATAAAAAAAACCTCAAATATTCTGTGCTATGAGCCTGGCAAAAAGATGAGTGTCAGCCAGCCCAGCAGGTCCCTTGGTTGTAAATTATTTAATATATGGGACATAAATCAGAAAGCAATGTTACTTGGGACAAGATGAAACAAATACTGCATCTCAAAGTTGGAACACCATTTGGATTTAGTTCCCTTCCACCAAATAATAGAAGATCCTGCATGTATAGCTTTGGTGGAAAACACCTGCATCCCACATGAAGTGAATACAGGTATGTTTGCCTTCTGAAAACCCTTGCTGGCTTTGTTTACATGAGGTGATCTGATGTGGCTCTTATAAAATGAGTAGCACTGCTCTCTCCTGCTGAGGTCACATTCCCCCACGATATTTTGACGTATGACCTGTGTGTTTTCCATGGCAGACTGATCAGACTTTCCTTCAGAGATTTTGCGCCCAAAGGACTCCAGACTACTGGCAAATGAAGTCATTTTGTGGCATGGGGAGAGCAGGATCAAATGGAGTAATTCTGCATTTTCTTGGAAAATACTCTTCCGCACCTGGTATGACTCTTGAGGATGATCCTGCTGAGGACTTGATGATCCTTGTGGGTCCCTTTCAGCTCAGTGTACTCTGTGATTCTGTGATCCTTTTGTCTGGGCTTCATGAGGCAGGATAGTAAGAGTAGTCAACTACAAAGAAAGAAGGTGACATTGAAAAGACAGATTGCTTAGATTTATTTAATCTGGCACAAAATTGTTTAGAAAGTGCTATTCACTTTGGTTGCTAAAAGTCAGTGGTGAGACTTTCAGCTTTTTGCCGACAAACTCCTCCTAGATTAATAACTCATCATTAGATCTTAAGAGCAGGCATAGAGTGATGGTTGGTTGTAGTTTTTATGTATCAGTGGGGCAGCTGGGAGGGCCTTTATGTGTCCCATGTATCTAGCGCTGGTCATGAAGTTCAACACAAAGGGCTGTTATTTCCACATCTGCAATTCCAGGCAAGCTACTGTAAGGTCTGTCTGAAGAGGTCCTGGACACCAGCTCCAGGACTAGGTCGACTTGCTTTCTGCCACAAGAGGATGACTAGGACTCATTGTCTCTATGGATGTCAATGCAATTGTTCTCTGCTGTTCATACTGGAACACCACACTTATTGCTGTGAGCATTCTCTGGACCCGTCTTTGTAGAAGTGGATGCGTTGCCCTGTGTTTTGAAGTGCTTCCCATGCTAATATCCAGGATAAATTTAGTGTGGCTGATGGAAGACTTAATGTTGAGAGATGAAATGAAGTAGATGTGGGACATAGCAGAGGAGGACCAGAAGCACAAAATCCTTGGGCTGTTCAGGAGAAAGTATGTCATAGCAGAAGATTGGCAAGGAAGACAAAAAAAGATACCAGATAAAGGTCAGGAATCAAGATGAACAGAGACAGTCTGGTGGCAAAGGAGTAGGGATGACTTTGAGCAATTGCACTGTGCTTATGGCTGGAGACCATAAAAAACCTCAGAGTCCCAGCATCCCTGTTGTGTCAAGCAACAGGGAGTTAAACACCCTGGCGTCTTATAGCAGCCTGCTGCTGTTGATGGCAGAGCCTGCTACAGACACCATCCTGTGTTTTATCAAAGTGAGTATGGGAAATAACTCTCCAGACCTTCACACTGCTTGTAACACTGCTACTGGGGGCCTCTGTAGCAACCCAGTGAATGACTGTGAGATTAAATCACACCCTTCCTTCTTACCAGAATACTTTGCAGCTAGTGGCAGCAAGTTAGGGCTAATCATCTGACCTTATTCTGGCATGCACTTTGTCTCTGAAGCCTTCTAAGTTAGTTTAAGGTAGTCATTACAGCACCATTTCCTGTCTGTTTAAGAAGAAAAAAATTATCTCCCTGGTTGCCTGAAATTCAGAGCCTGACTCAACTTTCCTGCAGATCATGCAGCTTTGGATCACCACAGTGCCAACCCCAACCCTTCAGTGTCTGGCCTGAGTAACAGTGTCTTATTAATTAATACACAAGCTGTGAAACGGGACTGGAGCCAAGTGGCTTGAAATTCTGCAGCCTTTGAGGAGAAATTCTGCATTGTGTAAGGCTGAATATGCTGATGATCCCAGCAGAAGAGAAAGTGAAGGTGTCTCTCTCCAGTTGAAACTATGCCTGTGATGAAACTCTTCGGTTTGAGCCAGGGAGGTGATTTAAGGTGATTTAAGAGTGCCATTACCTGAAGTGCAATTTAGCCAGGAAACAAACCTCCACTTAGAAAAAGCACTTGATGATCTTTAATTATCACAGCAGGTCTGGACTTCAGCTTTCAATCTCATCAGGTAAGTGTTTGCCCTCTGATATCAGACTGAGTCACTGGCTGAATGAAGAGGTCAGAAGAAGAAGGTTTGCACAATGTCAAAAGACAGAACCCCTTCTTACAGAGATCCTCTATCTGAAGGGAGATTGGGACCATTCACAATTAGTAGTCTGCATCCCTTGAATGAAAATTCACTGGTCTTGTAGGGTCTCTTGTAACATTTGTAATGCTTTCAAAATATTCAATAATTGCTTATTTGTTCACCAAGAAAATACATACTGGACATGGTATATGTTGTTCTCTATATTTCTTTGCTAAGTCCTGTGTTACAACACAGATTGTTATTTGAAAAATGCTAATAAAGCTCTTGTGTTCCTTAGTGCATAGGAACAGTTTCCTGCATACCAATACCTTGTATAATAAATTCATAGAGAGTAAATGAAAAAGGAAGCAAGGTCACCTTCAGGCTTGCTACGGTATCAGGAGTGAACACTGTGCAGAATTTGTGTTGCAGGGCCTTTGCTGAGGCGATGTGATCTTTTGCCAAATGGGTCATAGTGTGACAAAGGTCCAGGCTCTTTAGATCACATGCAGCCTGAGTCTTGCTGGGGCAGTAGAGCAGCCTCAAGGTTAACAGACTTGGTTTGCAGAAGGAGCAAGAGCCTCAGGTGTCAGCCTGGCCAAATAGATATCTTGTACTCACAGCTATTCTCGTAGTCTAAATTACACACATATTCCACAAACCCACATATACTAACTGGGAATTATGTCAGCTGCAGACAAAGCAATTAGGCTAATTTTCTCAGTGCATATGGCATGTCAGCAGCTGGCAAACTGTTTGCAGGAGGGCTCCTAAAAGTGCTACCATTAGCCAAATTATTGTCATGGATAATCAGAGATCAGTTTCCTTACATTGCCAATGTAATGCAGTTTGGTTAGGCTTTGAGATGGGGAATTTAATTGCAGCAAGAAACCTTTTTTATTTTACAGGGATACAGTGATAAAATAGTTTCCCTATGATTGGTCAAGGATTCCCTTTCCTGTGTTAAATCTGATATCTGGAAATAATAGCTAGAATTTATTTCACTGGTAGCAGTTGTCTAATCCCCTCATTTCTTCTGCAAAATACAATTTTCTCACTGTTCTGTCACCTAAACTGTGTGACTAATGTTCTAAATTAAAACACTGCCCTGTTACTCTACAGCCAAAAATTTCATTACAGTTATAAGTGTGATGCCAGAGGACTAAAGTTAAAAATACTCCTTTCCTTCTCTTTCCTCTGAGATCTTTAATCCCCAGGGATCAGATCCCATATGACAAAAGGTGCTGGGCTCAGCCTCGTTAAATCAAAAGGGAGGGAAAAGGAAACGTGGATGGGAGGCATAGCTGCATGTGTTATGTGTGTTGTACTATTAAGTTTGAAAGGTATTGCTGTGGAAAAGAGGAAGCTTGTTACTTAGAGCACGACTCTTGGTCAGTTAATGAATGTGACGGGCCAAGGGAGCTGTGAGGAATACTCCTGGAAGGATGTTGAGCAGCACTGAGTCACAGGAGCAAGGAGCAAAGAGAGGGTTCTACATTGCTTCAAGGATCCATCCACAAATGCTTTTTGGGTGCTATCTTCACGGCAGGCCTTCCTCGTTTGGGTTTCCAATGTGGTATCCAATGCTGCAGCTGTGAGTCAGTCCAAGCAGCAAACAGTTCTCACCTGCTGCTGTGTCTTTACTGGTATTGAAAACTGCAAACCTGTGCATTCACAATGCAGAACAGGCAGGCTGAGCTCCTCAGTGTCTGTTTGGTGGCATAACACTCCACGCATTTTGGATGATGACTTGCTAGTCAGCTTGCCACCTCTTGTGTACTGTTGTGCAACATTGTCACATGTAGGCTCTTGTTAGATGATGGGGCAGCATACAACGAGGCATCCTGCAAGCCCCAGACAAAGAAGGCTGCATAAATTACTGCTTTGAGTCCAGGCAGGGAGAGATCATAAAACACAAGCTCAAAAAACTTAAGACTTCACGTTGTGTCTGTAAGGGCAAGACAACATTGATAGAATAGGATTTGTGCATAATTTTACAGGACTTCTCCAGGATTTTTCATCCTTTAACAAATTTCCACAAATTCAGCTCTGTAATGCCATTGATCTCAGTGCCACTGTTACATGATAATAATTGCTTGGGCTCCTTGAAATGGATTTGGGGCGGAAGATAAAAATGCCACCAGGTTCAGCAGATATACATTCAGCTACAACACTGTATTTGGAAAGGTCTGTTTGTCGTCCTGGCCCCTAGTTTTCTCATGGTTATTTTGATCTTCAAAGGACTTTGCAGTTACTGATTAATCTCAGAGTGGACCTGTAAAATAGTTGCAGTGAGTAACTATCATGTCCGCTGCAGAGGCTGCAAAACTGAAACAGAGGAGTTTTGACTGCACAAGAAGCTGAATTGGCCTATCCACCCTGGCCTCAGACCTCTGTCAAATAAGTATTCTACTCTTTCCTCCCCTAGAAAGTATTTCTTTTGGATTAATTGTTGATCCTGTGGGGCACTGAATCAATATCAGTCTACTTCTAGTAGAAGAAATACCATCTGGAGTTAGCTCAGAGTGACTGGCTGACGTTACCTGAACCAGATTGCATTGCTCCTTCTCTGTTTACAAGGAGAAGAGGTGTGGGTGAGCACAAACACAACCAAACAGAATCTGATGAGGTTTATTTGGATTGCCATTTAAAATCATCTGCCAGCACTTTCTTTACTGGATATAAAATAAAATTCTCTGTACAAGGAAATATACACAGAATGATCTCTCTCTACTGAACTGTGCAAGCAGTTGTGTTGGGACAGAAAATGAGAAACACTATGAAGCTGATGTGTGATTTGGTAAAGAGCCACAAAAAATTTGCAGGCAGCTGTCTTTTGCTGAAAAGCAGTTTTGCAGTGACCTCAACTGATTCAAAATCTTTTACATGGATTGAGGTATGGGGAAGTGAAAAAACTAGGAAAAGCAGAAAAGTCAGTGTTTGGAACTGACATTTTGGAAGAGGTGCTGGTTTCAAAACATACCTATATTTTACTTAAAAGAGGAAAACCCAGTCAAAATGACTAATCTGTTGCTTTTCTATTATTTCCTGGAGAATTCTGCTACCTGTGTGTTAGCCTTTCTGTTGTGGGGAAGACATGGGGACATCTCACTTTGGAATTTTGATGTTACAGAATGAATAACTTGAAGATGCCAAGATGTATCTTCCAAGAAGGACTTTTAGCTGGTAACAAACTTAGTTCATTTGACAAATAACAAAAGTTACCAATCCACCTCCAAAGAATGGCAGTTCTGGTGTAGATGGTGTTTAAAAGCAATATTTCTTAAACTGATGCTCCCTACAGATGTTTATAATTTCATCTTTCACCTAAGCTAATGCCCAGAGAATGCTAGGGCAAACCTTTCCTCTGAGCTCCCTTTTCAAGGTTCAGATGAGTAGTTTGCATTAGGTGATGATCAGTGATCTTTTGCAGCCAGCATGCTACATTAAGTATTTAATCTGTGTTTTGAGGATCCATGCTAATTATGGCACTACAGAATTACTTAAAACTAATTTTAAGGAAACACTTATATTTTAAAATAATTGGGGTAAATCCTGAGTGTTCTGATAATGGTGGATAAATCTCTCAATAAGTGAGATTTGGTGGTTTGATTAAAAACAGTTTTCTATAATCCATGAAAGCCTTTGAAGTCAGAATTAGAAAAATCTAGATTTAAGCTACAAGTAATCCTAGAAGTCTTTTCAGGTTTTATAACTCACAGTAGTCTGTGAGGTTTTTGTCCATATTTACAGAAAGTGAATTTGTTGGCAAGATATTATAAAACTAAAAATATTTAAAGTTGGCAGTCTAATATATTCATTCAGACATGGTGATGAGATCTCTGGATTTAATAATTACATTCCCAGCAATCACAATTATAAAAGTTATGCTTGGAGATAAAAATGTGAGGCAGATATAATTCTCAGTTGCTCCCTGAATTTCAACTTGCTCTATATCATTAGAGTTGAAAAATATTAATTAAATGCCTTTCCCTAACATTAATTTCTCTGAATACATTTTTGTCTCCATTTTTCTTCTCTTTTTTAGAAAGTATCAAATGAAATATATTAATAAATTCAGAAATAAGTGTTTTATAAAGGGTATTAAGGATGTAGAGTGTAGCTGAACATTATACTGCAGGGAGAAAAAAAAAGAGAGCCAGGTTTTTATTTTAGAAAAAAAGAGAACATTTTTCCTTTATTTTTTTCCTAGAAAAATAAAGGTTTTTCCCTAAAGGGAAATAATGTCAATGGATCCATGCATTAAAATAAGTTTTTTAGATTATGAAAGGGAAGAAACTACTCAGAGAGCTACTTAAAAAAGATGATGATATATTGGTAAAACAGAATTAAATGTATCTTTTCTTTTACTGCCTATTTTCTTGTTTCTCAACAGAGTAAGAGATCTTCAAAAATAGTGATGTGCATTTGAATCAGGGCACATGCATCAACTTTCTTCAAGGATCTAGTGAACTAAAAGTGTCACTGCAGCAAATAGCATCTCATTTTTTTGCAGAGCTGATGGATGTTTGATTCATCCAGGGTGTCACCAAAAGCTAGTGCTAGAGTCCACTTGTTGTAACCATTTGTAGGCAATTAAGGAAGTGTAAACAAGCAGCATATTAAAATAACATTTCAGTGTGATTGAGCATCCTCTGGTATTTTGCTCCTCTCAGCAGCGCCACTCACACACTTCACTTGATATTAAGTGAATTGCTGATGCTGAAATTTCAGTGGGTAGAGATGTTAATTAACTACAAAACCAGGAGTGCAGTGAGGCAGGGATGGGTAAAGAAGACCTGTATCTCTCAGGGTTCACAGGAGCTCCTTTAAGTGATGTCTTTCTTGCACAATGTTTCTCACTGCTTATTCTCCACTATCCATCTTACTAACGATATTTGTTTTCTCTGTTTTTGTTTTTTCTTTTTTTTTTCCTCCAATCAGAGGCTGCACTTATGAGCCCAAAATGACAAGATAAAGAACAAATACTGTGACTCTCAGAAAAAAAGTCCTTAATCCAAACTCCTCAGCCATTGCAACAAGCAGAAATTTCCTGTTGGTATAGAAAACTCTTTATCTGATAGCATTTTGTTCTTTCTGCTGGGACTCATTTCAGTATCCAACTCAAGTTTAAAGTAAAGAAGAAGCTTCCCTCATTCATCTCAGGAAAACACTGCAACATTTTTTTACAAAAACTACCACAAATTTGAAAGGCTATTTCTCTCTATGTTCCTTCTGTGACACGTGGTGTTTGGTCCCAGATGGAAACTGATTCTGTGCTCACTACTTGGTTGCTAAATGACCCATGCAAAATCTCCGAGGTGATTTTCCTTCTCATGTATTTTGACCATGAATGAGAGAACCAGACAGTCAAAAGATGGAATTCATTCATATGCAAGATTTCTCAAAAAACATGAGAATCTTTTGCTATACTGCTTTCAGGGCTGTCAGGGAGAGTAGCAGCCTGGCTGCAAAAGTGGGCTGATATGTGACAAAGATAAGCAGTCCTCATCTTCAGTGGTCTAACTCAATTTCAAAGGAAAGACAAGATAATAAAACTTGGAGGACAGTCAAAGCCCTACATTCTCTTTCTGGAGGGATAGCTGATTGATAAATGGATGCTGATTTTGTCCATATGTATCTGATTTTTAAATAAAGCCTTGTACTAGGGATAGCTATCGAGTCATTTGCTAATTAGGTTCAGCAAATGACTTTATGAATTGGTTTGAGGCAGAAAAAGTGGGTAAGGAAATCAACTGCTATTGTACAATCTAGTATTTTTCTTCAGAGTTGCTTTGACCTCTCTCTTTCCTGTTAAGGAATTTCATTTGAGCAGGAAGGCAGTGACACAGAGAAGGGGTGGCAGAGAGGCAGCAACCTGTAGAGACACTTGTATCCAGGAGATGATGTGTATTCACAGCCTCAAATCATGCTGAACGGCCTGTAGCTCTCAAGCCAGCTGTTTGCAATGTTATGCTCCAGTAGGACCTGAGGATTAAAGAATCATCTGCAATGCAGATCAGATTGTCTTTCAGGGAACAGAAGAAGTCACAAAGTAGAAGCAGGTGCAAGGTCCAGTCAAGAGGGCTCTTCTGTGGTCTGGATATGAGAAACAAGACTGCCACCTGAGTTAACTCACTAAGCAGATCTATCACTACTATTTCACCCTTTAAAAAGGGCAATGAAGCAAACGACTGCCAAAATGCATGGTATTAACAGAATATTGCCACAGCATTACCTTATAATGGGAATCAAAATTGGAGCCAAAGCACTATGTTTTTCTTCAATAATACATTGCCATCAGTACTTTTCCCTGCAGAGAAGCTGCATCTTCATGCCTCCCATGACAAAGAAAATAGTTTGGCACAAAGACAGTGTCATTCTTTCCCTGAATCACACAGACCCTTTTAACCAACAGGAAAAAAAGCTGGATTACTTTGTTTTTGTTCTTTTTAGATGTGGGGCACAGCTGTGTAGATTTTAGGCAACAACTGCCTGCTCTGATGCAGCATCCTGCACAGCAAGAAAACTAAACACTGCTGCTTCTCTCCTTCATTCTGAGCATTGCCCTGTGCATTGGGAGCATCAGTGTGCATCTGCCTGGTCGTGAAACATTCACTGGATCACGATGCAAGTCTGGCAGTAGCCCTGTGAAAGGGTTTGGACTTGTGATTTACAATGGATATCTTTCACTACCAAATCCCTGGGCACTGCACATCTTTAAATTAAGACACATACCTCAAGGTCTCCCAAAAATAATCACTAGCTCTGGAGAGGAAGTAACTTTTCAGTTTAAAATGTCTATTGTCACTATGGCTTTGATGCTGCCGTCTGGCAGAGCCTGAATGACTATAGATTACTATAAGCCAGTTACTATCTAACAGCCTTCACTGAGCAGGTGTCTTGGTGTAAATGTCTGTCTGAAGGTGGCAGAATGAGGCAGTGCTGCAGGGTGACAGATCCAGAGTTTATTCAATTCCCAAAGGAAGTCTGGTGAATTTGGCGGTCAAAAAAAATACAGCTTCATGTCAAAGAGCTGTTCCAAGGAAGCAAAGAAAATACTGTTGATTTTCTTTTTTCTTTTTCCATGCTGCAAATTCTCCAGATGTGTTTCTGATTATATGAGGTCCGGTGAAAGTGGAATCTTGATCCTTACTAGAAAAAGAAAAGATCACACTGTGACAAAAGATGTGACAAAACTTCTAGACTGATATTAAGATAGAATTTCTAACATCATTTCCGTAGTGCTTTCTTGCATATGGATTATCATTTTCATTTAAATTGATATAACATTTTTTTATTTCAGCATCTGACACTTCTTCATGAGCACCAACAAATCTTATTTATAACTTCCATACTATTTATTTCAAATAGACTCCTGTATGACCTGCTTTTTAGGATTACTCAGTTGTAATAGGTCCAATAAAGAGTATGATAACACAGAAGCACTGTCAGGTGAATATAGGGGTTCTTATGTTAACATAGGCCTGTGTGGAAAGTTGACAGGAGATCCTGCACAAATTATATTTCTAAGTTCACTTTGAGAAATTTGAACAAGATTTGTAATTCTCTTGCATTCATTCAAACTCTACCTGAGCTGTATCTTATAGTTAGAAAAACAAACAAACAAACAAACCAACCAAAAAGTTTAAAAAAAAGAATGACACAAATCACTTGAAAATTAGGCTGTATTCAAATCAGTACAGTAAGAACCAATCTTCCTAACTATTAATGAACTATTTTCAAAGAAATCAATGGAAGCAAAGAACCTACATATCACTAAGGTTCTGGGTGTTAGATTTTGCCTTGCAGTGTCTTGAGGCGTTTATACAGGTGTGGAACATCAGAGAAACAGGCTGGTGGTGTAATAATTTTCATGCAATATGAACAACAATGAAAGAAATATTTATTATTGAACATCTATTTACTGGCCTCTGAAATCAATAATTGAAAAGCAATGACAAAAATATGTATATAACATACAAAGGTTCAGCAGAAGGCAAAGTGCATGAGAAATTTGAATGAGAGTTGAAATTTCAAATAAATAAATAAGCCAAAATTCCACAGTGTTTGTGGCTTCCTTCCTCTCTGGAAGGAAGAGCCTGGATCCTCTTTGGATCCAGGCTATATAACACAGTGCTTGTTACAATTAAATGAATATTAGTATTTCATATTTTCATATATGTATATGTATATATAACATATGTATATAGAAATCATTGTTGTGCTACCTCTCAGGCTTGTTTGCATAATGTTGTCTGCAGGCAGAATGTGTGGCAGCCACAGGAATGGCAGCTGGGTTTAATGTCCAGCCTGAACACACATTTGTTTGGTCTAGCTGAGGATGGTGAAGTGGCCTCCCCTGTGATGCTGTTGGGTACGAGCTGAGAGCACCCAACAACACACCAGGGAGCCAGAGATGGGGAAGGGAACTGGGACAGCTGTCAACACCCCTCTCTCCTGTTCTAGTAGCAGGATAAGAGTCTTGAAATGGGAATGTTTTTTTGCATCCCCTCAACAGCTCCTCTCCATTCCCAAAGTGGGCTCCAGAGGTACTTTATACAAGAATAGTAAAATGACCCCACCAGTGGGGCTACTGGATGAAAAGCTGCCTAAACCAGTGCTCCAGCCTGGAAAGATCCAACAAAAGCCCTCTAGTGCTCTTGGGTGTTTACTTGGCAGGAAGCAGTGGAGGATGTTAAGCAACCACCACTGTGCATACATGCATTATAAATGCAGAGTATTCAGAGCACTGCCTGTGATGCCAGATGTTCGCAGCTCTTCTCTTTATTTTTCAGTAAGAGTTTTCCATGCTGTACAACTGTTTATGGGCTTTGCTCCCTTGGTGTTTGGGGGTTCCTGCTGTGCCTAAATTCTTCTAAGGCATCAGGACATCAGTTTGTTGATGCCAGCAAATACCTTCGCAGTGCTCATAATAAGAGAAGGAAAGTTAATTAAAAAACCAAAGTGAATTAACACTTTCTAAATTTAAAAATCTTTTGATCACGGAAGAATCTGAGATCCTGCGGAATTAGAAAGACTTATTTACAAAACAGTAAAGATAAGCTGAAGAAAATTTGTGGCACTAACTGTAAGCAGCAGGAATGAGGATCTTGGAGCTTAACTCATCTCAGCCTTTCCCTTCCTATACTTTGCTCTGTGTAGAGCAGCATGGATGCTGATTTGGCATAATTTCTGTACTCACTGGATATGAGTGGGGGCAGCCTTCCATGCATCACATTGATTTGGCACGGTTATGCACCTCTTTCTTCTCTTCAGAGATTGAGAAATCCTTAAAGGGGAGTGGGCAGAGAAGGTTGAAGTTCTTTCTGTAGCAAAGACACTACAGAAAACAAGCAGCTTCACTACTGTGTTTTGCTGACTATCAGATTTATGTCAGCTTCAAAAGCAGCTTCTGCTGAAAGGGACTATTCAGCAGGTGGGAAAGACACTGAGAAGGCGTAGGTGTGAGTGATTTGTGCTAAATTTATATTTAGCCCTTTGGCTTAACAACTTTCTAGTGTTAATTAAGCCTGTGAATTTTTTTGTGTGACAGGATTCGGCAGCCATTCTCACTTCATGTGGGAGCAAGCATCATGGGAAGGTAAAGACATCCAGTCATTAAACTACTGAAGCAAGTGATTTCGTTTTCAAGGGTACCATTGCCTGTTGCGTGAAAGCCAAGCTGTTCTTTCAAAGTTCCTGTTCTCACTGTGCTATTTATTTAACTCCCCCCCATATATAAATAAAATCATGATCTTACATATAATTCCTGACAGCTTTGACAACTCAGCCTGGGATATGAAGGTGAAGCCTGGTTCAACGTGGCTTGCATTATATGTTTTGTCTTCTCACAGGACACCACACAAGGATAGGTAGATTACACATACAAGGCCAGAACAAAGCTAAGGTTAAGCTGCTGAACTTTATTTAGCAATTTTCTAGCTTTCACAAATTATGTTTACTCACTAATTAGACTATTTAATCAGCATTTTAATTTAATTTTAAATATTTTTGCAAAGTCTTACATAAATATTTTAAATGAGAATATGTTTTATGTCTATGTCTTGGGTATTTAAGAGGATAGAAATTCAGTTGTTTGTATATAAATGCATGTCTAGGCAATTCAGAGCAGTTTTACGTTGTCAGAGGTAACTTAAGTAGAATAAAAAGCTACTGTGATATAATGCAGTCCCAGCTATGTACCACAAAAACCAGAATTCAAATCGCCAGTGTGGATGAAAACTCTGGGCATCATTATCACATGCACCCCTGTAAGGCAGGATTAACTCTGTGGCAGCCAATCAAATCTCATAAAGGTAAAATGGATGTGTTGGGCTAGTAACTTCTGCGGAGGGAGAAGGATATCAATTATCTTGCTTGCTATGACACTGCTACCTGGGTCAGCTCAGGGTGCTTGCTTTGATAAAGGCAAGAACCAGTATTTTTCATGACCCATAAACAACTTTACTGGGTGCAGACACAGATATAAGAGAGATGTAATTGCAGCCACATAGAGTACTTCTACAATACTGCTATTCCTGGTCAGAACTGATATTTGTTATACCTGTTCCTGCAAGAGGTTTCAACCCTGTTACCTACTATAAGAAATGAAGCAGATCCATTCATTCAGATTTGGGCCCAGAATTTTTATCTGTGGAAAACCATGAAAACTATATCCAGTGTATTGCTGTATCATCTTATCTCTAGCTTGCCACAGACATTAATGGCACAGGGAATGAGGTGGCAGAGAAGCAGACTCAGAGAAGCAGTTGGAACAATTAAGCACACCTAGAAAATTTATCAGCTTTCCTTCTTTCTTTCTTCTTCTACCCCTCCATTCAGGCCAGTTTGTTTTCTGCCTGCAGTGAGTACTTCTCATCCAGGGAACTGCGGGAAAATCAGTAACTGCCTGGTTAAACTGCCTGGAACCAGTGTTTCTGAAACCAGGTAAAGTGCTATCCCAGACATTGTCTGGAGGCATTAAATAGAGGGGAAATATAAGAATAATATGCTTCCTTCTGCTTACAAGATTTAAAATAGCTCAAGATTCTAGCTAGCAGAAGCAGAAGTCAAAAAAGCCAGGCTTAGTGAAGAAAGCTTGTTATTTAGGGTGAAGGGATTTAGTTCTAACATTACAGAAGTTGTGATGGTTTTGCTCTCTGATCCCTTCATCTTTTACCAAAGGATGTTGGAATGAGCTATATTTTAGAAAGAGTTCTTGCAGAATGCAGAAATTTCAACAAAGAGAGATTTCCTTTAAAAGATGCAGTGTCCCAGTTTAGCAGAACAACAAAAATATTTTCAGTAATGGGTGTTGTCTTGAACATTAATGTCAGATTTAGAGTTTAGTTTTGATGCTTCTGTTATTCAGCTTGATCCATAATGGATGCTCTGTAGGTGGTGGTATTTTATTTCTCCTTCTTTCTTTACCCTTTTTGTTTTTAAATAAATTGTCAGTCTTAGAAGTTTTTTCATCTGTGCATCAGATAGAAATGCTCTTTGTCAACAGCAAACCCAGCGGTCCTTTCTGACCCCAGGCTTCTGAGCAAAAGAATCTGTTTTCATCCCCAGGGTAAATTAAGGCTGGTGACCCTGCTTCATTCAAACAATCCTAGACAGCACTAAATGAAATGCTGAATTGCCTTACCACATTCCTTTCATCTTTTAGGATATTGTCCATTCACAAGTTCATTCCCATGCCCGGAGGTGTACATGCGGCACAAGAATGTCAAGGTCTGGTGTCTCACTCTCTTCACACCCCCAAGAAGAGATGCAGAAGGTCTTCCCAGTGTTCCTGCAAACCTGCTAATCCATGTGTGTCCTATTTCCAGTGGAGCCCTAATGGCCCTAATGGACTTGAACTGGTCTTAAAGTGTTTTAACTGTGAAGGAAAATATCCAGGATTTTATACTGGCTGGCTGAGTTTTCTCTCAGGGATCACGTGGTATGCAGGACTGGACCCAGTTTCCAAGGATAAAGGCTTATTGATACACTCATTGTAGGGGTCAGGACTCCATTTTGGGGCAGCCAGCCCTGATGTCTGGCAACCAGATAACAAGCTGAGAGAAACTGCTGATTGCCAAATACAACTATTTATTTTGAAAGAAAGCCCATGAACACTGAGACACAATTACATCCCCTTTTTTCTGTTCTGAGATTCCCCCATTGCTCCTAGAATTCTTGAAGACATGTAGTTTATGGACAGCCAAGGCCATAGCTGTCAACACCTGGTGGAACACTTAATAATTGGAAACAAGGTAGCATTCATTCATACACAATCTTCTAGAGTAAGGAAATTGGAACAGATTACCCTTTAACTAACTAGTTGTAGTTTTCACTGATGTTTGGAAGCAGAGGAAGTATTCAGTATTCCCGTTTTATTCCAGTATAATTGCATCTCATTCATGACTGTTATATAGTTACACAAAAAATAGTAAAAAAGTCACCTTAAAATTGATGCTTCAATTAAAAAAACCAAACAAACAACCAAACAACAAAACCCAAGAAATTAGGAAGAGCCACAAATCTGCAATTCAAATATCTCAGCACGCCAGAAATATGATCATCTGCATATAAGGGTTGCATCTGCTCTGCTTCATTCCCGCAGACAGCAAGCTGCCCACAGAGACCACACATCCTCCCACTTCTTCTGCTGTTTAAGTTGCTGAAATGCTGCCCAAAACCAACAATACAAAATTTGACTGAAGCACTTTTTCAGAGTGGCCCCATTACTCACTTCAAAAAGGGCATTTGTTGCCACCTTGTTGTGGATTGCAGGACATCAGCAGCAGTATCTTTGGTTGTTTAACTGGTTTCTTGACTGGACAGAGCATTCCCAAGGCAGCTGACAGCACAATCATCACAGACCTCTGTTGTAGTTTGATCCTTCTCATCGCTATGATGAATGCAGATTAGAAAGGAATTAAAGAACTTTCCTGGCCAGGAAAACCACCCTTGTTTGCAGGAGGTTTGCTTTCATTGGTCCTGAAAAATCTATTACTTCTCTCTTTTAAGTAACCTTTCTGCAGAGATGTTATTTTAACAAAGCTCTGCAAAATGGCTGCAGCTAGAGGGGAAAGTATGTATGTGAAGGTGGCTTCAAAGGGATATGCTTTTATTATGAGCCTTCCCTGGTCTCCCTCTGATTTAATTTTCTTTTGTGCTCTGGGTCACTCTTGGTTTATTTCTAAATTTATTGTCTTCCCCTCCTCCTCAGTGGAAAATAGATGTAATGTAGAATCCAATTTGCTTTGAAACCGATTGTTTCAAGTGAAATCTGAACACAAATACTTTATACTGGAGCCTGTTTTGTGGAGGAAGCTGAATGCACGTGGGATGAGACTCTTCCAGTGTGAAGCAATATCACACAGACTGAGAGGTTCATTCTGCTCTTCTACCTGCCTTTTTAACATTGTTAATATCTGTCAGTGGTGAGGACTGTGTGTCTTTCAAGGGAGGTCCTCCTGTGCACCCACGAGTTAGAAAATTAGTGACTGTGAGAGCATCTTCCTTGGCAGTAGCATGAAGCAGGGAGTGGGCCCTGAACCTGATATGTATTTGGTTCTCTATGTGTTGAGCCAGGGGAGACTGGAGAATCTTGGGCTCCTATGATCTCATGTTTAGTGTGTTGGCTCACTGGCTGTGGCTGACTTTCCCACGTAACCGCTGTGTGAGACCCAGCCCTGCTGAAGCAGCCAGGGTGATAGCAGAGGAAGAAACAACAATGAAGTCATCTTTCAAGGAGTCTTCCTCCAAAGTGCTCTTCTAAGGAGTTTCCTCACAGGGTTGTGCTGATGCCCTTTGCTGAATATGGAGAACCTGAAACAACAGTGGGTGTGTTGATGGAGTTACTTGCCTCTTGCCACCCTGAAAAGATCACCTCTGGCTCCCTGGTGTCCCCTGTCTTAGTTCTTCTGCTAGTCATGATGCTGGGATCAGTCTCTCCTTTGGCCAGAAATCTGTCATCATCAGGAAGCAGGTCAGCAGCCTTTATTCAGTGGTGGAAAGTGGTGGGAGGGACTAGCTTCAGGGAAGCTCTGTGTTTTGCTGAACATTTTGAGCTTCCCATCCAGGAGAAATCAAAATGACAGCTTTTGCTCTACCCACATGGAAGGTTCTTTGCATTTTTATGCTGCCTGCATGGAGAAAGAAGCTGTAACCAGAGCCAAAAAATCTGGTCTGGCTCTGCTGCTACTCTTCAGTTCTCCCTTAATGGAAAGAGGATTTCACAGACATTAGGGAAAAAACCAAAACACCAAATTTTCTTCTCAATTTGAAAGAAGTGGGAATAACAACATTTCTGTTTGTGAAATGATTGCCAGACTTACCTGCTGTCTGCAGTGCATGTGCTGCACCTCCTGGGCTGCTCATTTCAAGGAGATCCCAGGACAGGCTGAGGGGCAGGCAGTGGTAAATGCACCTTGTACGCACTTGAAGCAGCTTAGTGAGCTGGTCATTGCAGCCTGTCAGTATGTTTTGGAGGCCTGATGTGCCATGGCAAACATACATTTAGTCTGTGAAATGTGGAATTGATATATAAGTTAACTTTCATCTTGGTTAAACTCCCCTTTTACTTCATTTGCTTCCTGGCTTTTTGTGCTTCACTCAAAAAAGTTGACTCTTCATTGCAAATAAAAATCTAGACCAGAGACAATGGGCTGCCTTGTCTGAATCTGTAATTCAAATTGCTGTTAAGGCACGGAAATGTCACACGTTCTTTTGGACAAACCATGTCTGCTCTGAGTTAGTCCTATCAAGACCCAGCTATCCATAAAGCTGTTCTTGTCTCACCCTGCAGGAATACAAGAAAGACTGGCAAAAATAAGGCAAGTGTCATCTCCAGGGAACTGCAAAACATCTAGAAATGGAGTTTGCTTTCTGATCAGCTGCCATGAAACATTTCAGAGTACTAGTATAAGGCAGAACTTTGCAGTGCAAGTTGTTGAGGCCAAACACTTAATGACCATGCATCCAGCTGCCTACAAGTGGGATTGGGATAAGCATTCCCCATGGTGCCTCCCACAAGCTGCAAAAGTTCAGGAAGGGTTAGTTAGGCTTAACTTCTGAGATTTAAATGGCTTCTTTCTTTTTCATAAACATGAGGATTAGCAACTGCAGTGTTTATACAGGGTTTTAGTAAGTAAAAAATAACTGGTTCTGTTTGTGAAGCAAAATACCATGAGCAGTGGAGAGCAGTGGCAGCAAAACCAAGAAGAAGCCACAAATGCACCATTCTGATTCTGATTCTCCAGCTATTGAAATGTAACTGGACAAAGACAGAAACCAGATTCACATTTTTTCTCTTCCATCCAGGAATATCAGCCAGTTCACAGATGCAGTAGGTGGGAAACACCTCAGGACACAGCACTGTGGCATCCCAGCAGATCTATGCCTAGGTAGAAGAGAACACCAGTGAATGCCATGTTGGAGAAGCCTGAAAATGAGAATAGGAATAAAGATAGGACCTTGAAATACAAATCAGAAGTCTAGTGGTGAAACTGAGGAAGAGGTGAGTTGTGGAGCTGTTATGAGGAAAAAAAAATAGCCTACATGCACATGGAAGCTCTGTGGATTAGTGTTGTATGACATGGGAATCATTAATTTCTTTTTTAGCCCAGATAAATAGTGCCCTTTTTTGATTCCACACAAGGCTTCCCTGTCTGTAAGTCTGGACCAGAACACATTGCCTCACAACTCTTTCAAATGCAATTTTCTTGAGACAGCAGAAATTTGTTTGTTTCCATTTATTTGTGAATGTGAGAGTAATCTGTAGAGAATTAACTTGAACAAGTGATGTAAAAGTAGCTGAAATTTTTGTCCATTTGTAGTTGACATCATTCAGTGGATTATCCAGGATATCCCAGAAGCTGCCACAGCAACTAAAGTGTTGGTCAAGGTGGGGAGCTTGGCTAAACATAGAGAACCTTCATCCTTAGATCAAGGACTACAGGGACATGTATTTTAGTTGTGATCATGGTGTTCACCAAGAAGTGACTATTTATCAGTTTTTGTAGAATAAACAAAGGAAGCTGTGCCTTCACACCTACCTTTAGAGTATTGTGGCAAAAAGAAAACAATTATTTGTTTCAAATAGTGAAGAAATTCAGAAAAAGAACTTATTTTAGTTTCCAACACTTTATTTGTAACATTTGTCCAACAAAACCAGTAAAGTGGGTCTAGGTTTTAATTGTATGCCTTTCAAAATATTCATGGCAAAACATACTGATCAGACATATGAACACATCTTCTTTCTCTCATTTGCCTTCTCTCATTTGTGACTTCTGTGCACAAATACATAATTACCATTGTCTCATTCTCCTCTTAGCTCAATCATCTTATTTTTATCAAGCATACATACATACATATGTGTATAGGCTTTTAAATAAAAACCACTTTTCCTCAGCATCCACCCTTTCTCCTTTCCTAAGCATCTTTCCATTATTTCCTCTCAGATAATTAACAGGTTTTCTCTAGTTTTTCATCACTTTTTCATAGGAAAGTCTCTCTGTCTCAGAGATGTTTTCTTCCAGCAAAAATGAGCCAAATCCTTTGCAGGACTTCAGGTCTCTGTGGCTTACCTGGAAAGGCCAGGGAGGTATTCCTGTTAGCTACTGGGGAGGCACCTGAAGGCAATTGCAACGTTGGTTTACCCAGCTGTATCTACAGAGAATGTGCATCCATGGACTTTTAACCCTGTGCCTTCACACCTTTGTCTTTTTGGCTGCTTTTCTACGTGGCTGTGATGTTATGAGGTCTCTTCTGTATGCTCAGCACTATTTTCATGCCAAGCCCATCAAGGTGTTTTACTGCAGTGAGAAGAAAATAGCATGGGCATGAGCTACTCCTATAGCAGGGGGTCAGTGCCAAGTTGAAGATAATTATCTACATACAAATGCATACCAATACATTTCCAAAGCACTTTGTAAGATTTTCTAGTAGAAGTCCCACTTCTCAGTTTTACCTCAATGCATTTCAGCCAGTGCAATAAATTTTCTACACTCATTGCCTGTAAGTTATTTAAGTCCAGGATGCTATCTTATTATTTTGCATTTACAACTGCTATTCACCACACAATTCATTCAGACTGTTCTCAGCTTCCTTTAGGAAATCAGTTCTATGGTCTTTTTAAATTTATTTATTTTGGTGAAAGCACAGTGAGGGATCAGCACTCTCCCTGCCTAACTGCCTGAGAATGCAGACATTTTCTTTAGCTACGAACATGCTGTCTCAAAAATATACATATACCTAACTTAATTATGTTTCCCTTAGGCTGTTCAGAAAATGCAAAATGAATACTAATCCCCCTTCTCTCTCTTCACCCATCTCCACAGTCTAATCAAACAATTTTGCTGTAACACTGAGTTTGTATTCTCTCAACAAGATACATGCTATGTTCTAATGCCCTGGGTGTCATTAAGGCTTCTTGCAAAATGCAAAAATGTGAAGCCCTCCTTCTAATGTTTTTTAATTATCTCATGTGTTATCTGAACTTGCCCAGCACTTAGCTCTATGAAAGCTCCAAACCCAGATTAACCTGGCTGATCCTTTCAATTATGCTCACAATATAGTCATGGGGTGATTCTTGTCTCCCATTGACTTTGTGTTTTAATTGGTATGTTGTTATTAACAACTGACAGTGCAATGTGCTGACATCAAGGAATATACTAGATGGCTAATATTTATTCATGTAAGAGGGGAAAGGAAAATAACTTAATCCCCAGACTTTGTCTGGCATCCCTATTATCTCACAGTTTCTTATGTTTCTTTATAAAAATATAAAGAAATTAACCTTTAAAAAAATAATAGCTTTGGATATCCAAATCTTTAAACTTCACTTTTTCTTTTCTTTCTTTTCTTTTCTTTTCTTTTCTTTTCTTTTCTTTTCTTTTCTTTTCTTTTTTTTTCTTTTCTTTTCTTTTCTTTTCTTTTCTTTTCTTTTCTTTTCTTTTCTTTTCTTTTCTTTTCTTTTCTTTTCTTTTTTTCTTTTCTTTTCTTTTTTCTTTTCTTTTCTTTTCTTTTTCTTTTCTTCTAGTAAAAATAATATCAAGAGGTAATGATATTCCAAAGACTTGTATTTTGGGGTTTTATGATTTTGTTTCTTGGTTTTGTTTATTTTGTATTGTTTTACTTATGTTTTTTAATTTTGGTTGGAATTTTTTTGTTTGTTTTTGCTTTTTTTTTTTTTTTTGTTTGTTTTTGCTCCAGACTGTGTTTTTATCAACTTAAATGCTTTTTAGAAGTCTTGAGGAAAAAAATAAATGAATTTTCTTGTTTCACCCAATGGTTCTATATACAAAAATAACCACCTCAAATTTAAAAACCTTTTAAAAGCTTTTGACATTGACAGAAATGTCCAGAGGAACTTAGATCACATGAAAAACAAAAGGGTAAGGACGAAAACTGTTTTTTCATGGCATGTCCAAATAGGGTAAATTCTCACCACATTTATAATACATTTCTAGAGATGTTGTTGTCCACAGAATTATCATTATGAAGATTATTAATGAAGGGTTTTATCAAAAGATGTTAAATGTAAATTACTGATCCTATCTAGGCCTGAGGATTTTGTGGCATACTAGAAAGTGTTGTCCTAATGAATTTCTGGCTGACTAGGTTTAAGCCATACTGTGCATGAAGGCACCTTCCTCAGAATTACTCCAATAAAAGACTGACATTGATAATGGATTGATGAGAAAGTCTTCAGTCTGAATAATCATTGTGTTGCAGCAATTTAATCTCAGGCAGTTTTTTATTTATATTTACGCTACAAAAGTAGTTCAGTTAAGGTGGTTTGTTTTTTCTTCTGCTAATAGGTATAATGAGCTTTTTGTCCATCCTTTCTCCAGAAACCTTAGACTTATTAAGGAACTTTGAATTGACAGACACATGCTGGTACCGAAGAAAATGTCTTCCTTAAGAAGCAGAAAATAAGAAAACAAACTTTTAGGTGGAGATTGTACTATAGGCGTAAGAGCAGTATAGCAACCCATAACAACACAAGGTTTAGCCTAATTCTCAATTCACCAGGCTATTAGAATGTTCATAAAAGATTGATTCACATTTAGAAGAGTCATGCTTTGGCCCTCCGCATGGATGGCAGTCAGCCCTGCAAGGCTGAACTATCTGTATCTGTTTAATAATGCTCTTTTGGTTTTTAGCTTTTTTTCTTTAATAGATAACTTCTGTATTCTTTACATATATATTTGTAGCCTATTGTATTAGTGGCTACTTTTCCCATTTGTTTTCCATGCCTTTTCTCTAGGCAGAAAGACAAAACATATTCCAAAACCCGAATTCTATCTTGGTTCTCCCTGGCTAGCAAGGCCAAAACCCACCTATTAGAGACACATTTTCATCAACAAAATACAGTCCCATCCAAGGGGGGAGAATTCAGAAAGGGCTTGGAGGACATTTTTCCATAACTGCCCCTGGAGTCCTTCAATGAAGATCCACTTTTATATTACCTGCTGTACCAATAGTATCTCAGAAGTGTGGAGAATTCAGAAAGGGCTTGGACTGGGGGGAGGGGGAATTGCATCACCACCTGTGCTCCAAATTTGTGCTTTTCTCTCAATTATGCTTATTTACCTGCTGTACCAATAGTATCTCAGAAGTGTGTGTTTCATTTCTAGGTTGAAAAAGGCATCACTACTTTAAGTGTTTTTCTCACCTTAGATTTCCCATTCTGCTGTGCGAATAAGAGCATATGGTGCTCTTTTCTGCTTTGTGTGATGAGTTCAGCGTGCAAACAGAAATCTTGAGCTTCACAGCTGCCTTTGTAAGTGAACGTGTTAAAGGGTATGCAAGAGGCAGCCATGAAGATACACCTTGCCAGAGGGAAAAAACTACAGTGGAATACTGGGGAAAGTCACTGGCTCTTTTTACAAGCTGTCCATGTATAAGCAGAGGTGGTACTGAGAATCTTAAATGTGTGTTAGAGAAGGAGAGCATATGCTGTGGGAACTGGAAGGGCTCTGCCTGACTGGTTGTCAGGCCAGAGGTTCTATGTAACTGTCAGAAAATTTGAGCTAACAAAAAGTCTGGTGATATTTAAATTCTTCTTGCTCTTCTGTTTAAACCTTTTGTTTCTTAGAGGAATAGGAATGGAAGTGAGCTTTTTGTCTGTATTTGTTGAACGTGTCTCTCCTATCCTTTTTTCCTTCATAGCTTTTCTCCTTCCTCTATCTCCTTTCCCCCTATTCAGGATCTTTCTCCAAAGCTGACATTGCTTTGAGGGAGCTAGACCAGATGCTCTCCAGAGATCCCTTCCCATCCAGCTTGTTTGATGGCTTTGTTATTCAGTGTTTTTATGGTTCTGAGATCAGAGAGGCTGGGCACACTGGGAAGGAAACTGGGGAAGATGGAGATGGCTACTGAGCACCAGCCAAATACTTTCATGTGTTTGTAGCAGTGGGAGTAGTGAAAGCTTTTCATTTAGGCATTGTAGAAGGCAGTTTCCTGGGAGTGAAGGAAAAGGAATTTCTTCTCTGAAATTATAGCACTTTTTTTTTTTTTTTTTTGGTGGAGAGAGCTTCAGGGAACCGTGTGAAGGGAGACTTAAAGCATGAGCCTTATGTTGGTTAAACTCATGTGCATGCTGGGAACACCCAACAGACTGAGGGTGCTGGGTGGAATGGCCACCGTGCTGTGAATCAGATACTGGTAAATTCTCTCCCGGAGAGAGAGATACTGGTGTGCACCATGCCTTTGTCCCCTGTGGGATACTCCCCCCATCCCCTGGGCTGGAAATATCACTGACCTCTGCGTGAAGGCAGCAGAGCAGACTTTTCACTCTGCAAAGGGTGGTATGGCTTCAGTTTTCATAAAAGCTACTAGGGTTGATGTGACTGAGGATAAGAGAGCAGTATTGAGAGATATCACCTCTGATGTGTCATATGAAATGATGGGAATGTGGGCACAGTCATACAGAAATGGACATCTTCTTTCATGTTACTGGAAACTTGTCATAGTGACCTCAGGGATGTCATAATACTAACTTTAATTATTTTAACCTTACTAACACTAAAACATGTGCTGAAATCCATATTGCGTGGAGACCCTAGCAATGCCCTTAGAAGTGAATTGCAACACTGTTACAAGAAAGTCCCTGACATGGAAAAGGACTGCTAGTCACATATCCATAGTGAAAGCTACCTTTCACTACAGCAACTCTATGGGTGGGAAAACACAGAAATCACTTTCCTCCTATTTCATGTTCATGTTGTCATTAGTATGTATTAATCTTAAGATGCTGACTACATTAATTTCAGAGAATATCTATGGAATATTTCAGTTGGAACAACGTTGGCATTTGTGGAAAATTTCCTGCTTCCTAGCACAATGATTTTCCCACCCAGTGGTTAATTCAATGGAAATTGCTACTGCACAGAACGTTAATACTTTCTTACTGATATAATTGATAGATATAGAAGATTTGCACCAACAAGTCTTTTATTTCAAAAGCAATAATAGAAAATTCCATTGCTAGATCTTAAGAAATGGTTATGCTTTATGAATTTTCATGGATATGGTTCAGAGCATCACAGGCAAAATTTCCTCATTCATTCCAAATATGTAAAGGGCTGAAAACCAGGGTTTAATTTCTCTGATCTGTTAGCAACCTCATCAACCCTCGTAGCCTTTGCAGGTTGTGTAACTATGTCTAGAGGGCAAATAGATAGATCACTTCTGTATTCTGTGTATGAACAGGCCCTGAGTAAATGGGTCATGCAAAAGAGAGATACATTGGGTGACATAGTCACCAGACTAGCTGGCATGTTCCTGAAGCTGATGCTCTCACCAGCTCTTCTGCATCTCCTTGACTCTGTCCAGAGGACACTAGTTTGTGCTGAGACTGGGCTGTGAAAGCTAGTAACCCAAAATTGATGTGCAAACCTGATGTTTTCCTGTACCAAACCTGAGAGTTGCTCCTTTATAGGTGTCAATCTTAATGCCTTCCTTTCAGGTTTTTCCATGAAGCAGCCTTCAATTTATGCTTATGTGTTAGTGGGAAAATGGAAAAGAGAAAAAATCCTACATCTTAAAAAACCTCAAACACTTAAAAAATCACTTTGCATGTTTATTCTGCAGCAAACTCTTGGCACTGTAGCTGTGAGCAGTTTTGCTTGCTCACACTTGAGACTACAGAGGACTCTCTACAAGTGGATGAACTTATACCTGCTCAGATCCTCTGCTGGAAGGGAGGAAGAAAGGAGTAGCAATGGGGAGGTATAAACTCTAAAGTTCTTAACCTCTTGTCTCTGAGGGAAAAAATCCACAGAGCCCTTATTTTCCCCTCACTCTTTTTCGAGCATAGTGTAGCAAGAGATGCTTTGGATTGTGTCTCTGAATCTTTGCTTATATTTCCACTCAAGGACCCTCTGTGACATAATAGGATCCCTGTGTTGGACACTGGCCTAATGTTCCCTGAAGCACTGGAAATAATCTTCACAAAAATTCAGAGCTCTAGGAGGTGGCTGCAAACCACACTGATGCATGGTGTGGGATATGAGAGTGAGAAAACCTGGCTGCTTCGTTGTAGCAACAATTTGTTATTCCAGTGTAATTTGTGACTAGGCTGGTGAAACCAGTTTGGAAGGGCACTGCTTCCAAGCACTTCTTCTAATGCTCAAACCTGTTTGTGAACTGAGATGGGGAAAGGTCATGTGTGACATCATGCTGGAGCTCTGAGGTGGCAGTGGCCTGTGATGTGTAGGAGGGACAAGCAGATGAAGAAAAACTGCTTTACCTAGACCAGCTGTGCCATATTCAGTGCATCACACTGGGACAATTAATTCTTCCAGGGGTGGCTGGGAACTTCTTGGGAAAATCATGTTACTCTGGCATTTGCTGGCACTACATAAAAAACTTTTAACCTCACCTGTTTTAAAAAAAACACCTTGTCTTTCATATGTGTGTTTTCACCTACCCCCTTCCCTCCCCAGGACTGCATTTCTTTAACTGTGTGGTTATGAGGAGAGATTTTGTTGTTAGCAAGAATAGCAACTGCTGATGTGGAGTCTTTCTGAAGGGATAGATCTTAATTGCTCATTCTGAGTTTGACTTTTCCAGGTACAAAATAAATCAATCTCAAGCTGTGTAGCTATTGAGGGGAGACATTTCAGTGTAATACAGAATGCAACTTTATGTGTAAAAATGGCATACCTTGAAAATCAATTTCATGTCAAAATGCGGTGTTGATTATTTTCACTTATTATATTTATGAGACACTAAAGGGCAAGCCACAGTATGTAATTTGGTCAAATTTGGTCTATTGCATGTGCATATAGCCAGTTAATTATACATTGTACTTTGCAATGCTAAATGTACTGCTCAGGTCACATAACTGCTCATAGATTGTATTGTAGGCTGAAGAATGGATCTTGTATTACAAGATTAAGATTAATCCACAGAATTAAGACAGGTTCAGAACTGTGGCAATTGGTTTTGAAATGATTAATGGAGAATGTTATATGTCATTTTCCTCAATAATGATATTGTACTTACTTCCTTTGCTGCATAAAACATTTCAGGATGTGGATGTGTTAAGGAGTTTATATCATTACTGTGCAGAATATCTTAAATAAGAGTGAGAAAAGCATACTGAAACCAATATGCTTTTGGTTGTCAGACTGTGAAACCATTTTGTACACAAGAAAAAAAGGAGCCACTTTCTTGGTACTCTTGAGGAAGGGGATAGTACTATGCCTTGAGCTCTTTATAGAAAAAGTTTGATCTCCCTGTCTTCTGGAAGACGAGTATGGCTCACTACCAGGTACCTGGAGTACTTCATGTTGCTCACTTGATAGTCAGATTGCCCTGCTTAGTCTCTTCTGGAGCACAAGAATACCCAAAGAATTATGGCAGGTTTGGGCCACACTATGAACTCCCTTGTAGACTCCTTGTTGACGCTGGGCAGGTGACACAGGCTCAGTCTAGTATTGTACAGGGCATTCATGGAGTGTTTTTCTCCTGCGGCTGCATTCCAAACAGCTTGATAAGACCATGGCTGTGGTCAATGAATCCCTACCTCCATGAAACCCTTCTGCCCCATGCAATAACCTTAGGTTTTTTTGCCTAATTTTTAGTGCACTTTGGGTTCCATCAGGAAGCAAAACCAATTCATAGTGTAACTTTTTGCAGTCCTGGCAGATTGATAGCTGTTGACTGGCTCTCTAGCCTTAACTCCCTGCTAAAACGAGGTGAAAATATGTACTTTAGAGGTACATGCTGTTTGTCACTGCAGTGCTTTCTCTGTCTTGCCCACAGATATTCATCATTTCACAAGGCTAGAAGACTCAAACTTATGTCTTTAGAATATTAATGTGAAAAAATCTTAGAGAAATCCTTGGGATTCACCGAGTTCCAGTCTGCAGGTTTCTATTTCAGTCTGTTCTTATACTCTCTGTTGAATTTTATTTGGTCCTGGTGACTTACCATTTTGTGATTATTGTTTGTACTTTTCCAAGTGTGAGGTTGTTCAGGAAACCTGTTGGTGATGCTTATTCCTGGAGGTGTTGGTATTGTGCAACAGCAGCATACCTGAATGTGTCTTTCGCTCTGTTCCTCACCACTCTGACCTCCTTCCAACATTGACTCTGTTCCCTTTAAGATTTGGAAAATTACTTTTTTTTTTTCTCTTCCCTATTGCTACATAACTTGCTGATGCTCTGAGAGAGTCATTGTGTAGTTTTTGTGGGTAAATAAAGCCTATACTAACTATAAAAGCCAGAGATCCCACAGAGCATGAAATGCCTTTCTCCATTTTTCTTGAATGTTATCTTCACACCTGGTGCTGTGTTTCACAAAAAGAGTATTGTACTTGGGGCAGGTGGTGGTGGTTTTTTTTTTTTTTTTTTTTTTTTTGGGGTGCATGTTAGGACAGGTGATACTTTGAATGTAGACCAAGTTTGATAAATTTATGATGAGCTTTACCATAAAGTCAATATGCCTGCTTCCTTTCATGCATGGGCAAGATTTTAGCAGGACTTCTTTCAGCCCCTGCAAATTTAAACATATTTTGTACCCAGTCACCCTTGTGTTTCTTCTGGTCCCTTTGAGTAGTTTGATAAATTCTCATCATCAGAATCTCTCATCTTGGAATCATTATGTAGGAGTACAAAAGATGTAGAGGTGGTTCATCAGAAAATAGTGAGTGACTTTGTCCTTCTCTACCCAGAAAAAATTCTTGGGGATGTGCTAGACATCTCTGCTGTCAGCTGACTTTATCACTTTAAATCAAGTGAAGCAGACATTGCAGATAATGTCTTACTGCCACAGAGCAGGTAACCTTGACAAACCTAGAGGTAACAATTGTAAGTCAGGACTGAGACACACACTGGCAAGACCTATAGTGAAGAGAGTCTGGTATTGCAGCTGTCACCTGTGGCTACAGGCATTTGGACATATGTCTCCAGCCTGTGAGCTGAATGGCAGCCTCCATGAATACGAAATTCTCCTTTCAAGTTTTGGGACACTATTGTAGTAGAGCGGTTTCAAAGCACTTCTTGTGTTTTGTTTTCTTTGCTCTTCTCCCTCCCACAGCAGTAAGTCTCCCCACAAGAGCATCCAGCCTGTGCCTTGCCCTTATAGACTCCTCTTGGGGGTCTCCCGGCATCTCTGTGGAGAAGCTTGCTAGTGTCAATTAAAAGTGACATTCACTGCCTGATTTATTCTATTTCCTTGTGAAAGGACTTGGACTACAGTGTGTTAAAAGCTAAAAGAAATCTGGACAAACACAGAGGAAAGTTGGAACTAAGAGGATTATGAAATTCACTTACTTTCTGAAATGAAATTGGCAGGTTGTTATGTTTTTTGACATAATTGCAATACCACACTTACAAACCAAAGTCATAACAGACTTCTGAGGCTTTCAGATGTTCCATATTCTAACTGTCCAAACTATCATGCTCTGTGTGCCTTTGGAAAGTGCAGCCATTGTAATGGAGACTGGCACCAGCACAGTCTTGAGCAATGCCTGCTTGTGGGATTTATTAATGCAGTCCTGATCTGGAAAGATGGATTTAACCTTCTGGAAGACAGATTGTCCACACAATACATGGATTACAAAAGGAGTACTTCATAACACTCACTTCATTGACTAGTGGCCCTTTTCACTCCCTTTTTGAGTAGAAGGATACTTGAAGGGCTGTTGTAGGCATGCTATGAGCTCCATTGTTGACTTCTTGCTTGACCCTGTGTTGGTTAGAGGTCACAGTCAAGTAGTGGGATGTATGTCTGTCCACAATAACTTCCTGGCCATGAACATGAATCAGTTGGAATGCAACTGATCCTTTTCCACTAAGATCTATTTGAGCTTGAGAGGCCTCCTGGCTTCCACGTGCTGGCAGCAAGCCCTTGACTGGTTAGTACCACAGAATAGCAGCAGCATGTTCAGGCATTGAAGGCATGAATCCGTTTGCTCTCCCCACAGCTAAGAAAAGGATAATAAGAGTATCACATCTTAGAAATGTGTTGCTGTGTTGATGGGGAAAAAGTCAGTCAATTTCGCTTGCACAGATGTGTAAGAATGCCATATGCAGCCCACATAATAATTTATCTCCTATGCTCAATTTCATGCAATGACTGCTACCAGGAGCTCTGTGTTAATTTACCTGGAGGAGAATACCCTTCCTAAATATGCCCTGGCTTAAGCTATCACTGAATGAAGGGATTTGAATAGCAAAGAGGCCAAACTTGTTGATGAAAAGACTACTGCAAGTAGCTTGAGACAGTTGGGCAACATGATGGTAAATTACATTCATTGTTGCTGGCTGCAAGGGAATACAAATCAGATGGAACAAATTAATCTCCTTATATACATCGATGGCTTCTGAATTAGTTGTCACCTCCCAGGGAAAAAATAAGCTATGGTTAGCATTGTGGGAAGTTCAATGAAGATGTCTGCTCAAATTTCAGCATCAGTCAGAAATTAATAAGCTGTTGAACAGCTTTAAACTGAGGCTAGGGAACACCACAGCAGCAATGTTCTGCACTACATATTTTCTGCATTGTGTACATGTAAATTTTAGACTCCTCTCATTGCCCTCTTAAAAAACAGAAAAAGTCAAACTCCTGAGAAGAAATCAAGGAGACATGACTGGAAAAGCACAAAACTGGGCAAAACTGATAGTTAGATTCCTATCCAAGGAATGGTTGTGCAGGGGTCATTTTTTCCCAAAAAGTTAAGGAAGGAGCTGCATATCTTCAGACAGTAGTCACCTTTGGATTGTCTTGATTTGCCTTGCGACAATCAGACTCATGGTTGAGGTAAACACCCATACCCAACTCTACATTTCAGTTATGAGAAACATACTTGGTTTGAGCCATAATAGCACAAACAAAAAAGTGATTTAAATTACTTTTCTTCTTTTTCTTTTTTCTTTCTTTTTTCCTTTTTTTTTTTTTTTTTTTTAAATTAAAGCCTTTACTATTACCTTTTCTGAAAAGATTCTTAAAATTGTTTCCTTTTATCTGTTTGAATCACTTAGTTTTATTGTTATTTTATGGTAAAGAGTGTTGACCAGTGGTTCGATGAGGTGCATTCCTTGTTATAATATAAGTACATATTTTGTTGTAGCGTAATGTTTCTCTTCCCCTGAAGCAGTGTTCTTTGGTTCTCTCTAGTGGGAGACATTTTGACAATTCTTGTTTCTATGAACTGCAACTTAATTACAGTCTCTCTGGGAAACCGATGGGCTTTCATACGGAGTGTTTTCTTCCTGCTCTCTATGTTCTTTCAAAAATCTTGTTTTTTGGCTGTCAACCAAAAAACATAGATACATTGGTTTTTTTTTCAGCTTTATTTTATTTAAACACAGGGAACATAAGGTATCAGATAAGAAATTATGAGATGCCTGAAGGTTAAAGGTTGAAGTATTCCCACAGTGTATTAAAGATTACAAAATAATGACAGTCCAGTGGCAGGTTAAGAAGAGTGAAAGTTAATGGACTGTGAGATTAAATTATGCATCTAGAAGTTCTCAGCTTATTGCTGACAGGTATTGCTTTCAGAAATAATTTTTCATTTTTAAAGGTGTTTCTCTGCCTTGTGCTGAACTGATCAGCCTCCTCGAAGTGGTCATTTAAGGGCATCAGCATATGATTTACTTTTTTGCATATAGAAAATTTGTGATGTAATAGGATAGTTGGTTTTCATGGATTTTTAGTGAACAGTAGTTGGGTAGAGTGGCAGCTTTGATATCAGACATATTTTGAGAAGGTTAAGTTAAATAAGAATTGAATTTCGTGACTGATATCAAGAAGGCTGAATGCTCTCAAATCCATGAGATTTCAGGATGCTTATTCAACCCTCTTTAGGGAGAAGCTTTCAGGGCTTTTCATAAGAACACAGAGTGGTGGAAAGTAATCTCTGAAAGGCCACAGTATAGCCTTCTGCTCCAAGTGGGATTTCTGTCAGCATGTCTGTGTCTTTGCCTAGTCAAGCTGCTTTTTACTATCGTTTTTCTTTGGAAGGGTTGGACAAAATCAATAGGACTCATTCAAAAAGAGGGGACTATTGTCTGCAATTTAACTCTTCTTTTGCTTGTTTTGGGTATATAGATTAATTTTCTAGGCTGCTATATTGATTTGCTCAGTTAATTCCTTTTAGGTACAAATCATGTTCTTGAGCTTTCTTTATTCTCACACAAGGCTCTATTACCTTTTAGCAGGGGTTTTTGTTCATGAATAATGCAGAAATGGAGCACCTACTACAGGTGGCAGCTGGATTATTACCCTTACGTATCTGTGTTTTGTAGAAAATGCAGAAATAAAGAAATACAAAAGCCCTGTCCCTTATAAAGATCTGTAGTGATGCTGACTCATACTTAGCATGCAGAAAGACCTGCAATAAATGTGCCTTTTCCATTTGATAAATTTTGAGTTCCTCTTGAACAAGTGACAAAGATTTACCTGCATGCTTTTAATTGCTCTGACATTGGGATGAGGCCATGCAAATGACTGTGGTACTTGCTGGTTATAGGGGAATCTCAAGTAGTGTTCTCCTGAGGTGGTCTTGTTGGACACGGTTTGTGTGTTTCAAAGGAGACTGCATTCCAGCACCTCTCAGGTCCCCTGATGTTTAAGGGAAGTCAGGGCCACCCATATGCACTTGCTGCAGAGACACTGGTGGCACAAACCTCCAGCAGATGCTGTGATACAGGGACCATGCAGGTGCATCCTCTGTTGGTGCATCCACCTTCACTGCTTTCCACTTGCTTGGGGCAGATGGGGAAGGAGCTTCCTCCTTTCTGATTTAGTGTCTCACTCTGTCCCTGCATAAAACCACCATCCCTCTTATTTTCTCCTCTTTGTCCCCTTACCTGACTTTTCATATACATACATCCAGGTAATAATCTTTCCAGCATTGCTGTTGTGTTAGCAGCATGAGACAAAGGGAGGAGGCAGATGCAGAGCTGCAATCTTGCCTCTTCTTTCCTGTTCCTGGGAGGATGCATCTGGACAGTGATACAGTGGCCTGACCATCTTCCCCTTTTAGATTTTCCTTCCCTGGATTTCACAATAAACCTCTAATGAAAGTGCTTATACAGCCCCTGTAGCCAACCTGATGGATTTTTCACTCCCACCTCCCCAACTGCAATGTTTCTTAATGACCCTCCAAAGGCCTCTGCAGTGACAGCATCATTTAACTGGGACATCACCGTGGCCTTTTCAATGTACAAAACCATGTGATTGACACGAGGGGGGAACCAGCAAAGCAGGTAATACACCAGCTCTTCTGAACCCGCCGCAGCCCTGCCTGAGGAAAATAATCCCTCAGCTGTGTCAGGCACTGTGGAGACAGATGAAGCATGCATGGGTGAGCCTCTAAAGGGACTCCCTCCAGAAAGACAGACGAGGAATGTCTAGGGGTGGGAGTAAAGTGTGGCAGCTGTATTTACTCTAGCTTGCTCTCAGTATTAGTTTTATGGCTTGAAATTACAGGGCAATACTGCTGTGAGGAGGAGATGTCTGAAAAGCTAAGCGGGGCTCTTTTCAAAAACAGCTAACAGCAGGGGATGTTCATTGCTCTGTGCCTCTGCGTTTGCTCTGAAGATAAATTAGATATTCTGAAACTCTCAGACTGAGGGACACAGTTGCATTTTTAATGATTTTACACACACACACACACACACACACACACACACACACACACACACACACACACACGTATATACATAAATATGCATTTAAAGCTTTGCTTCTGCTCTCAAGATCATTCCCACTTCAGAGTGACAGTGATGTGCAAAGGCATGTGAAGGCTCGAGGGCAAAATTCTCTGCAATTAAGATGTGCTAACATTGCTGTCACCTCTCCTTTTCTCCAGCTTCCCCACTACATTTTTATAACTTTTCTGCTTCAGTAGTCAATCGTGATTGTACCTCCGGGCAGAGAAAGGCACTGGATAGATCTGACAAGTTCTGCTCTCAGGGAGGAGGAGACTGCAGGGCATCTCACTGCAACGAGATCTCTCCCCTACCCGGGAAGCCCCTGCTGGTATATCATTATAAACTGTTCTTTGGTATGATGGTATATTCTTCCCATACTGTCTGGAGTGCTGTGCCCCCATTCCCTATGGAAGACACCATGCCAGCCTTGTCTGTGTGTGCCTCATCTGCAGTCTGCAGTCTGGCCCACGGCACTTTGCTGTGTCTTACTGCCTGGCAAAATTTGCCCTGATAAGGTACTGAGATTGCACCCTTTCATGGATTCAGCTAATTGGAAGACAGCAGCATTCCATCCACTGCAACTGATAACAGCTTGACATTGACTTCTTTTTGGGAAGATCGAGATTGAAATGTGCAAAATGCAGAAAAGATGACCACAAACAAACATAGTAGGTTTCTAAATTACCTTGTTTTAAACCATGTCTTTCAGAACTTCATATGGCAGCGGTCTTTGAAACATATAAGGAGACATTTTGTCATTTTGCCCCACATGGTAGAATACCTTCTTTCCTAGCATTTTTTAATCCATATTTGTGGAGAAGATAATTTCCTAAATAAGTCTTCTGTCTGCATTTTCTCAGATGTGGTACAGGAAGGTTAGCCCAAATATAAACTGGTATAAATAATTTAAATATTTCTTCAGCAGCCTTTCAAAGATCCTATTGAGAAGTCTGCAGAGTCAGACTTCTATCTGAAGAAGATACTACTTCTACTATGCTACTATTATCACAAGCTCAGGAAATACTAGCATCAAAACTGTGACAGAGCTGGTACTGACTTCAGTGGAAAAGGTCTGGATGAATACAGTTTTAGCCAGCCAGCTCTTCTTTGATGTTTACTATATGACATTATTTTCCACCAAGAAAAACCTCTAGAGGTTTCTGCAAACCTCTCTTCACTGGTTTCCATTTTGTCATTCCAAATCTCCCCTTAAATGTTTCAAAGATTCTTGTTTTACAGGCAGAGAGCTGAGGCTGACCAGACAAATGAACTAGAAATCTCTGGTGCACAGTGGCAGGCTTGGGACTCATCTCTCCCCTGTTCCATACAACTCTTCATGTTTTGATCCAGAATTCCATAAAGATGGCTGATGAAATCGTGGCCTATATTACCAAATCTTGGCCTCTTCTTAGCTGGACAGAGTTGTTCTTTGGAAAATGGTATGGATGACAAAATCTTAGTAAGTGAACAGAGGAGAAGCAGTTCCAAGAAACATAAACAAAAGAAAATAAAGAATGTAAGTAATTGTGAACTGGTTATTGGGGAAGGATGAGCTTGATGAAAAAGTAAAGGAGTGTTCTTTGTCCTGCTCATTAAATTATGAAAGGAGAGTGGTTGTTACACAAAAAAGAAGTTCAAGGAATTTGGGTAGGTTTTTTTGGTGTGTGTTGAGGTGTTTGCTTTTAATTTCTTGCAATTCAAAATTTAGTGTTTTTTGTTTGGTTGGTTTTTGGTTTTTTGGGGTTTTTTTGGGTATTTTTTCCCAAGTAATGGCTTGTCACTGAGTGTCGGAACAATCTGCTGCAATCCTAGAGTTTTACAACCAGGCACGGTCTCAGCATGAGCCACTCCATCATAGTAAATTGTAAGCTTGCCTCCCTGGGACTTTGGGCAGGGCTGGGTATGATGGTGTGCCAAAGAAAAGCATGAAATAGGGCAGCTTGCAACTTTACATGGATTCGCCTTCTTATGAGAAGCAATTTCATTCTGGACTGAAGAATGTCAAGAGAAAAATTAATGCAAAAAACAAACTCCATGCCAAATTAAGCACTTGCTAAAGTCAGGGATCTCAAACTGCAATGGTTCTGATACTCTTCCAACTTCTTTTATATCCCTGAACCATTACTGATTTTAATGCCATTAATTCTGATTTATAGCACCAGTGTAGGGACAGGGAATGGCATTCTTGTTTGCAATATCAGGCTGCTCCCCGAATTTGCACTCATAATTATGTTTTTAGAAGCAAGTTGAAGTTTCCTATTATATCCACAGCAAGATCTGTTTAAGAGATAGCAGTTGCACTTAAAGAAAATTTATACCCCTGAGGAGTGAATCAGCTTAGAAAAAAGACAGAGAAGATCTGTATCTCTTTTCATCCTCACAACTCCCAGAGACAATTTTTCAGGTTCCAGCAATGCTAAGAGCTTGATTTTTCTTTCTCTCTTCACATAAGAAAATCCCTTTTTGTTCTGCATCCCAATTCTGAAACGTGGTGTCCTGGAGCGTGATATTCTATGTGCTTTGCAGAATCCCATGGACCTAATCTTGTCAGGTAAAATCCCCATGAGCTCCAGTGGACTTCAGGATAAAAGCAGAAGCAGGTGGAACAGGAGGAAGTGTGAGCTGGTGTGTGTGTATGTGTGTGTGTATTAGCAGGATTCTTCTGTGATAGCTGGCGCTGGTAGAGGAGCAGGTGGACAGGGTACCCCAACTTTCCTTATGTCACCTGATAAATCTGCTTTGGAAAGACTGTTCACAGGGAATCTGAAAATAAGCTGACTTCCCCAAATTTCAAACCACAATGTTACTGTTGGGATAAAAAAAAGCTTTTACTGCTGCTTTGATGATTTCCTTGAGATTTCTTTTTGCTGGAAACAAGTTCAACCACCTTTCTCCCATTTCTTCTGTTATCATTCTTCTTTCCTAAAATTGCCCACCACTGGCACCTTTTTTCATCCAGAAAAATGTGAATGCTTAAAACTTTTGGGGCGTCTAGTCTTTAATGATATTCTAGTTTGGAAATATCTCAATGAAACAGCCAGTGTAATTTCTGTCTGTTTCATGTAGGAAAAACCTCTTTTCAACTCATTTGTTCTGGAAAAGAGAAATTTGTAATGTGTGTCACAGATAGCTTTGTGCTAAGACCATATGTGTTTGAGCAATAATCTCAGAAATTCAGCTCAAGTTCTTTCTAAAGACAGAGAGACAGTTCATAGATGAGGTGTTCTCTCCCACAGATCACAGGTACTGAAATATCATTACAAAACCTCTATAGCCTCATAGTCTGACATTTTCCAGAGGAGAATTTATTTTAAGGTTTTCTGTCTAGTAGTGCTTTAACATGCAGTTGTCTGACTTATGAGTCCAGGACTATTTTTATCTTACGTGAATCTGTAAAAATTAAGAGGTCCAAAGTAGATCAGTGTCTGGCAAATGAATGCTCTCGCTTCTAGGAAAATTCAGCTGACCTGTGTTCTCCTGATCCCTGTTCATCTACCAGGAAGGACAGTCCCTGCTGTGGTGACAAGGGTTGTCTGAACAGCAAGGCTCATCTCTGTGCCTCTCTGCACTCCACAGGGCATGCAAGCTTTGGAAACCTCTGTGTGCACAGCCTGAATGTATCCCTCTGTCCTGCCAGTGGCTGGAGCTGTCAGGAGGTCAGCCACTGGGTACAAGCCTGCCTGGCTCCTGCAGATGTCAGCTGAGTTTCAGCCCTGCTCTGTGGATTTGGCCTATGGCTCGATAGATGCATCTTAGGATCAGCCAAGAAGACTTATGCTCTTTCACTGTCCTTAATATTCAAAAGAAACCTGATGACTAGCCAATCCTTTTTTTGATGTTCACTTGTGGGACACATATCAGCTCACAACAGGGACCCTCTTCATGTGCTTTTATCCCTTGGCTGATGCTCCAGGGATTCTGATCTGAATCTGTCTACATATAAAAGCAGGAAGGGAAGAGAGAGTGAATCCCTAGCTCCCATCACAGATGGCTGGTAATTAGTGTACTGGTTCCATCTCCTTAAAAACATAGCAAAGATAGTTTTCTAGTGACAATGTGATTGACTTAAAGCTGTTTTGCATCACAGTAATCCTCTTGGAAAAACACAGAAAGAATTTCTACCTCTGAATAAAAATAAACGAGTTTATTTTTACTTATTTATACTGGGTCAAATATTACATGCCCTTCAAATTTCTTACATGGGAAATTTTGTCTGAGTGGGATCTGCAGACTTATGGAAATGGATATATATTAGTAATAACAGTCTAATCTTTTAGACATGAATATAATAATAGACCTTAAAAGTAAATATGTGTTACATTAAAAGCCATAGATGGCTGAACCATGACCCAATTTTAGATTCTGGTTTAACACTCTCATCTTAACACATGCTCTGCTCTCAGTCAGGAGTAACATTCTACTGTGGTGTCTCCTCATTTGGTTGATTCAGTCCTATGGCTCCAGGTGTGCATGGTCCATCCCACCACAACCCTCACAGATATAGCGGTGCTTCTCACAGGCAATGCAAGTTGTGCAATCATCTAATGGATAAACTGTAGCTCTGTTTTCCTTTACAGTGCCAGTCTTGATCACATCCTTCAGCCATCTCTTGTCATCATGTTAGAAATGATCTGTCTCTTATTTATTTTCTGCCTCACTTTCTCCATTATGTTTCTGCTAAAGGGAAATGGGGACCTTCTATCACCAACAGCTTTGATGAATGATGAGGCTAAGGCCAGATCCTGTAGGATGTCCATAGCCGTCTTGGAATTTTACCACTTCTTAAGTCAGCATTTCACTGTTGGGAATTACTCCTTTTCCTTGCTGCAGTTCAGTTGAAGAAGTTAAACAAAACAGTACAACTACTTGGATGAAAATGCTGTTAAACTGGTCTTCAGTATGGTCAAGAATTACCTAGATATTACTGCAGCTCTAAGTAAAATCTGAAGTTTGCTGTGAAAGCTTAATTTTAGTTAAATATCTGTGGGACATATTCTGACTTCTCATCTATTAAGAGATCAGCTAATGCCAAGTGAGATTAAAAGCTGTCAGCGTGGTCTCCCTCAGTGAAGACAAGATGAAAAATAACCAGACTATGCTGCTTCTGGGACCTGTGCATTAATCTTGCAACCTCAGTAATGAGGCATAGACAGGTGCTGTATGTTGTGCAGACAACACAAAACACAGTCTGATCATGCCAGAAGCAGCCCTGGATCTGACCTCACTTGGTAAAGATCATCGGTGTGCCTTTGGGCATGTGTGTGTCTGGGTTTAATGCATTTCCTCAACAATCCAAAAAACTATTGTACAGTGGGTTAAGTAATATGCTTTGACCTGTTGTTGTGCTTTAAACCCAGATGGAAGACTAAGCAACGTGCAGCACTTTGCTCAGCCCTTCGCTATCAATTCCACCCCACAGTGGAATGGAGAATCAAAAGTAAAACTTGTAGGTTGAGATAAAAACAGTTTAATATTTAAAATCAAAATAAAATACAACAAAAATGGTAAATAATAGACAAAGCAATAATATTGGGCAGGGAAACACCCTCAAACAAGTAATGCACAAGACAATTGCTCTCCCTGCTCTGACTGATGCTACAACCCATTCCCAAAACCAGAATGGCCTCTGGGTAACTCCCTCAGTTTATGTAGTGGGCATGATGTCCCATGGTGTGGAATATCCCTTCAATCAGTTTAGGTCACCTGTGCCAGCTATGCTTCCTCCCAGTTTTGTCTGAGACAGGGAAAAAATAAGTCCTTGATTTAGGATTAACTTGACTCAGCAAAACCCAAAACATCAGTGTGTTATCAACACCATTCTCATTCTGAATCCAAAACACAGCTACTGAGGAACAGCTACTGAGGGGAAATAACGCTGCCCGCTCTGAAACCAGAACACCTGTACATATGCTGAGTAGCACTGAGATGTGATCAGATTTTCCCAATGACAGAATTATTACCATACCAATTTTCTGCAGTGTCTTCTTTCTTTCAGCTTTTTATAATTCGTGACAAGTGCAATTGATGTCAGTGAAAAGCCTTCTTTTTATTGACTTAATATTGTCCTAAAGTGCCTCTAATTCATGGTGGTCCAATAGTTAAAGCCTTCCATGAATGCAAAGTTTTAGTAACTATGGAGTACTGTCATCATAATCAGATTTTGGAATTGAAAATCTCTGCAGTTATGGATATAGTTTATAGAGAGAAGCCAGTGAATGAGTCCCCAGCCTCTACATGTTATGACATTTGCTTCCATGCACTTATAATATGTCAGACTGGTAAGCAGTAACAAGGTACAGGTTTTTGCTTCTCTGGACTAAGACAGGAATGGCTGTGAAAAATAATAAAAAAAAGTCTCTTGGTACACCTATATAACATATTTCTGGCAGTCTCAAAACTCTTTACCCTTCTTCATTTATATGTTTAAAACCACACTATTATTATTTGGTTGGCTAATGTTTCTGCCCAATTTTTTGGTAAATCACCATATGGGGAAAATAGATATACGTGAGAAAAACTCCTTGCCAAGTTGAGCTGAATTCACTGGATGTAGCCAAAACATGAACCAAACAATTAAAGCAGTGCTTGGAAAAGGTTTTGTGAGACAGATTTCTGGAGTGCCCTTACTTTTGGAAATGCAATGAGGCGGTGGACTGAACAGAGAATATTACTGAAGAAGGTGCTTTCTCAGTGTGGGCGTATATGGTTGTTTCTTTCCCAGAGCAATCAGCGTTTAGGAAACTGCCTCCAGCTGGGGAAATGACTGTGTAGCTCCAATGTGGCACTGTTCTGGAAGTCTGAATGGGCTGGTTCAGATCACAGTAAAAGAGTGCAGCAAACACTGAGCTTGTTGGATATAAGAAGACCTTCGTCTGTCCTGAATATTTTGTTTTGATTTAAGCATATGACAAACAAGTATCAGCCTGAAAATTTTTGATTTCCTTTATTTATTTTTAAGCTGGTGATTTTGGATGGTTCTGGCAAATAGATGCAGAGAAGTAACAATTTGCATACTCAGTCTGAGCAAGGGTGTTTAGCAGATGGCATGAAAGTGAGATTTGTTCAGTGAGTGCAGTTTGAGCACAAAGGGAGTGTTCACCGTCAGGCATTAAATATCCCAGCTGTTTGCCTGTGAAATCACATAAGGCACCTTCTAAGCCTTTTTTCCATTATCAACTTACACTCATTGCATTGGACAGGAACTCAAGAGATTGAAGTAAATCATGCTATTAGAGTAAAAATAAGGAGCTGTCACATGATCCATTTCCAGCTCCCAGTTTATGGACCTGTCTGTTCCGGAGGACATAATATGTGTTTTTTGATGCAGCATCCCAAGCTCCACTTCTCTCAGTGCAAAAAGCATCATTTTCTCCCATGCAGATAATTTCAAGCTGGTATCAGTACTTTTTACTGCGCAGCTTTTCCACTCAGGTATAACTTAAGCTCATTGGTTTAATGCAGCTCTTGGAAGACAACTGGCTCTTCTTCTGCCAGACCTGAGTCTCTGCAGAGAGAGCCCTCTATCAGCTGCAGCAGGTGGAATTGGCATGACAAACTGTTTTCGAGGTGACAGTGCAGATTTTTGTCTTGTCGTGCCTGATAGGAAGGCTGCAAAGCCTGCCATTTCCCTGCCACATCCCTCAAGGTTCCTCCAGGCCCTGTGCCACCAGCAAATAAAGCCTACAGCTGCAGTGCAGCTCTGCAGTCAGACCTTTTAGAGGTATTGGCCCACCATTAAGAACTCTGCAGTGTATTTGAATCTTTTGGAATGAAGGAAATGAAAGGAAATGAAATGAAGGGTAATGAAAGGAAAGAGTCACCCTTAACGGACTTGAAAGCAGTAGAAGAAAACTAGCTCAGTTTTTCAAAAACGATAATTGTGACATTCTGCATGGAAAGTTCCACTCACAAAGATGAATGTTTCATTAATTTTTAAGGATGCGAAACTCTACTGGAACATTAACTAGAGCTTTTGCTGTCTAGCCAATGCACTAATACCATGCAACAGTCATATTATTTTACTCTGTTAAAATAGTCATCAAAAACTTAGCTAAACTTAAAATAGTGAAATATCAAAGTGCAGTTTTATTCTTATGAGTGATTACTTAGAAGAAATCACTAGTTTTCTCTCTGAAAAATTACTGTGAACTCTTCCTCAAAAAAACCTTGAATAATGTAAATTTCCATCTAAGATGCTGCCTAAAAGAGATAGAGTAAATTCTATTATTCATAAACAGTGTTCTGTCTCTGGAAATTAATTATCTCTAAACCTCATTTTTCTCTATTACTACTCAATACCCTGTTAGCCAACAAACAACACCTGGTGGCTACTTCTGACCACTGTATTAATGCAGTGGCTTCCTCTCTTTCTTTGAAACAAGTTTCTCAGATGGAAGTAACAGTAAGAAAGAGAACTGATTGTCTTTCCCCTTACTTGAGGTGTTGTGTAGTCATCCATATAGTCCAAAAAATGCGTTAAACTATCTGACCTAAGGGAAATGATTATATAAGGCAGGAAGCAGCCAAAAATAGTATTTGTAAAGTTGGCTGGGAGCTTGTTATCTTTGAAAGTTTGCTGAGCATATCTGGTTTCACTAGCAAAAATTTTCCTAAATTTTTCCTGTGGTTTTCAGCTTTTCAGTTAGTGTGTATCCTCTCCTGGCCCAGCATAACTAGTTTTTTTCCGGAGAAAGGCAAAGGAACTTGGCAAACCAAGAATGCAGAGTACTGTTAATATATCCAGGAGAAAACACCACTGAAGAATTTTAGGGGAGGATTCTTACCTTATACTTTGGAAAATATTCTGTTAAAACAAAGCTTGTGTTACTTCAATTTTGGTATTCAGTTCCTTTCTACAGTTTTAAAAATGAAGAACTACATATGATTTCCATAAGGACACTTAGAGTAGGATGGAAGTAGCACATTCCTAAAATGTATATTTTATTAGCTGAATGCCAGTGCAAAAGGCATTTTGGGTTTATGTTATACCCTTGCCTCTTGGGTGCTGCAGAGACCAACTTAAGTATTAACTCGTTCAGTTAAGCATAATGATCCCAAGAACATAAAAGCAAGCATTAAAAAAGCCAACAAACCAACAATAAAGCAACCCAAAACATCGCAGAATTTATGCCTTTCATCTCCGGGCTTGGGGAATCCAGGTGTAATGTACTGCATGCTGCAATCCGAGCATAAAAGTTAAAAATATCTCTGGGAAAGACCAGAGGACGATATGTTTGTATGTGCCAAGCTACAGTGTCTAAGTGTCATGCAAAACTAATTCAAGAAGGTTTTGTGAATCAGGAAATATCACAAAAGAGACACCAACTAATCTGCCATCTGAGGGAATTTGTTTTCAAGCAATCTACAGCATCCTCAGCACTGCATAACATATCTTCTGTTACCTTGGTATATTCTATTTGTTTAATTGTGCCATTATTTTTTAGTCTCTTTTGTGCTTATTGGCAGGTAGAAATCAAAATTGATTAGACTTTCATAAAGCAAAATTCTGTTTATCCTTCCTCCAAATACAAGAATGCAGCCTGTGTAGGAAGAAAGAGTACAGCTGCACTGCAGGAAGATATGAAATGCACTTAAGAAAGGTATAATGCTACTTCATCCAAACCTACTCATATTTTTCTGCCTTCCTATTACTTTCTGCATTTTAAATATATGTTATCCCTTTTCCAGAAGAACATTCTGGTGGTATTCTGAAGTCCTCTTTATTGAAATAGAAGCCTTGGAAGAAATCTTTGTTGTTGAAACATATTTTCTGGTTGGCTTACGATGTTATAAAATTTTCTGACCTCTAGTATGAGCATTGCAAATTCTCCAAAATAGATTCTGCCGCTGAAAAGTTGCTAAGCAACTAATCCTGTCTGATCTATTGTAGTCCAAATAAATGAAACAGACATATAGAAGAGAGTTTATAAACCTAATGGGTTGTGAAAAACAAACAAACCCAAACCCATAAACAAACAGATATATAATATATTTAATAGCAAAATAAATAACTGAAGGAAAACAAAAGAAAACAGCCAAAATCTCTCAGCTCACAAGAAGTATTTGAATACATTTTAAGCAAAAGCAGAAAAGGGTCAGTATTGTCACTTCATAGGCCCAGATTAGCTGTCATTTCTGTCTGCTCTTTGGCATCCTTAATGGTTGTTTAATGTCATTTTTGCTGGGTATTTTTCCTTGCATGATATAAAAAAGTGTTACTTAGATAGTTAAAAATAAGCTGTTATTCATCTTTCAGATGAGCTGTCATGATCTTTTTTTTTTTATTTAGCTCTAGAGTCAGGAAGCTTTTCTGTGTTTCCATGCTCTGCTTCCCATTGTCCTGTTGTTGCAGTCTGGCCTCTGTTGCTGAAACTCAGAGGAGGTGCCATTGACCTGGGGGAGCCCTCCAGACACCCATCATGTTTGCAGCCAAATAGCTTTTCCTGTTTGAGGCAAACTATGCACATTTTTCATCAGCTTGGCTGATTGTGAGGGTTTCTTTTTCTATCTTGCTTTGCCTCCTCCAGGCTCATATGGTGGGATGGATAAAACTTTAGCTTTTATTTTGAGGCCAGGACCCTGCCAGCTTCAGCTGGTGCCATAATTTTCTCCCCTAATTATCTGTGCCTGTGATTTTGAGTCTCAAACTTCTGTAATTTATAGTAATCACTGTAAGATTATCCTTATCACTATAATCCCTTAGATGTTTTCACCTCTACAACACATTGTGGATTCTTCCCTTCCATGACCATGACTTCAGTGTAAGATGATTGTTGCAAAATTTATTGCACATTCTTAAGGAAAAGGAAGCTTTTTGAAATTATACTGAATCTTTCAGTTTTTTGTAGATTTCAGGTCTTTCAGGCTCTCACACTCACAAACGCCAAGATGTCTGTGGTCTGACTGTGGTACTTGGTAAAAGCACAAGGATAAGGGGTTCAGTATGCATCTTTTGGCTACTGCTTGGCTGGTAACAACAAAAGGTGTTTCAGACAGATGTGTTACACCCAATAGGAAATGTCAGCTACAATGTGCTAATGCTTTGTCTCAGTTCATGCTTACTTCACTTTTCTTAAATCTTGGGTCAGGTTGCTGTCCATTGACTCTTCTCCCTCCTTTTATAAATATAAGACACATCTATAGCCCTTTCCTGTTGGTCCTATGGGCAAAAAAGAGGTATAAGGAATACATCACAGCCTTTTAGCTATTCTGCTGGTGTGAGGATTGCGGATGGACTGTCTGGCCTCATCTGCCAGAAACAGAATTCATACCAACTTTAATTCTACAAACTGTTACATATTTCTGCACTGATCTGTGATCAGAGACATTGTTATTTACTTACAGACTGTAGGTCTGGGAGGTGTCTTTGAGGTGAAGACACCTCCCATACCTACAGTCTGTAAGTAATATGAAAACAGAAAATAAAACTTCACAGTTGTGCTGTGAAATTGTGTATTTATTTATATGCTGCAAAAACTACATTGGAGGTCCTTAAAGCTATTATTGGAAGGACAGAAGAAAACTTAAAAGTGAAAATATTGATTTTAAGAAAAGTTAATGGAACACAAAAGAATCCCAGTGGCCTTCTTTGACCATACCCAGTAAGATGTTAGTCCTTTTCAGGCCTGACTCAGAGCTAGGACTTTTCCAATGACTTTTTTGGGCCAAGCCTATGTTTTATTTTAGTGTAAAAACTACTTGATCTAAGGTAATACATAAGTCAGGCCAATACGTAAGTCAGAATTAAACAGCCACCTGAAATCACATTCTTTTCTCATTATTATTCACTTGAGAAACAACTTCTGTTCCAGCCTTGTTAAGTTGTTTGACAGAGAAATCAGTCACTCCTCAGAAAAAAAAAGGAATGGAAATGAGTTATTTCTATTTTCTCCTGGTGTTTATGCAAGTTTCCCCTTAAGCACTTACCGGAATAAAAGCTTTTCATCTAACACTTCAATTCCGTACACCTTTTCCCTGGGACCAAGAGAATAAAATAATAGCGGCACTTAATGAAATGGGAAAAAGTACTCACTGGAGAGGAAACACTCCAGGAGCAGGTAACTCTCACAACTTATTGAATACAGTCAGCATAATTATTAGACCATTTTAATGACTATCATTGCATGTGAACTCTAATAATGGAAATTCCAGGTGTTCATCTGGAAAGAGTTTCTCTCATAGTGTGGGAAGAAAGAATAGGGATTTGCAAGGTGTGTTTTTTAAACAGGTTTTCTCTCAGCATGCCAAATTTTATCATTTTAAGGAGATTTTGAGAGTGAAGAGCTGGGCTGAAACTCGGATGTGTATGAAATTCTTATGCTTTGCAGATACTATGTTTTGCAGCATCTTAAAGAAAATTTTTAGTCTGTTAAGTATTTCACTTACCAAACAGGTATCACACTGATTTCTCCTCACTCTGGGCTATTCAGTTTGCCACTACTTTGGGAAAGGACATGGCACCTTTAATTTTCTTTGCAGAAATCCTCATCCTTCTGGTGCCTTCAGGTTTTATCTCACAAAATGTTGTTCAAAGACTAGTGAGGAAAGGGTCCCCATTGGAGCAGCATCTGTGTGAAGCTCTGCAGGGAGCAGAAACACATGATGGGTTAGTATGGGGGATTCTTACAGTCTCTCTCATGTTATGTCTGCAAACTGTGTCACCACAGTACTTACCAGCAGTGCTCATGGGGACCTGGTCTTCCTGTGCTGTGGAGATCATAGCCTGCTTGAAAAGTACTCTGTTGAAGCCAAATGAGTTGAAATGTATGCCAATATACGTTTGCTTTTTTCTCCCCTTGTCTAGCTCTTGCATCCTCTCATAATATCTGCTGCACTGGTGTTCATTATTTTCTTGGTGCCTTTCAGATCCATTTATTTACCTTCATCCAGAAGAAGGTACTTAGCCTGCCCTGCAGTAAGCCAACACATTATGCTTTCTGCCTTCTTTTAAGCTTCTGCTTTACTCAAATCTGTAGCCTAGTAAGTTTTCATTTCCTGAAGCCTTGCAAATGACAGCAAATTACAAACCAGCAAACTTGTTTGAAGAAAATTTACCAGTGCAGAGCCCTAATTCACGGTCCCCTGGCAAGCAGAACACGTGACCTACAGGTTTTTGGTCAGTAGTACTGCTGGGTCAGAACAAATGAGCAATTATGTTTCTTGACTAAGACTCTTGCATTTGGTTTCTCACCACTAGCCAGCAATTGTGCTTAATACTCAACTTTCGCTTGAAAGCTATATATCAGAAATTACCCAGAGACTGGGTAAAAACCGTATGCTTTCCTTTTTTGCATGCACTGTATGTGGACTGTTACTGTGTGATATCTTTTGGTTTACAAAAGCTGACTTTAGTCTTCAGGAAGAGTGTGTTTTGAAATTTAATTTCTGATGTCAGGGTAAAACTTCTCTTAGGAATTGTTGATCTGTCTTCTGGTGCAAATAATTTAAAGTAGTCTTGTCTTGGCAGTAGAGTATACTTTTACAAACCCCAAAGTGATTTTTTCAATGTGCAAAGCCCCATTCCTGCTGCTTTCTACTAGAAAGAGAGCAGGTGTTGTGAGACAGTGGAGCAGCAGATTTCAGCTAAGCCTGCTGCTGCATTTTCAACACCAGCCCTTGTGTAAACCAATTAATTCCCACAGTCTGTGTCTATGTCTGCCCAGAGTGCTCACAATACTCTGCTATAGGCAGTAATAGAATTTGTTTTATAACCTGAAGGTCCACATGAAAAAGAGGGTAAAAAGTATGTAGCCCACAAAAAGTATCATGTTGGAGATAATGAGAAGCTTCTCAAGAGCTCTGTCTTGAATATGGGGTATGGATATTTTCTAAGTAAGGCTGAGATCCAGGCCTTGCATTTTTTCAAGATAAAACAAATCAATCCATCCACCCACCCATCTACCATAGTGCAGCTGGATATCAGAACTGTGCCTATGTGTGAACCCAACGCTCCTGAGCCACTAATCTGCGGATAACCCAGGAGCTTGCCAACTAGTTGTCATTAGAAGGGTGACAATGGACTGGCTGAAGATGATGGAGCCCCTTGTAACTAAGTGAGACACTCAGCTTGTGGCCACCTTCACCATTTGGTATTCAACTATAAGATGCAGGAACCCTCCTCATATAACCTTCTTCTTGTCCAGTTTGTATGCTTAAATGTACCAGTCAATCTCCTGGTGGGACAATTTGACCTTTCCTTCCAAAGGTGGTCCTGGTTGTAGAACTGATAAAATAAGTACACAGCTAAATCCCTTGTAAGCAGGCATTTAAAGCCATTCATGCAGAAGAAGTAATGCAGTGCAGCCTTTTGTACATGATTAAGCTATTGAAGAAATTTTGTGTTTGATTTATAAAACATGTAGTGATGGATTATGCTTGTGCTTGAGTGGTCCCATAGGAGTGTAGCCAGCTGGGCTACAGGGACTAAGAGGGGCAGAGGTGTGAGTGATCTCTCTCGACCCAGCTCAAGACGCTTCTGCAAGGGTTGTCACTGCAGAGATAGCTCTCACCATCCAGAAAACAAGCTACCACCTTATTTGGAAGATCTGATTTTCTGAGTGAACATTTTCTCTTGCCAAGATCTCAGTAAATTTGTTTTCCTCTGCAGCTGGCTGTGAGTGTTTGTGCAATGGCCCTTAGGTCTGAGTCTTCATTTTTTTCACCTTAAGCTGATACTGATCTCTTCAGACATCATGGCTCTCCTGACACGACAGTGTGACCGCAGACACAAAACTGACATCATTCATGAAAAAATTACAAGGATCCTGTTCTAGAGGACGTGCTTCTCTGTCTGCCCCACTGCCCCAACCTTTTTAATGAATAAGTTCTGTAGATTTTGTGTTGGAGGAGGAAAAGCCAATAGCTTTCTCAATGAATGGAAGCAATTTAATAAGAAATGAAGAGGGGTGGAAGAGTCGGGTTAAATTCTGCAGCCATTCTTCTGTTACAGTTATACATCTGGGCTTCAGTATTAATGAGGACCCCTGCTGTTCATATAAACAGCCAGAAAACAGAACCCTTGCCCATCCACAGTCTCTCCAAACCAGCGTCCTTCTCTCTAGAGGTTCTGAGCCCTCCCAGCTGAGAGGGCACCATTTTTTGTCAGCTGAGAGTGGGAGCAATGGTGACACTGAACTGGCTGAAGAACAGCCTGTGCAAAGTCTGGTCGTGCAGCAAGGACTGTCACAAGTGGTATCTGGGGATGCACTGGTGTCAGCTCGCTCAGTATCAACTCTGAAAGTTTCTAAAAAAGTTTCTCTTTTCCTGCCTGGAGATGGGGGTTGACCTGGGATAGAGTGAAATATCAACAGTCTTGCCTTGTGCATGGCATATTCAAATGGTGCATTTCACTTCTGAAAACATTTCTTGGTGCTTCCAAACTAGTTGGAAGAGGGAGACAAAGGAACACAGAGATTTAAAAAGAGAGCCAAATATCTTTCATACATGCTAATATGTCTTACTGTATCCCAGAAACAGACAAATTAAGCTTTTTACACAATGTAGCCAGTAGCTTGCCTGGTTGCTAATATTTTATTTAAAAATACAGCCCTGTACATGAGACACAGTGGTTCTGAGAGCATCCTGGTACAGGCAGAAGTCTCCATTTATTCACAAAATTCACACAAACAGCTCCACAGACCAAGAGGAACATTTACAAAATTTCTTAGCCAATCTGGCCTCTGAGCTTGGGTGAGGTGTTTAATCACCCTGGTGTCATTATGAAGTGTTTTCAGATTATCTGTGAGGTAGCTGAAGAGCTTCATGAATATGTCCTGAGTAAGGTACTTTTATGTCTAATCAATGACAAGCAGTAGCCTTATTTTAAATAGTGGCTTTCTGTTGATTTAAAAAATGAATTCACTTCACCCTTGGTGATAAAAGAACATGATTAGGGGGTTCCAAGGCCAAACACTTAAACAGCACAGAGTGTCAGAATTATGTCTCCAATCTCATTTCAGCTGCCACTTTATATCTTCTGATACTGTAATTACATGTGCACTTGTTTTTCTTCCAAGTGACCTATGATCAGTTGGTGCTTGGTTACATGAGCAGTTATTTGACATTTATTTTATCTTCTTAATTGTACACAGTTCAAACTCTACTGTGAAGACAGAATAATTAATTTCTTCACAGGCTTTTTAAAGGTGTCTGTCAATGTGTCACTCTTTCTAGGTGCTTTAAACGTAAAACTTCCTATATTTCTGTGAATTAAAAGGAGTATTTGAATCTGTTTCACTGATGGGAGGATGCTTTTAACAGCAACTAGAAAAACACTTATGATACAATTTTTGTTGCTACAAAGTGGTTCGCTGTCATATGCCACAGGAAGGTGTCAAAGACCTGTTCTCATTGTCTTCAGCTGCAGCCCTGAGAGCTCTGCTGTTCTGCATTCCCCCATGCTCAGTGGCACTTGAAAAAATGTGTCATACACTTAGAGATTTGTAAAGTATCGAGGCAACTTGTCTCATGTTACACAGGAACTCTGACGTAGATACCAGAGCTGAAATACAGCTATTCAAGGCAGTGTTTCAGAGTATAAATGAAGAAACCTCCCTGCTACACCTACAATCATCCATCTCCTTACACAGAACTCGTCTATCAGCCAAGCAGCTCAGCACACTGAGGGACCCAACTGAATCTTTGCTGCTGATCTTATTACAACTCTAATTTCTGTAAACCCAGTTCTTCAATCTCAGTTACTGTTCCAGAATTCCTCTATTTTGGCCCTTCCCCAAATTGTCCAAATATTCTCCAAATTGTGTCCTGAAAGAAAAAAACCGCAACAAATTAAAGTAAAAACCATGACTTTACTATGACCAAATTCCTTGAAAGAAGTGGATTCCTTCTATATCAGGTTGGGTTGTAACAGCAAAACTGCCTAGATCATACCCACTTGTAAATTATAACAATTTTATTTCATATTATATATTAGCATTACAGCAAATATATGGATATGTGTTAAAATAAATTATTTTATATAGCTTTGTAGTTAATTTTTCTTAACTAAACTCGAGGTTTGAGTGATATTATTCCTGGAATGATTTAATCTCTCAAGATCACAGGTTGAATATTTGTTGTGATGTATGTTTTTATGAGAATACCTGTTTTCTCCCACTGCTTTTATCCTTTTGTCATGGATTGACTCTGGCACAGTGCTAGTGCTTCTATGAAAGGTGTATTTCTAAAATGGTTACTGTGAGATCTGACTCGGGAACAGAACAAAGCAGGCTCTGACTTGGGAATGGAGGGAAAAAACCACACTTTATTAATTTACATAGACACAAAAAAGGAAAAGAAGAAAGAAAACACACACAACAGTCTACAATGGAACACTTTCAAAACACTTCTCTTCACTTCTCTAACACTCACATCTCCTCTAGCACTCAATTCTCAGTCCAATACTTTCTTTCACACAAGCTCTCCCCAGTTTATCAGGAGAAAGGAGTCTTCTTCTTGCACCATGGGCCTCCCTAGGAAACACAGTAGAACTTCTGTGCTTCCATGTCACACACGGCAGCCGCTCAAAGAGAAATCTGCTATGGTGACCATCTTCCTTCCATGTCCAGTGCTCTCACCACTGTCCATGGATCCAAACTACTCCTTAGGTTCTTTTTAAGAATACATCACTCAGTTCTAAGAAGATGGCTTTCTCTCACTATTTGGGACATCTGTCTTTCTTATATTTACTCCCCTGGGGCCTGGGGCTCAGGAACTGAGATCCTTCACTGAAGGCAGAGGGTTCTACTACACCCTCTCTTCTCAGTTTTTGTTCCTTTTACTTCTTTTTGCGGCCTTATCATTCTTGGCTTCTGGCCAACCGCCTCCCCCAAGGTGCAGTCTCTGTATTAAAGGAAGAAATTGGCTTTGCCCGTGGCTATGTAAGAGAAAAGTTCAGCCAAAGCCACTCCAATCATCTCTTCTATCTCGGGTGCTCTTATCTGCTGATACTCTTTTACCTACTCAAACTTTCTTAGATTTTTTCATCCTCCGTCCCTTCTCAATTTTCAGCTGGGGAGGATCAGTGTTTTTTACAGCTTCTAAAGGTTCAAAAAAGGTTAAAAGCTCAGCCCAGCTGGCTGGCAGCTGGGCACCTTGCCCCCCTGCTTCTCTTCTTGGCCGTGGTGCTGGCACGAGATATCAAATTTCCAGCCTGCACAGTCTCTCTATCATTTCTCTCATGGGGGGGCTGTTCAAACTATCCCAGGTCTCCTCCACCCCTGCATCTTGCAGGGCTCCGGCCTCCCTTCCCTCAGGCCGCATGGCCTCCCCCTGCCCCACGCAGACACAGCTGGGCAGGGGAGAAGGTCACTCACCGGGGCCGGACTCAAAAGAGGAAGTCTCTCTGGGAATGCTCTACTTTTAACCCCTGTGTGTTCTCAGAGGTGTATCCAGGTCACCAGTGGCCACACCAGGTGCTAATTTCAAATCTGGCCACTGATTAGTTTGACCATAACTTTCCCAGAACCTCACTTCCTGGTCAAACCATGACACCTTTTTTTTTTTTTTTTCTTTTTTGAGAACACTAATTTGACCATCTAGACATATTGTTGTCAGGAATGTTAATACTAATAATAACAACAACAATGATTGTCAGCATTCATTAGGAAAATTGATGCCACAGGTAAGTCAACCACTTCCTTGAGCAGCTTACTCCAATTCTTAGTATACCTTTCAATGAAGAAGATTTTCCTATATTCAGTGTAAACCTCATGCCTTCATTCTTTCACTCTTTGCTTCAGTGCCTCTTTCTAGCTTATGTTGTAGTCTAGTTCCACTGAACTAGGTGGACTTTTGTCCTGGGCTTTTAAGGCAAATCTTGCATCATAGATTTATAAGCTTATTCTAAAATATTTGCTATCTAGGTAAAAAACTTATGCTTCTCTTTTATTTTCATCTGGTGCAAACAGAGATACTCTTTAAATATGAATTTCTCTTTCTGCTGGTTAGACATTACTAGCTTCTAGCTAAATCTGGTGAACAGCTTCCCTTTCCATGATTCAGTCTTCAGCTAACAATGCCATATGGTTATCCACCTAATGGTGAACTCTAGCAGCTAAATAAATATTTTTCTTCCTTGACAAAAGATTTAATGCATGTGTCTAATTACATTTCATAATGTATTTTCATGAGGCTTCTCCCATGCAGAAAGAAAATACTTGTCATGGCTGATAGATTAGTTGTTCCCTGGTTAGCTATTAAAGTTGCTTATTCTGCTTCATCTGCACTATTTTTAGGATGTAAGTCCTGACAAAAATTTATGTTGTTCTTGGATTTCCCATTAAATACAATGTTTGAAAAGAGCAGCAGAAGATGTATGTACATCTGGTCAGAAATATTGCCGTGTAAACATATCAAAAATTATCTGGACAGAGTAGTAATAATTCAGAAAGTCAAGAACAACACTAATATTAGCAATTTTGAAAGTAATATTAATAGTAAAATACTGTAATTCTAGTAATCCTTGTGATAGCAACAGTAACTGCCAGTGTCCCAGGCATGGTTTTGTGTAGGACAGCAAACAGACATCCCAGAGCATTAGTTTTGATTCTTTCCTGTCTCAGGGGATATGTGGATCTTCAGCTTAGAAGATCCATAGATTGTTGATTGTTGATCGTAGATCCATGTTAGATTGTGGCTAACAAAGGTGTTGCCATTGTTTTAAGCAGAGGCAAAGATTCCCTCTTGATCTTTTTAGTCAAAATTTTCCATTGCATTTATCTGCTGTAGAAGGCTGAGACCTTATAACAAAAATGGGATAGGAGCTCAGATCCCTTTAAAACCTTGAAAACATGCTGGAGTTCTTAGATTATTTATACCTGTTTACTTAGGTTGTAGATTATTTAGGGTAAAATAAAATAAAGTAATAATTGTTAATTCAGAAGGTTGTGTCAGGTATTTGTTCAGGAGACTTGTGTGAATGAACATTTTTCTTCCATTACTTGCTGGGATTTTTGTCTGTAGGTTGTAGCTATCTGTGGGACTGCTGTGATTAGAGCTAAGCTCTGTGTTCTTAGAAGCATTCAAAGCAGCTACTTCCCTGCAGCATCAAAGCACTGGGAATCAACATGCTAGCAACTAATGTCTTGAGGAGTTGCACAGTTTCTACTATCTTCAGTGTGTTTTTTTCATAGGGCCCCAGACACTAAGACAGTTGGATATAATTTCATCCTTGCCTTGCTTCAACATAAGCTAATTAGGAAGCTCATTATTTATTTGGCACAAATTTAGCATAACAAATCAATTTAACAGGGCACAAGAGACAAAGTAATTTAAAACTGAAGTCAGAATCAAGATGAAATAGCAAGATGGAATATTTTAATTTCTAATAATGCGCTAACATCCTAATGGCTCTGTGGGTCTCAGTGGTGTTTCTGACACATATAGGTCAGCACCAACCTCCCAGAGAAAGGCAGGGTTCACTGATCAGTATTTTCTCTTCTAGGTGGCACCACCTCCCCTCCAGTCATTCCCATCCAATGTCACTATGCCACTACTCTAAACAAGATGGATAATCTGAAAGAGGAAAAGTATTTGACTTGGATAGAATCAAATAGCTGGAAACTATAATTAATAAAAATATTTTGGTAAATTACCCAATGATAGAAGTTTCAGTGATCCCTATTCAAGTTGAGTTGGAAACAGATTTGTTGGGCTGATGTGGAACCCAGGTAACCTACACACTGTGCCTAGGATTAGTTTTTCTGTGATCACGAGCATTTTGTTTTAAACTTAGAAAGTTTGTGATGAGTTTTTTTAAAATTTATTGATTTTTTTTTATTGCTTTACCTAACTTCAAAAATTAGTAACCAAGATTAGCGTAGAGCAAAATGCTCAGCTAGTGTAAATCTTTGAAGTCAATATAATTATATTCATTATCACTGGGGGCAACTGGACTCCACCTATTTTAGAAGTTTCACATAACTTGTGTCTACCATGGATCTAATTGTTCTTGCGTGATTTATGCGATTTAGGGACACTGCATTTTCCAACCAGTGTGGAACCTGGAAGATTTCCTTGTCTGTTCAAAGCATGTAGGAGTTTACATTTACAGCTGTCAGCATGATCCTTCTCAGTTTCCCAACAGCTTTGATTCATTAGAAAAGAGACAATGAGACTTGTTTTAGAGATGTTGCACATGAGGGACAGGAGAAATGCTTAGTCTGTGCTGAAATCCTGCACAATTACGTGCATTTTCCTGATATCTCTCCGAACAGGTGAAGATTTTTGTGCTTTCTGGAGATAAATTTGTCTGATGCTTTTTTACTCCTACTTACCTCATCAAGTCATAATGCTAAACCTTGGGCTGGACCCAGAGCTGGTGCAAAAACAGAACAGAGGATATACATAGACTAGCACCATGGGGGGAGGACTGGGGATGTGTGAAATAATGGAAGGGATCATCAGGATTATTGCTCAGTGCTGTGGTGTGATGGTGGTCTTTTGCACCAGAGATGGAGACATATCCACTCATGTCTGTTACCTACATGTATGTGTGATGAATAAGATTAAATTGATACAAATTTTTTGGTATTAACAATAGTTTATATTTCACAAGTAGCAGAAGTGTTCACAGAATATTCTGAGAAGTTGTATTCTTATTCAAATATGGGAAACTCTTGCTACGATTCAGTAAGAATATACAAATACAGTGTGCAGAACGAGTCTCAGGTGAGATCTTGAGTATTCAGGTACCTGTGGTGCAGCATTTGAAGCAGATGTCTTTCTCTATTCTGTTTAGGAGTATGGAGGGTAAGAAAGGTCTTCAAGCAATCTTTGCAAATATAGTAACCTGTTCCTGGCCATATTTTCTCCACTGTTTAACCAGATTTTTGACTGCTTTTGATGATAGATTTTTCCATACTATAAGGAAGCAAAAAGGCATGGTGTACTTACTACCTTCCTTTTCCTGAAAGACAAAAGAGAGGAATTTTTCTGCAAGTCATCTGTATTTGGGTGATGATTTCTAAGAAATAATTTTACATGTTTCTTCTTCCTTTTTTATTTTTCTTTTTTTTCTTTTTTTATTTTTTATTTATACTTTGGTGTTCCAGATTCTAAAGAAATTACCTAAAGATAGACAAGGAAAAGATCCATAAAACAGAAAAATGCAACTATTTTACTCCATTGCTCTTTCTTCTGACAATATCTGTGTTTTGTGATAGTACACATACATTCCTCACTAGAGAGTAGTTACACTGATTTATAAAAAGGTACATAAAAGGCAAAAGACATTTTCAGATACAATACTAAGCTGCAAACAATACAGCAATCTCACCACCATCTCTCCATTAGCTTTCATGTTTGTGCATTTAAAGAAAAAACAAGGGTCTGGAGACTGCTCTTGCAGGTGGTTAAGAGACTTGTAATTCCTGACTGTTGTTGATCTGTCCACAAAACTGGAAGACTGTAATTGGCATTGGGGAGCCAAAGAAGGATGTGCTTCTACAGCAGAGGTGGGAAATGGCCACGATCCCAGGTGAGGGGTTTTTGGTTAAAGAGAACAATAACAGGCCAACATCATTAAAGCCTGTAGATGGAAGTCTTAAGTAAGCTGCAGATCTTTGCCTCTGTGTGCACATTTTTCTGTAGCACTGAAAGGGAAGGGATTGCTTTCCACATTAAACCATCTTGTTATCTCTGCTCTGTGAGATCACCTCCTGTAGCACCTGATGCAGTGGTTGTTTAACAGTATGAATTGTTTTGAACAAAAGGAGGTTCTTACTACATCAGAGCAAATGAACAGCCGTGAGACAGACTTAGTGCGGCCACAAGTGTCCAGACATGGAAGAATGAAGAGAGGAGCTTTATCTGTACCAAGCTATCCATCTAAAACACTTTCACCTTCTTTAACATAACCTCTTAAGAAGGCATAAACCTTATTCTACTCAGAAACATAGAGCATTTTCAAGTGTTTGCACTGGTCTTGAGCAAGATGATGTTTAGTGAGCACTTGATCACTTTTAACCCTGATGCTGTATCAGCAGGCATTGTTCCTACACATTTAAATGACTCATTTTGAATTAAAAGTTTCAAACTATGCAGTTTTTTGGATCAGAGATGCATATTTTGAGGGAGGGAGGGAGGGAGGGAGGGAGGGAGGAAGGAAGGAAGGAAGGAAGGAAGGAAGGAAGGAAGGAAGGAAGGAAAATTTCAGATTTCAAGAACAAGGAAACTGCCAGCAGAGAGTAATAGCCACAGCCAGGACATTGCAGGGAAGCCAAATCACTGGTATGTAAAATAAGCCTCATTCTACATTACTTGATTCCTAGGATTGCTAGCTTGGTGTTTTCTCAGCCCAAGGATACCTTTTTCCACAGTCTTGAGTCATTTTGAGTGGCCCAGGACCCATGTGCTGATAGCAGGGTAGATCCAGGCCCACACCCAGCACTTCTGGTAATATGATCTACTTTCTTGCCTGACTCTTGTGGTAATACACTGAATACTACCTATAACCTTACAGGTTCATTTCTGAGATATATTTAGGTACAGTGACTTGCTAGTCAAAATTTCAGAGCAGATGCACACACATACATGTAGATACATGCATGAAATTTGTCTGAAAAGGTCCAAATTATTCCTGTTTGGTTCTGAGTAAAACAAAGAAACTACAAGTGGTATTTTTTCTGGATTAATCTACAAAAAATACATAGGTACTTGAATAAGCAAATGGCCTTTTGGTGTAGGAAGACCCTTCTCAGTGATCTTAATCACAAATAATCACCATTGATCTAGATAATGTAAGGGCACACAGAAATATAAATATCCAAAGAGAGTTTTTGTTTTTCTTTTGATTAAATTCTGTGGCAACATTGCCAGTGGGTCTTGTGGAAGAGCATTTTTGCCTAAACTATTTGCCTTTACTCTCTAACATCAGTAAACAAGAAGATTCTCAGTGTTCCCATTTAAGGTGTGTATAAGTTTATCTGAGCTACCAAATCAGCACCTAGACAAGGATATAAAAGTACTGTGGCTGAAATAACAAGAACTGACACCCTTCCATATACTCCTTGGGGCAGAGAAACAGACTGATCAAACTACTAAATATTTCAGCTCCCTTCCAGTAAGAATTCCTGGCAACCCACGTTATCAGATTTCTGTGCAGATGTTCATCGGGTAAACAAACACAGAGCTGCAGTCCCAATCCTGTCTTTAGCAAACTGGCTGGGATAGTAGCCCTCCTGCAATGTAAGAGATCACTCTTAATTAGACAGATGCCTTGATATTCTTTTCCTTTATTTTCTAAATGCATTAGGACACTGCCAGGTCTCTGTAGCATAAATTGAGATAAGAGGTAATTTGCAATACTCTCTAAGAAAAATAGTCTGAATTTTCTTTCTTCTTGCCTTGACTTGTCTTTCTAAAAGAGTGTTAATGAAGGGAAAAACAAACTTTCTTGCAGATTTCTGCTGACTTTCAGGCAACCAAGTTTCTACCTTGTGTCGATGTCATATGAACATGAGAGAATTTAACACCTTGAGCTCCTGAAGCTTAATGGCCAGTTATGCAAAAAGGGTGGGACAAAACTCACAACTGAAATGATACCTTGATAGCATGTAGCTCAAGTTTAGGATATAAATACCTCATTTTTCTGCTGCCTGAGGTCCTAAATTTTTCTGGTAAATTCCCCCAGAATTTAAATTACTGTTTCTGACAATGTCATGGTGTGCTGGTCATGTCTGTGTAAAAAATTCAGGCAGTGTCTCTGCTGGGATACACAAAAGTGTTCTTCTCACCATCTTGTCTGATAAAGATTTAAAGGAAACGACCACTCACCTCAAACCCAATCATTATAAGTATGAAATAATTTTCAGGAGAAAAAAAGGTGCAAAGGGAAAAGAGTTAAATGTGGGAATGTTGGTCTGGAGCGCAATAAGAAGGCAAGAACTGTGTAGGGAAAGTCACTGGGGAGCATGAAAGAGTAGTTCCAGGGCCAGTGGTGTCCCACTGCAAGGCTGGCCTCCTGGCCTCACTATCTTGCTAGCTGTGAATGATTTATATAAGAATGAGTTATTATAAACAGCTTAGATATTTAGGTATCTTGTCAGAAAAAAAAAAAAGTTTTGTATTAAAAAAATTTGTGTCATTTAAACGTTAAAATAAATGAACGGATTATCCAGGTATGAATGGAGAAATAATTAGCAGACCAAAATAAGGAAAAGTCATTTTATAGTTTCTTTTGATGCATTTATATCAAGGCCAAATAGAAGTGTTTTTAAACACTTTTCCTACCCCATGTCTCTCTAAAAGGCACCTCATTATTTAAATTTTAATTTTAATAAAATTCAATTGGAGAGGAAAGGACAGGAGGTATAAACCAGACATTTTGGATCTTTTTTCTTCCATGAAGCAATCATTCAGAATACTCCTATTGGACTTGCAGAAATACTCTGCAGTTTATGTAACTGGTTGTTTAAGAGTTGAACAAAAGAGAAACAGGCTCTATGCAGGGAAGATAGAAAATGTGAATGTTAAAAAGGTACAGTTATGCTATAGAAAACAAACGGGTTTTTAGACAATTCCCTGTGAAAGAAGAGTGCCCAGTCATTTCACAGAACAATGGATAATATATAATAGAGGTTCTCAGAATATTGTAGGTGTTATGAAGTGAAAGCTAAGATGAATGCTTGCTATTATTAGGATTATTGTGGGAGGCTGATGAAATATTTTGTGCTTGTTTGTGCTGAACATCAGAAAAATCAGTGGCTGGAATCAGACTGGATTAAGAAAAGTCTCTAAAATGGGCCTATTCATTAGAAAAGCTAGGTCACTTAGCAGCCCAGAAAGAAATTTTGGAGCTACAGCAACAGAGAAAAAGATGGTGAATAAAAAGGGAAAGGACAATACTGTAAGACCAAATGAAAGTACTTATAGTACTTCAGAAATTCAAAGGAAAAACAGCAGACAGGATAGGGGTCAAATAGTAGCAAATATAATGTAAAGCTGAAACTCCTGAATTAGCTGATCATTATGCAAAAATCAAAAACAGCTATTCTATCTGAAGGAAGAAGTGACATGTTAGACTGGGGACCAATGCAGAATGCTGACTTTTTGGATGATATGTAGGAACAAGGAAAGAGACAGGGCTGGGAACCTGGATGGCTATCCCAGGGGAAGGTAGTGCTGACAACTGCTTTTGCCACTCAGTAAAAAAGAAGATCTCTAGAGGATGTGAAACACATTGCTGCAAATCTTTGGCCTTTAAAGGAGAGCACATCTGGGGATTAGAGTGCTGTGCTGTGCTGTACTGTGCTGTGCTATGCTGTGCAATGAAAGCACCTGCAGTGAGCTCTGAAAAGGCAGCTGGGTTTGACCCTTGGAGCTGTGATCAAAAGGCAAGAATAACAACCACCCTTCCAGCCATGAAGTCTGGTGATGGCAGCATGAGACATGACTTTCCTCCCTGGCCTCTCATCCATACTGAGTGAGAACTGGGTAAATTTCCTTCACCATTGGATAAGAGCCTGGTTTGTCTCTCCCTCCAGAGCATGTCCTCATGCCCCGCTTTGATGAAAAAGAAGATTCATTTGGTCATGTTTCGAGCAATTTAGGGGTTCACTGAAGTGCAAGAGTGCAACTTTTTTTTGTGTCAGGGGTTTCACATGAATGCAATCATAGCCACTTTTACCATCAAGGATTGCTGATGTGTGGTGGGAGCCCATAGATCTTCAGTTTTCTCTTCCTGTGCTCCTTGCAGCGGAGCAAGTGTGGCGCTTGGACTGGTTGGAGTGGAGTGCCACTGGCTGTGAGTTGGGTCAGGCTTTTTCTTACCTCATTTCTGTTTCGAGTAAATTGTTGTTGAATCAACCTGTGATATTTGCATTTTGTGCCTCCAGCTCCTGCCAGCCTCCCTGCAATTGCATTCCTTTTTTATTGTTCACTGAAACCAATGAAGGCCCAGTGGAGGCCAGGGTGGTATAAAAGTGATGAAGAAGAGGTCAAAAACCAGCCTTAAGTCTTTAGTTAAGTTAATTTTCTTTCCTTTTTGATGGTGAGCATTGCAGCACTCAGAAGAATGTTATATTTGTCATAGAAGATGTGAATTGCATATACTACCTGGAATCTTCACAAAAGGAAGAAAAAAATATCAGCAAGGATGATAGCACAGCTATCAGTCTGCTTTTTCTGCTGGTTGCTCCATGTATTACGAAATGCCAGAAGGTTTAGAAATCAGCAGTCAGGGGGATGATCTTGTCAATTAGCAGTCTTTAATGTCTTCCTCAATAACTTTCTATCTTGCATCAGCTTCAAAAAAAGATTTCCTTACTGTTGGCAAATTTTGGAAAAAAGTAGACTTGGAGAATCTCCACCAAGTTTTCATAGCTTTTCTCTTTATATATCTCTGTATAATTTTCAAGTTTGCTTGTTTGAATTTTACTTTTGACCCAACTGCATAAAACTCAGTCTGGTACACCAGTTGAAATTGTCACACTGTGCATGGTCAAATGGGATTCAGATGATAGGGCTATCTTTTCACTTTCTTGTCCTTCTGGACCTTTTGAAGCGCCTTCCAGTTATTATTTCACTGCTTTAAATTCTTTCCTTCATAATCTTTTGAGAGTTTTTATGCTGTGCAGAAAGATGCAGTCTGAATCCAGCTGTGTAAACACCAGCAGTGCAGAAGGACTGGAAACAGTGATAACAAAAGATGTTTGCTAGACAGATGGCGTAGTGGATGTCTAGAAATGGAGCTTAAAATGCTGGTTTTGGAATTATTACAAGCACTGTTAAAAAGATAAACTGTAATAACATGGATATTGAAGTCACATGTGGAAGCAGATGTTACTCTTTGAGAGCTACTGTGAAGCATTGCCTTTTCACAGTTTTTGTTTGGGCTAGGTTAGAAAGCTTATTCCTTCTTGTGAACCTCATCAACACATAAAACACTGCTTATTCTGTGAAGTAGTCAGGGGAAGAGAGTTACAGCACTTCCAGCCTTGCCTGATTTGGAGGAGGGGGACTATTTTCTCCTGAAAAAGTAACTCTAAATCCATAAAAATAGCACAGTATTATTTTTCTTATTTTTATGTTATGAATATTTAAAAATACCCAAGATACCCAAGAAAACCTGAGACCTGTCATCTCTGAATATGGTTTGAGTACTAATGAGACCAGATCTGCAGTCTCTGTTCTGTTCAGATTAACATCTGTCTGTTAATGATGAGGGTTTATTTGTATGAGTGATGTCTAGAAATGTTTTTTGTAAATCAGTACATAAACATTTTTGGTTTTTATTCCTGTTTTGTTTCATATACTGAAGAATGGGACATCAGAATTTTTCATTCCTTATACTGGCAAAGAGTAAAACTTTCCATTGTGATCAATTAACATAATGACACTGAAGTATCACATGGAAAGAAATGCTGAGTAGAAAACATTAAGTCAAAGTTGCTGTGATTTATTGATGTATTGGTGGGACATAATTAATCAGCAACTTAGTGAACTGTACATTGAGGATCAATATCAGAAACACAACAGATGAACTACAATAACAAACACTTATAAAACCAAAGGAAACATTAGCAAAGACCCTTCTATAGTAAATGCCAAGAAGGTCTAATCTAACCCCACTGGTGCAGTCACATGTATGCACACACAGCTGCACACACACCCCTGCCCTCCACAGGCTCTGGGCAACACAGGCCTCTCTTTACAAGTTGTGTGGGTCTCTTGAGTTACTGACCAAAAGTAGGCCATGACAATTTCAGTGCAGACCTTCAGGAATACTTTTTGAAGGGATGGATTACGGGTTTATAGGATTGAAACAATCGTTAAGGAGCTACCATTCTCATTGCATGCAATACTGTGCACATGAGAGTGTTTTTGAAAACCAGATCATCCCAGCTCTTCCTCTACTTGGGGATGGCCCCTTCCCATGCTTCTGCAATACAGTGTATTGTGGGGCCAGCCAGAGAGGGAGTTTTGACAAGGGAATGTAGTGAGAGGACAAGGGGCACTGGCTTTAAACTGAAAGAGAGAAGGTTTAGATGAGGTATTAGGAAGAAATTTTTTACTGTGAGGATGGTGAAGCACAGGAACAGGTTGCTCAGAGATGTTGTGGATGCCCATCCCATGGATGGTTCAAGGCCAGGCTGGATGGGTTTTTGAACAACCTGGTCAACATGGAAGGTCCCATGTCCATGGCTTGGAACTGGATGATATTGGGGGGTCTCTTCCAACTCAAAGTGTTCCATAATTTAATTAACCTATGGCTAGTTTTATTAGTTTAAATCCTCAAAGCAGCTCAGTTTGGTACCAGGAGAGGATGGGAGATATCTGATTTCTTTTATTAACTCCTTTTTTATGTATCTCCTACAACAAAATCTCTGTGGGATTACATAATTTCATTGGTCCCTTCAGGTTTTACAACCCATGAATTCATGCTCTATGCTTTTATTGAACTTTGCAGGAATGAAAAAATGTGAGAAATAATAATAAAAAAAACTCAACGAATTTATTTTTCTTGATTTTACTAATTGCCTTTTTTTTTTTTTTCCATTTCAGAAATGGAATTCATTCATCAAAGAATTATTGGAGCAAAGCCATCTTAATTTTTCTCATTATTCAGGGAGGCAGAACGGCAGTGTGATTGGAGAGAGGAATGAGAGTGTAGCTTGGGTTAATAGCAGGCAAGTCCTCTTTAACCTCTTTGTCTTCCAGCCTGCTCTTTCCGTGGTGTCCACTCCTTTACCTATTCCACTTCTCTCCCCGGTTTGATTAACTGCCAAGAAAGCCTTAAGTGTTGGCTTGGATTTCAGCACAGCAGCTTTAAATTGTGCTTGAGGCTGTCTTTTAACAAACTGTGCAAGTAACTTAGGTGGCCGTGTCATATTTCTCAGGCACCCTTCCGCACTGCTAATGTGAACCAAGTCTTGATTTATGAGTACACCTCTAACCCACTACTTTTTTTAGCTGTGAGGATGTATTTCTTGGTTTAGTGTAAAATTTCATTGTAAAATATATAAGGTTAACCTGCACTGACACTGAATTTTCCAATGTGTAAATAGAATTAAAAATTAAATACAGTACACCTGCTTTTGTCCTATCTGAGAATCACTGTTATGTTTTACAAGATGACATCAATAACAAATGATGTACAAACAATAGAACATTAATTTGAAAATGCAAATTCAGGCAGATATTCCCAGCATAAGGGAAATGAATGTGAATGGCTCTGTCATTTGTGGTACAAGCTTTATTCATCATTTGATTCTGACATCAGTGAGCAGTGTGGTGAACACCTCTCCTCCAGGTTTTCTGCGGAGAGAAAATCTGGTGTTTTTTGATATAAAATATAAAGTTTCACAAAAGCTTTCAAATTAAAAAATTCAGATGGTTTCAAGGACCAGCTATTCTTTTTTGACAGAAATAAGAGATGCTCAAATCAATGTTTTCTAGGTATCAGTCACATTAAACGATGACCAGGCTGAAACTGCTAAAGGTTTGCCTTTGTAAAGGTTTTTTTTATTTTGTGACTATAAGAAGTTATGTGTCCACTGAAGCGTGTAGACAGATGACATCGGAGAACTTCATACTATGGTTTGTCTGCCACAGAGCATATAAACACATCTAACAAGGCCTAGATTAATTTCAGGTCATTTTCGTCTTGAATTTTATGTTTTCCCCAAGCAATTTGAGTTACAGCTTATAATTTAAGAAAAAGCCTCCAAAATTCTTGCAAAGACACAAAAGTACTTTGATGCAAGACAGCTCTATCTGGGATTCTAACTAACATCACTTAAAGAGGAAAATTTCAACACTTCTACATAAACTGATCCACTTTGCTGAGGTCTAGTGACTATGCTTAAATTTTGGAAGTAGTAGATCAGATTTTAAAGAGACTATTAAACTCTTTGTAGCACTCAAAGTAATCCTGTGCTTTACAGAAATTATGACTGTATTTTGCCAGAATTGCATGAAGCAGGTTCCAATAACAATTCTCCATCTGCATTGGTTGTACACGAAATACACCAGCATGTCTCACTTGTGTTATGAGATTTTCTGGTGTGGGACACTGTCAGACAGTAGTCTTGAGTGGTGTAGGGAAAAAAGAGTCAAACCTGTCTGTTTTTGTCAAAATTCCCCCAGTAATGGCCACTGCCTCTCTTGGCTTGCAGGTTTGCTCAGCTATGTATAACTGTTCTCTGTTTTGCTTGCAGTAAGAATTTGTGGCCTTGTTTGCATTAAAGATCTATTGTTTAGTATTTCCTTGAGGAGGTAATGAATGAGTAAAAACTGTTGTAAATAAAGCTGGTCAATATTTTGTGCTGTCATTGAAAGATTGTTCCAGGTCCACTTGCAAATGCTGCAGCTTCAGCAGTCTCTGCTGCAGCTCCTGGGCAAATGTATGTCCCTTAATATTTGTATGCTGCATCTTAGGTTAGCTCTGAGGACTGAGCAGTAGCAAAAGAGGCTTGTATCTTATCGTACTTAATGACTAGTACAGATTAGTTACATGGCAGTTACTTGATACAAAGCATTATTCTGCATTCTTTTATGTGAAATTGCCATTATTTATACGTGTTAATTGTAAATCTAAGAATAATAGCACAACCCAGCTATCTTCTTAGTGTATGTCTTCAGACCACAGACAAATTAATAAGTTAATTGTTTTTGCTATGTGGCTCCTACAGTATTTTTTTTTTTTGTTCTGAAGTTGTATAACATATTTACTCTAGTTTGTAGATTGTCATTAGAATGATGTGGTGCACTGCACAGCTAATTATTCAGAATATCTCTGGGGGTGCCCCCATGCTTGCCCTGTAGCACTGATGGGTGATTGTGGGTGAAAACTGGAGACAAAGTCAGAAGTAAATACACTGACTAGGTCTGTCTTAGTTTCTCTCTTCACAAGATAAGATTGTAGATATCTCTCCCCTCTGCAGAGGGAAACTTGACTTCACTTGCATAATTAAATAAAGCTAAGCTTACCAAGTCTGGGGTTGTAAGCACTAGCGGATTAATTTGGATCTGCATGGGGGGAAACAGGTAGGTGGCCTGAAGGGAATGCAGGTCTGAAGGTATTGCTTCAAGACCTGTGCTCTGGTGCCCTAATCGATCAGCCTCTCAATTGTGCAGGAGGCTGGTAGGAGACAGTGAAGGCAAAATACTGCTTGAAGACAAGATGCAGGACTTAGGAACAATTAGCAAGACCGAAAAGGAGAGTTAAATTATTCTGTTGCAGCACTGTGGTTTCAGTTTTCTTCTCTGAAATGTCTCTGCTGGTCTCAGTGGTAAACCTAATTTTTCATCATATATTATCCTTGTGTTTTCTCAATTGCTTCTTCTTAAAGATTCAAACCTGAAAAGTAAAAATACTCTCAGATTTATAAGTTGAGCATAGCCTTTAAATTTAACTTCTCAAAGTGACCTAAATGTACAACTTTCTCAAACCCTAGTGCCCCTTTTCGTCCTTCATCTAGGATTTAATGTCAAGACATGATCTCTCTGATACAAGAATATTGTCTGCTCCTCCTTGTGGAGGAGCTTGGTGGGATGTGTGTGGCTGGCTCAATTCTCCCAAGAGGAGCTGAATGGTGGAACAGAGGGCAGGCAGTGCTGGTAATTCAGAAAGATTTAGGGTCAGACTCCTGCAGTAAAATTTGTCTCTTTCTTCCAGGGTTCCAGTGCTTTCCTACAGCAGTTATGACTACTGATAATGATTGCAAAGCTCCTTCTCATGACGCAGTTAGAAGAGCGAAGTTTAAACTCAGCAGAAAAATAACACTTCTCTTATCTGTCTTAAAAAGCCAGGGGTGGCTGCTGAAGGCAATGAAGCATTCCAAGTGGGAATGAATAGAGAGTGTCAAAAAATTATGCAGGTAACATATAAAAGAGCATGTGAACAAGGATCCCTAACTCTGTGTTGGTGTAGGGTATGTAACTAACAGAGGATAGGAATATATAGGTAGCTGTCTTTCATGTTACACATATGAGTGACTTTTCTGTAAAAAAAGGCCAGTAGACAATGTATTATCTAAAATACACAAATTAGATCAGGAAAAACTACCATGGCATATTTTAAATAAAATCTAGCTCATGAAGTATGAAAATTGAAGTCTTGCAAGTGAAGACAAAATGCAGTCTGGAACAGGCCTTCTTCTCAGAGTTACTTGTTCTTACAACAGTAAATAGCCACAAATATTCAATGACTAAGTGCTTCTTTTATGAGTGGAGCAGCCATTTGCCAGATAAATGTCAGTGAGGTAAATGTCAACCTGTCACCATGATATTTTATGAAAAATCCTTTGCTAGGATTTTTCCCCTTCTGAGGAGCTGAGGGCCTCAGGAAAGAAATGTAAACAATAACTATCTGCTGCTGCGAATGCAATAGGTCCATCTTCCATTAGTCCATGTGTATTGTTTTCAATTGATAACCAATCACAGCCACCTGTGCAGAGGCTGTGAGCAGTCACAAGATCTTGTTATGCATTCTATTCTATTCCTGTTCTTGGTGGCCTTCTGATCATTCTTTTCTCTCTGTTCTTTTAGTATAGTTTTAATGTAGTATTTTAGTATAATATATAATATAAGATAATAAATCAGCCTTCTGAAATGGAGTCAAGCCTCGTGTCTCCACACATGGAGTGTTCACCTCAATATCAGCCCATGAGTAAAGACGATGTGACTCAGCCTAAATCTTGCACACAATCACAAGTGTTTTGGTAGGAGGTTGATATGCAAAGAAAGTAAGCTTCTTGAAAAATGTTTTAGTTATTTTTTTGTTGCATAGCAATATTTGTTCAATAGTGTCACAGCACGACCAGAATCCCAAGTGATTGCGTCATTGGTGATGCTCTTTGCAGCCATAATCCTGGCTATCCAAACCAAACAGGTTACTGGTGAGGCTTCGCAGAGCCTTTGTTTTTCCCATATTTAAGTTTCTTGTGAAGGAAAATCAGAACATTGGTGCAGACACATACCTGATTACCAGGACTGTTATATTCACCTGAGAACTCAAGTGAACTTAAAGCCCATTGAACACAGTGGCATGCAATTTGAAAAGGAATGTCTGGCATGAAAATATGCAGTCTTAAAGGCACACAAAGATTGGAAGTGGAATAATGTCAATGATAGTAAGAGATCAGCCTTCTTTTCCTAGCCTGCCTTAATGTACAGGGTGTTGTCAGCAGAATAACATAGTTCTTATCATTATTATTTGTGGAAATCTCAGAGCAGTTCAAAAGGTGGCAAAGGGTTGTTCTTGTAGTTTGTCCTTCCCAAAGCTTATGCTTGCACTCAAGTTTTGCAGATAATCTTCCCTTAATCTTTCCCACACATCTTCAGGATCCATTCTCTTGTTTGAGTTACTGAGTTCCATCCCCTTCTCTCTACCCTGAAAGTCATTACAATGAGTGAGATATTTAACTCTTACTTATGAGTTATATAACTCTTGTTTATATTCTTTGTGATTAGCAGGTCTCCTTCTGCCAGTACTTCTCTGAGATTATTTACCTAAAGGAATAGGTATATGTTAAAAAAAATCTATTAAATCCAGTCATCCTCTGTTTAAAAGTATTTGGTTTATTATGTGGTAGGTCCTGATGCATTAACTGTAAATTTAAGAAGTCAGAAAAACAAACTTTCGTTTCTTTTTCTCTTTATTCACTATGATGGCAATATGCTTGGGGTAGACTATGTGGTAACATTTCCTATCTCCTTCATATGTAACTTTTCCTTTTTCTGTCATCCAAAAATTATTTAAAAAAATACATAAAAGGTAACTCCAAATTTAGGAAAACTTCCAGGGTTGGACCCTAGATTATCTTTTGTTACTTGATTATATATTGTTGTCTTTATTGGTATTACTGATATAATACTGGTTTTATTCATGTTCTACAAATAACAGAAGGAAAATAAAAAAGAAAAATCCTCCACAAAAGATTCACAGAAAAACAGTACACAACCTAAGCTAAGGTATTGCCCTAAATTACTTTTATTATATATATTTTGTAAAGGTTAAATTTCAAATTAAAAGTTCCTTTATTCAACTACCCATTCAACTACCCATTTTATAAAGTGAACCTTACTTAATATGTCAATTTTTACAGCTATTCAAATTCAAGTAAAATCTATTCTAAGCAGTCTGCATTGATATGATTCTTTCATTTAAGAAAGAGTGAAAATTAAATTCAAAAGCAAGCACCTATCTCCACCTGCTAATCTATTCATAAAAGTATTATCTATTGCATGAATATTCATTTCTTACATCCTTGCTGATAAACGAATGGTTTAATATTGCTCAGGCTTTCAGTCCCATTTATACTTTTTCCAGCTTTGTCAGTGTGGACTATTCAGCAGTTTAATATCTAAAATGGCAGTACATATATATTTAGATTAAGCACTTAAATTTACCTGATGTAAGGTGATTTAAATAAACGTGCAGGCTAGCTCTTATTTTGATTTCATAGGATTTTGTGTCATTTTAGAATACTTGCTGTATAACCAAGGTTATACTTAATTACCTAGCAGGGGTTTGGAAAGCCATCTATCCACTTTTCTTCAGACTTTTTTGTGTAGTTGATAATGAAACATTTTTAGGATTTTTTCTTCCTTACACAAAAGACCACTGGGACGAGATTGTCTTTTGTACAGGTTCATATGGCAGCATTACTGGGTATGAAAAGTATTAAAACTCATTAATGTGAGTAACCTCTAGTTCTTTCATGCACATATTCTCTTGGGAAGGTTTCTGGATTTGTTTGTACACATCTGTTGAAGATGTGTCTCTCTGTCTACAGAGAGATCAGAAAGGGTTCAAAAATTTCAGCTGCATTTACCTTGAAAATAAGAGCAATTGATCCTAGTTATGGAACCAGTTTCTCCATTCTTAAAGAGTGTAGGAGGTTTTGTAGAAGTGAGGCAGTATGAGAACTGGGTCAGAAGAGGGAAACATGCCTAGAAATCTCCTTTTGCCCCCTTTAAAATGATGGAGATTTTAATGCCTTCTTTTTTCACTGTCAGTGTATTCTCTACTCTGTTTTTTTGGAAAATAATATTTAATTTTGGTTCAGGAAAAAAAAAATTAAGCAAGATATCTTGAAATTCTCTAGGGAGACTGTTGCAGAATACTGTTCCAGTCCCTTAAACATGTTGTTCTGAATTATATCATAATACATAAAGTAATTTTAAAAAGACCCTTGAAATGAAAGATAATTCTTAAATGGAAGTCTGACAGTGAAGTAAGTAAAAAGTAAATTTTTTTTTTTTTATCTCTGGAGTTTCCCTGAAATGTTTAAAAAATTCTTGCTAAAAAAATATTGATTTTTCCCCCCTGAAATCTGAAAACCTAGGCTATGATTTTACATCCTACTTAAATTCATGAAAATATTCACTTTCTAGGCAATAAAAATTCTTAACATTTATTCTGTTTATGCCTTCAAATTTTATTTTTCATTAATAATTTCTTCTATAGGGCAAAGAATCTTAGCCTGGACCCTTTTTGCCAACTCTGAAATGCCTGGTAGTGTTCCAGTTTACTTTGACTTTTCACCTGCATCTTTTTCTGCAATCTGCCTTCTCAGAGTCACTTGCAAGTACGAGGGTATGACTGAGAAAAACAGTAGGTCTGTTTTAATGTGCCAGTTTTGACTGCTGGGTTATCTCTGTGTTGTCAAGTGCTTGTTCTTATTTCTCTCTGAGTGCAGGCTTTTTCATTTATCAAAGCTCATTTTATTGCCTTCTATTCCTGCTGCTTTCAAATCTGTGGCACCTGAATGCTTTGTTCAATTGGCTTCTACTTTTTACTGCTACCTGCAAATTTGTCCAGAGGGGCAGTGTGAAACAGAGGCATGGGTCATGGTATTTGAAATCTACTTGTTTGCAAGGACAATGTATTTTTATAATAAGTTTTACCACTAGCCACTAGCAAACATTTCACCATTACTTATTGAAAGAATAATATTGAAACATGGTGAACCCAAAACCACAGAATTGCCATTCTTTTGGAATCTGACCTGTGCACTATTGAAGATATTTTTAATTAAACAGAAGATATTCCTGTCTAGTATATTGCATAAGCATTTTTTATAAATAAAGCAGTTAATTATCTGGACTGAACCTACACAAACCTAGAATGCATGTGTATTTAGTAGGTTTTGCCTTTATTTCAGTATTTGTAAGTCTAAAAAATGCTGTAATTTTCAGCAGTGGTTGTTACCATGTTGGCCAGGGATATGGACTCTGTCATCATCCCATGTGCTATTTCAGTATTTTTAAGGCTTATCAAAAGCATTTGTCAAAGTGGCACTTGTTGAAGACAAGTTGAGCAACACTACATTTTTATGTTAAAATGAATGGGGCTGCCACTTGGCAAACAGCCAGGACGGAGAAAGGCTTGAATATTTGAGTAAGAGCCGCTTGTTCCTATTAGGGATGCAATGAACACAGAAGAATTTGTTTCCACTTTCCCTGGCAATATGTCCTATCTTCCTCTGAGTATTTTGCACAGGAGGAAAGCATTTTGCACAGCCTCTGTACACAGGGAAAGGGAAGACACAGGGAGCCAATCTGCGCCAAAGGTAATCTAGGATGGTCCATGGTCTCAGCTGTTGCCCCTTTCCTCCTCTGCAAAAAGTCTTTGCAGAAGCTTTTGTCAGCTTCTTTGAATCCCATGTTTCTGGAAACTGGAGCTCTTATTAGGTGCCTGCAATAAATTTCTTATGCATTCCACTTGCTGACAGGTCTGTAAATACCACTTTGTTTCTGAAGTGAACATATTGATGGTGAAATATGTCAGCATGGCATGTGGAGAAAATGATGCTGTTCTGATCACCTCCACCATTGCTGTAGCCCTCAGGGCACAGGTAGAACCTTTGTCTTGCTCCTGAGGTTCTGCCTCCCTCCATGACTCTGGGGACTGCTGTTAAATGGACTTCCTGCCCATTTGCATTTGGAGGCCCACATGGCCTTATTTTGTCTGTCTATTGGTGCCTGATCATTTGTCAAAAATGGCTATTCAATTCCCTCAAGTAATGGATTTCTGCCTCTGATGCTTGTTATGCCTGTACCACTCCAATATTTCTCCAATGCTCCACCTGCAAATGAATATTGAGGGAGGAGAAATGTGTACAAGGACTTGCAAGGTTACCCTCCCATCAGCATGGAACATGAGTTTCCCTGAATGTCATGGGCACGGCATCACCTTGTGCTCGATGAGTGGGTGGTGGTAGGAATGAAATCTTAGGTAATACCTAATTGCTTTATTTTGGATGAAAGCTGAGGGCAGCCCTGAGTAATCTGGCACTACATTCTCTGCAAAAGGAAGACCACAGTTACCACTAAGATTAGCAATTTTCTATTCATTCCTGAATGACTGCTCCCACAATGCCAATCAGAAAAATGGAAATGATCTTCTTTTGTTATGAAGACCACCCAAACAAGTTTTGGAAGGGTATTAAAGAAGAAAAATCCAGTTAATGCTTTTTTTTTTTTGAGTATTTTTGGTAGCTTTTATCCTGGTTCAGCAACTATGCTCTTCATCATTGTCTGTTTCATTGGCAGCCACATTGAATGGAATTTGTCTAAACCTACTCACAGTTCTTCCTACAAATCCTTTTTTCCCTTGTCACCCCTCAGCTTCACACTGAATCTCTGACTTTTATCTGACTGTTTACAATGGAAATACTCATGTGTTTTGGTTTGTATTGCCATGGATATTCGTGCTGGAGCAAATACTCAGGACTGTAATCTGTACTGTGGAAAATTGCCTCAGACTGTGCTGTAGGCAAGAAAGTTGTCTGGGCTTTCTCATGCAGAACATATTCCAGAGCCCAGGTCTGCTGGAAGGTGCTGGAGAAGATGCTTGGGTAATAATAACCACACCCATCAAGATGCTGTGGGAAAGGGTAAGATGTTTCTAGAGTACTGGAATATTTTTGGTAGACCTAGCTGGATTTCAGCATTATGGGAACCTCTGAAAAGGCCCCTGGTTCCCAGCAGCTGGGCTCAAAAATTAAGTTTTGATGAGTACCTAAATTCTGAAATAAAATAAAATTACTCGTACCAAGACAATGCCAAGTTGTTCTACTTGTCATTGGTCCAGAAGTTAGCAGGGACATCATTCCTGGTACTGGAATACTTAAATGTATTTTTACATTCCATGTTAAAATATATTTTCGTTTATTTGCCTTTTTTTAAAATTTTTTTTTATTTAGATGCTTTTATGATTTTAAACATAATAGATCCTTTCTGTGTCAATGACAGCATCTCCATTTAAATGCAGAATATCTCTTGAAGACAATTGCTTGGTGGAGAGATTGGAGAAAGAAATAAAACACAGAAATAAATTGCATATATCTTTGGTTTTGATTTTTTTCCCTCTAAAACCTGCATTTCATCTGAATGGAGATGCATAAAAATCCCATTAAAATTGGTTCCACTTCTTTGAAATGTGCTCTAAGACTAATTCTGACAAAGTTGACATTTTATATGCTCATATCATGACTTACAAAAGGTGATAAAAATAAATTCTCTTGTATAGTCACTATAAAACCTGGTATGAGATGAACATTATGTTTGATACAGATATACTTACTGCTATGCCAGTAAAAAGAGATGAGGACCCTATCAAATACTCCTTTTACTTTCACCTGGCTAAATTTTCAGCTGTCTTGTAGGCTGAAAACATTCTTTGCTAATATCTTTCTCGGTGGAAAATGTGACCTTTAAACAATTATTCAGATTAAACCAAAATTAATATTCCAATTGATTTTTTCCCCCAGTCAATCATCTGAAGAAGAACCTACACCCTGCAAAATATTACCAATGAATTAATGAAGCACAAGCTGCACAAATTCCATTTTCTTTTGTGTGAGCTCCCATTACAGGTCAAAAGAAGTCTGCAAGCTGCTCACACCAAGATAATCCACTGTTCTCAGTTTAAAGAAGTTGCTGTATGTGTCTTTGGATGGAACAAGTACTTCAGAGGTAGTCCTATGCTCATAACATCATTGCTGCTACAATGGTTTTTTTTAAATCCTAAATTGCTGCTCAAGCGAAAATGTAATCAAGAATTTTTTGCATGTGATCATGCTGAATCTCTCCTCTACAGCCTAGTTTGGGTACAGGATTCAATAACACTCGAACAAGTACATCACTGTTGCAGTGCTCTCAAGAAAAAACTGATACTAAATCTAGATTTACCTTGTGAGATAAACATTGGGATCCAAGTTTCCATATTGTAATAAACCCTGATGACTTAAGATTGAAAGTTTCGGAGCTCAAAGAGCATTAATAGACCTACATTCTCTGGTAAATGGAGTATCCAAAGGCAACATTTGTAAAAGTACCTCTGTAATTTAGGATGCTGAGACTGACTTGTTCTTAAGATTTATCAGAAAATTAGTTTGAAAGACCTGTATCAGGTGATGTATATAGATTTTATAGTATCGATATGAAAAAAAAGATTTCCAAATTTTTATTCATATCTTGCTCCTTTATGGCTGCGTAGTTAGATTCATTCACTGGTTGGGCAAAAGGTCACAGGTAGAATGCTACATGTTGCTACCTGAATTTTCACATGCAATACAGTGGAGAAAATTGGCCCAGAAGGGCTCCAGCCCAATGTTGCATGAAAGTCTTCTCTTGAGGAAAAGCATTCTACAAGGATTCCATTTTCTGAGGAGACACAAAGAGCATACTTTACTCATGAGGAGTTCTGACAAGTGTAAACCTCTTGTCAGGTCTTCATAACTTCCAGATAATGTAAGCAGACACTCCTCACTTCCTCCCTAAAGAGAAATCTGTCAGTTATTTCTATGCCTTAACCATTAAAGGGCCTGTATTTCAAATTAAAAGTCTTTTCATAACTTCAGAAAATGCCCAGAAACCTTGCATGTGGTTTCTGGCAAATCTCAAACACAAATGAGAGCACTGCATTCACATAAGTAATATTGTAGCTAGTGATGGTTGAAAACAATGAAAACCAAGTTACAGAATACTTTAAATGTCAAGGTGACTTGAATTTCATGATATTCAGCTTTTTCTTAATTTTATGAAGGCTTTACAAAGTTTTTACAGAAGTTACAAAGGTTTTACATTTCTCCAAACCTGTTGTTATTATCAACTGCAATAAAGACAATCAAAAGAACAGAAGTTCCATTTAAATTTCTTTTGTTTCTTTTGCCATTATGTGTCTTTTAAAATGTTCTCCAGTTTTCAAAATGACAGCAATATGGAAAGTGATTTTTTTCCCCTCCTTTTTTCATATTTTGATAGTCTATTTATCCAGTCACAAGGTATTTCATAGCAATTACAGACAAGCATAATTAAAAAAAAAAAAAAAAGAAGGGAAAAATGAAATTTAACAAGAAAAAAGGAAAAAGCTTTTAGTCTGCATTTTTTTATGTTCAATTCATAAAAGGAAAGAAAGAGGGAAATACATGAAAACACCAAACCCTTGACATTTGATTTTGAACATTTTCAACACCAGTGAATGTGTGGGATATTAAAAGTAAAACCAAATAAATCCTGAAAACAGTTGATGTGCTTCCTCAATCACAAAAAGGCAAATGGAGCCAGGGTATACAACTGACAGGCTTGCATTCAAAAATGTGCATAATAGTAAATCAGTTCTTGAGTGGAGTATATTTTCTCCATGAATAGGAGCTGGTAGTCATACCTCTGTTTGCTTCAAGCTTTCCATGGGAGGTATCAGTCTCACGCGAGGCAATATCATCTCACTTTGGTTACTATGGAAACTGGTTGTGCATGGCTGCAACTGTAGGCACTGGGTCCAACCAGGCTTTTTTTATCTTTTTCCATTTGGGGCTGCCTTAATGATCTTGTAATATATGACATGTTGCATAAAACAGTGTTCTTTATTCTCAAAGAGGCAATGCACTTTGCAGATTTCAGTGTTTTAGAAATGGCTTTCCAGTTGGTACCCAGCCCTTCTGCTGTGTGGAGTTTTGAGTGCCTATTATAGCTTGAATGACCTGATTGAGAAGAAAAAAGGGTTGGTTTCCCCCAAATATTTATTTATTTTTAAAATATTAATTATTAATTAATATTTAATTGTTGTCACTTTACATGCAGTCAGGGTTTTTCTTGGAAAGTGGAAAAAGTGTGTGTGAATTCTCTTTGACTTGGGAAAGATGTACTGCCAACACCAGCAGGCAGGATTTGGGCCAGTGAAAGGAGAAGCGATACCACTCATAGCCACTTGCCCTTTTTCTGGATTTGCTGGCCCAGCTGGGTCACACACCAGCTTCCACCCAGTGGAGGTGTAAAGAAGGTGTGGAGTGGTGGGGAAGCTTAATGTAAAAGTGGAGTAGAGGAAACTGATAAAAATAACTGTTTTTTAGAGTGGTTTTAAAGGTATAGCTTAAGCTATGTGTGCCTCAATCTAACAAGGTCTTTAAAAGTTCAAAACTCTCAAACCTCCTTCTGAATGCTTTTATTTCAGCATCTACATGTTCATCCGTACATGGGTTACATGGGAAGTAGCAGCTGTTTTACAGAGTCAACTTTGGGGTTTGTCTGTGCCACTGGGACTCTTGGAGCAGTTCCTGAGAGTATGGCTTTGAGATCTGTCTCTTGTTTTAGGAAGCCTGTATGAAGCTTAGAAGATTGTCTGATCTAGTGAAATGTTTCTTGTCTTTGACTAGCAGGGGGACAAGAACTAGATAATCTATCAGGCTCCTTCCAACCCAAACAATTATGTGACTATGATTCTAAGATGGGCTTGTGTAGCTATACCCAAATGCCATGGTCACCTCTGGACTTTGTCTCGTTCGCACAAGCCTGAGCAGACTAGCTGGTCATCTTGATATGAATAGTTGCCCCTTACAGCTCAGCTGCACTCCCTGATTAATCTGTATGACAGCCTGTGCCATCCAAAATGAGTTTAGTCAGCTGCCTACACTGCACAAACACAACATTGACTTGATGGCTCTCTGGTCCCACTCCTGGAGCCAGATGGAATGAGCCTCTTTGACCTTCTAGGCACATCAGAGCTGTTCAATGTCAGTTATAGCTTTCTAGAGCAGTGAATGAAAAAAAAAAAAGTATACTGTTGACATTTTATTAACTTGAAGGATTATACTTTCAGCAACATTCCAGAAAATAGTTTATCTATGGTGTATTATCTGTTGCACCCACATTTGAATTTCAATACTCATCAGTTCATAAGCAGAAACAACTTCAGAGAAAACAGGGACAGCATTTATCATGTTGTGCTGTTTACCACTGTAAAGAAAACAGAGGAGTGTTCCTATTCTGTCATACCTATATTCTCTTTGTCACATTACAGTCTCCTGATGGATAGCTTTGCTCATTGCTTTTTCAAGCTTTTGTCCACACACACAGGTAAAATGACTTATCACAAAGGTAGCGCTACTGAGGATGCCAGTTAGTCTTTTGGTTACTTCAGAGACCAATTCTGTTTTTCTTGTCCTTCATCTTACATTTTGAGCAGAAGCTTTCTTTTTCTGAGTGCCTATGAATTGCATAGGAAAAAGAGGGTAATGGGTTTTATCTCTGCCAATATTGATCCCCACCGCTGCAATTTCCTCTTCCATGGTGCTGGGTGTGCTCTATTTCCCCCAAGGACACTGAGACCTCTCACCTGGGGACTGGCTCCCAGTCAATGTTTAGTGTTGGTGCTTCTGATTCCATGCTGAACTGGTGATCGGGTATGATCTCTGGCCCATTTGTTCTGCCAGGAATACAGAGTTGTAGAATAAGCTAAAAGCAAGTTATGTTGTAACTAATTTCTTACTATCTCATTTAGCTTTATGGGCACAGGAAAGGGCAAAAAGGAGAAGAGGCAGGCTGACATGCTTTTGTTCACAAAGCTTGCAAGCTAAAAAACAGTAGTTGGTACTCCTCACAGTAATTTCTGATGTGTTTCTGATACGTTTCCTCATGCTTTTCTGATATTTTTTTTCTGTATTGTGGAAACAAATCAGTGTAGCTTCCGTGTGTGTACAGATGTGAGGGGGAATTCTGTTGCGCCCCTTTCCCAGCTCTCTGATGCAGAAGACAGAAATCGGGGAAAAAAGCATTCCAAGAGAATATATGAATGGCAGCAAAACTGACACAGCAGGAGGGCTGGGGGTAGCAGCAGGTGGAACAGGAGAGAGGGTAGACACAGACATCAGAGAAGGAAGATACACACATTCAGGAGCAGCTTTGAAAGAATAATTTTGTTAAGATTTAACAAGTTAATCGCTGCATGCTAATTACTCTTAATGAAAAGATTAAAAATAAAAGCAATTTATCTCATTCCAAAATAATTAGCCTTAATAACTTGTTTGTACAGCATATAGAAAGAGATTTTGATGGGAATCCGCCCAACATCTGTGTATGCACAGTGTATATACCAGCAATACGTTCTTGTAAAATGTCTGACAGATGTGGGATCATCAGCTTTGCTGAGACTTTAACAGGGTTCCAGGGATCTGAGCACCAAGTTATTCTGATTTTTTGTCAAGTTTGCAGGTGCTCATGTTTCTGAAAATGAGGATCATCTTTCTGTATTTTCCCTTGTGTATGTATGTTGCATTAGTCTTGCTCTATGTCTTGGGAAACCAAGGAGACCTTAAGGGACTTCATCAGGAAGATTACAGAATCACTGTTGGGTTTGGGATCTGCCTTCCTGGCACCTGTGGCAAGATTTGTGCAGATTTCCAATCCTGCATGGTTCATGCATACCACAAGTTTGAGCAATAATATTCTTCTGGTAATGCTGATAAGTGACATCAATTCCCTTTGTTATTGTTGTGAAGTGATTTATCTGGTGTGTAATTCAATTTCTTTACACACAAGGTAAAGTTAATATAGCACTTAGTGCCTCTTGTATTGAGTCATTACAGCTGTCAGTCAGATCACTGGTAAGGCAATCTGAGGGGTAAAAGTGTGAAATGGCAGGGATTTCTCATCCAGGTGTCTTGAGTAATTGAAGCTATCTACAGAGAAGTCTTGCTGGGTAAAAAAGGGCAGAATATTATTAACATCATTAGGGCCCTTAAAACACTGAATGAATGATAAAGGTGTTGAGGAGGATAATGAGTCTAGGTGAGTATCACCTGTGGAGATTCCTTATTGAACAGCCCTGCTTAAACCATCCATTTGTTAATGGCTCTGACTTGCACATTTGTTGCCACCCTGGCTACTGCTGGAGAATTGGGCAGTCCAAGTAATCTGAACAAGCAGTGCTGGCTACCACTTTGACTATTCCTCTGCATTTAGGTCTTCTACACATGAAAGGAGTGCTGCCTCCTTCCAGCTGTCCTTCACCCTCCACAGCAAGCTGGACACATACCTTCCTGGTTTCTGCAGGCTGTGCTAAGCAAGCTGCAGCAGCAGCAGGTGGTTAAGCTGATGCAGGGCACAGTCTTTGTCCTAAGGAGCCTTATCAGAGTTGTTCTCTTGCAAATTGTTTTTAGGTGGAGATATCATCTGCTGCACCTGGATAAGTGGGCTTGAAGCCTCTTAAATGTTGATGAGGAAGGTTAGCTGGAGTGGGCAGAATGAGGAGGGTTAGGGCTGTGATGGGTCTGCTCTCTTTGTGGTGCTCTGAGGGTGCCTACCTTAGGTCCTTTGCTCGATTTCTGCTGGGATTCCTAGGCTTCATCTTCTGGGGTACTGCTGCAGCTCAGATGTTTGGTGGAGTTTCAGTGATCCTGATGCTCAAGAACTACAGATGTTTATTTCAGGAGTCTTACTTGTCTCTCCCTGGTTGGTTGGCTCTTGCAACTGCACTTATGTTGCTACCTACTGGAGTTTTGGCTGTCTCTATTTCTGTTAAGTGTTCCCGCAAACAGCAAGGGACTCTCATGTACTTGCTGCTGCTCCTTCTTTGCTTAGAAATGTCTTCGGCAACTCTGGCAGGTTTCTACTGTGTTAGGACAGCTTCTCAGCTGGAAAGTGCTATGGGTTACCTTGTTCACCAGCACAAGTGGACGTGCTCCCAGGATCCTGGAAATGGTGCTATGGATGTGATACAGAGGGAGCTGCAGTGTTGTGGGGTCCACAACTACACAGACTGGCTAAAGGCATCATCCTCTTTGTACTATCCAGCTTGTGTCCCTGAAAGCTGCTGTAAGGAGGAGCATTCTCACTGCAGGGGAGACTTAGACCATGTGGAGCAGCTTTCTGAGGAAGGCTGTCTAAAGAAGCTGGAAGACCAATTGTATTTTTCCATGCTGTACATTTTTTGGTGTTGTACTGTGCTAAGCATCTTGGAGCTCTTGGCTGCTGTCAGCAATGGCATCCTCATGAGACGTCAGCCATTCCATGAACTTCGTATTCTGGACTCGTACACCTTCTTACAGGACTATTGGTACTAGCTACTTTGCTGGACCTGCTACATGTTTCCGTGGCTTTTTACTACTTCATTGTTGCATTGGAACAAAATTAAAAAAAAAAAAAAGCATAAATAATAATAATTGTAAATCAAACTAGTTGATCACTGCTGGATTTTTTTTCTTTAGTGTCATGATCTCAGATCAGTTCTCCCACAGTTTTTTTTTCACTAAGCATTCTGTATCTGAAAATCTTCTGGGGATGAGTCTTCAGCATGTGCAGACACAAAACCACTATATGTGAGTACAGGGGAAGCAGTAAGAAAAGATGTATCTGGCTCCGGGCAACTTGTTGTGAGGCTATGAGCTGTACTTTTGGTCTGAATCTTAACTGTACTAGAATCTTGGAGAGCAATTAATGTACAGATTCTTCTGCTTCCAAGCTTGTGTTGGAAGCTTTGGTTTTTCTATAAGAAGCCCTTTAGATAAAGTTTAATATTTATTTTTCTTTTTTCTTGCTCAAATGCTGGTTTAAGTAACTGATTCTCCAGTGAAAATCCATGTCAGTTTTTGAAGTGGCATGAAGGGTACAATCTAAATAGGTTTGACAGCAACAGAGTAAATAATACGATGATGAGCAGCAGGAGGTAAAGCAGCCTTGGGAGTTGCACAGGAATAATTCCCAAATAATAGGGCAAGAAAGTCTGTCTGTATTAATTCATTTATTTCATGACAGAGCAAGGAATGAGTCAATTATTTTTTGCCAGAAAAGTAATGTGGGGCCACGTGAGTGCTTGAATTATACTAGAAATACACTGCTTTTTCTTAAGGTACACCTGTCCTTCTTACTAAATCCCCTTGTTACCCATTTTCTGTCAGTCTCCCTCCAGCCTGCATGTGCTGAAAGGGACTAAGTTAGCATGTGGAGTACTCATATGCTTGTTTATTGGTGTTTAGAGATGTGCTGGCAAAGGCTCTGTCCTACCTGCGTTGGACTGCGCAGTGTGTGCTTGTATATATGTGTCTATTTGGAAGGTGTCTTAAGCCTCTCTGCTGACCTGGGAATGGGCACTCCAGCAGCTTTATCCTTTGGTAAGTGTGTGTAGGAGATCTCCAGGGCCTACAGCTGCACCACATTAGGTTTTACTGGACTGGAAACAAGGAAAAGGTCTGGGTCACAAAAACTGCTGGACCTGGCAACTCCCTTAGTGCTTGAAGTTCAATCATTATTGCTCTAAGTTTTTCACCAAGCTTCAAGTAACTTAGAGCAAATTTCAGACCCTAGATCACCAGAAACTGATTTTCATGAGTGGAAAAGAGAAAAAAACAGAGACCATTAGGTCAGTTCTTGAATGCTAATTATTAGCCATTGGAAACAACAAACATAAAAATATACTGCAAAGCTTCTCCAGTAAAAAAAACCCCAAAACAACAAACAACAAACCCAAACCAACCAAAAAACCCCACCAAAATCCAAAAACCTTCTTTCAAACCTACCTCAAACAATTAAGGTATTGCTTTAGATAAAGGAAAATAACTAATTCATTAGACAGAGTAGTTCTTAAATAAAGAGGGAATGACATGGGATGGGTGTGGCAAAGAATGATGTTTGTCTAGTTAAGCACCACAATAGGGACTTTGTGGTACCCTGGCACATAAATGCTTTGCAATGCAAATTACTGTCATGACATTAAAAAGATGCAATGAAAATGAAGTGAGAGTAATAGGCCCAGGGAAAAAGATTTTATTGGAGAAAGTGGAAGAATGGAGTAGGTAAAGTACCTTTTTACCATTTGCCTTTATTATAGGAGGTTATTATTCTTCTCAAATCCTATACCTTACAACTTACTTCACAGTTTCTGAGCCAGAGTCTCTTAGAGGAGAATGCCCATATTTTTTGTCACTAAGCAGAAAGTAATAATTTCAAGGGGATTGAAAAGTGTTATGTGGATACCTTCATCTATTCTGTCTGCTAAAAGTTGAGGTCATTCATGATTCCCTCTATTCTTACTGTACTAAGAAAATGGAAATATAAATATTAAATTAATTAACTGGACACTAAATATATGAAATGGCTTTTAGTAGTTATTTTTTCCCTTGCATATTCTTCCCTGTAGAAGAGCACATCTTAAGCCTAGTAATAAGTGTGAGGATGCATGAGACAGACATAATCCAGCTAAAAATCGTTGATAGTAGAGTAGAAGACAAAGCAATAGGTTTATTACTCCTTTGATGTTTTGCAGTTTGATTCTGAATACTTACTTTTGGACAGGAATAACTCCTTTTGAAATAAAAATGCTTCTGAGCAAGTGCACTTAGTTTCTGTATTCTAAGATACATAAATCCTTGGGTGCTATTCCATTCTATGCATTTTGTATTAATTCTGAAAGGCTCACCAGCTGTTTTTCATAATCTAAAAAAATTAGCAGCATATAGGAAGGCAGCAGATGATTTACAGCTAATATTTCTGAAAATTGTGTTGGTTTAGATTTGAAGGGGAAAAACTGATATCTAGTGCAAAGCTGTGATTACTCTTTTACAGAGCTTTTATATATCTATATCTATCTATCTACCTATACATATATATGTATATATCCATCCCATAGATTCCATGCATGAGCTGGTGATTATACTGTGATATCTTTTGTAGAAGGCAACAGTCAGAAAGGTAGAATTGTTTCTGAAATGTAAAATACATTTTTGCAGCTTTTTCTCAACTGTCTTTCTGTCTTTCCCTCTTTCTAACTTTTTCTCCAAGAACTCTGTATTTTTCCCCTTATTCCTTCATTGTGAATGGTGGCTTGATTTAACTCTGAGTAGAACATAATTTAGCTTCTGAATTATGAGTTGTTCTTCATCAAATCTCTTGTCTTTTCAGTTAAAAATTAAATTCTGTCTCATAAACAGAAAGCAGAAAATCTAGGCTTTGCTAGAAGGTGATTGAAGACTCAGTCCCCGCCTATATTACATGGATATTGTTAAATCAGTTAAAATGACTCTTTAATTGAAATTATGGCTTTTGTAGTCTGTTGTAAAGTTGCACTATGTAGAGTAGCAGGAGGTTGTAGAGTTACACTTCGTATTTTCTTGAAAAATTTGGCTTGCACATCTAGGTTAATCTCCTTCCTACAAAGTGGAATTACACAGGGCAATAAAGAAGCTGAGAGAAGAAAGGAAATCTAACTGTAAAGTATCACAGTATCATCCTGGAAGATGATGCAAATAATTTTTGACCTAAGAAGTACAGAGAATGAGCTGAGCTACTTATTCAATTATGTCAAATGATCAGCATTCATTTATTAAATGATGTAAAGTGAAATTCAATTAGAGCAAGTAAGTGATTACATTATGTAAAGCAATTTTTAAAACTGGGTAATATGAAAACCATTTATTACATTAGGTTCAGAATATTGGATATTGGTACTTTAATTGAATTCATGGAAATGCTTATGATGGACTAGTTAAAAGAGTTTGCAAGTGAAGCCACTCCTCCTTGTATTTCTTTTTTGGTATTGAATGTGCTGCTATCACTTTCAAAGCAAAGGCTCAGATTTTACTATGACATTGTTCTTAAAGTAAAATCTTGTAAACAGTACTTGTAAAGCTAGTCAATAAGATGTCCAAAACATGGGGAAAAGGATCACCAATTAACCATCTTAGCAGAGGGGAGACAAGGGGAAAAACTGAGTGCTAAAATTGCAATCTGATAGAAAACATACTAACATATTATGAAAATAAACTATCTTAGTATCTTTCCACAAGACTGGATTTTCTATTTTTCAGACAAATAGGATGAAACAATCAGATTTGAAGATTTTATTGAGACTTTTCTGGAGTGGGAGAATGTGATTTCAACCTCTGTGGGCTGACAAGAGGGTCACACTTTTTCATACTATTCTGTTAGCGCATTTTCCTGTGATTATACTTGACTAAGGCGAAAAACCGCCTCATTATATCTCTTAAAGTGTCCTCTTTTGCTACTCTGCCATTCGTGTTGTAGAGCTGGGTTGGAGGTGTAAAAAAATATTAGAAATATGATCCATTATTAAATGGTCTTTTTTCTCCACTGTACTTAGTAAAAGAATATTTGTCTAAGGAGTCAAATACCAATTTATTTCTTAAATTCAGGTATTCTTGCAGCCAGAACTTTTTAATGTCTCAAGGAATGTGTGCTTACTGTATGAAGCAGGTGCAAAATCCCTAGGAGCCTATGGAATTCTAAAATTAATCTAAGTGTGCAACTTTATGCTGATTACTTGCAGAGCTGTGTGGCAGAAAATAGCATTCCAAATTTTAGGCAAGAGTTATTGCACAAGTGGCTCAAAACCATGTGCAAGTAGAAAAGATAATATTTTAGGACATCTGGAAGTATTATTTTAAATATGTAGAGCATTTCCCTTGGCTGACAGAAGTTAAAAAAAAAAATGGTTTGGTTTTGTTTTGTGTGGCTCTCCCCTGCTCTGCATAGGATTTTCATGCAGAAGGAAGCCTGGAATGTCTGTGTGAGAGAAGGGAGAGGACGCAGTGACTGTTGGGCTGTAATTGAGGAGAAAATGCTGAGAGAAAGTAGTGCAGTAGTGTGAATGCAATAACAACAACTATACAAACAAATAAAATGGAAACCAGAAGTTTTTTATTTCTGTGTCTCAGTAATCATAGTCATCTGTTAATAATTTGAGGTTAAAAATTCCACACAATGAAATTTTGAGATTGGAAAAAAAGTTCTTTAACCTCATATCATAGCAACTGCTGAAATATCTAGCCACAGGATGCCTCTCAATTTAGCATGGTTTGAATTTATTATCTTCCCCGAAAAATTTATTTTAAAGTTATAACATTATGAGCTTCAACATTCTATAAGAAGAAAATATATGTAAGTATTCTTTTATGTATGGCGAGCTGTATTTTTTTTATCATGTAGTTTGGAAAATGGATTAGCATGGGACAGATAATCTACAAAGTGAAGTATTAATAAGTACCTCATTTAGCTTTGCATTAGGCCAGGGAGGGGGGAAAGAAAGGAAAAATGTACAGTAGGCATGAAGACATATTGAAATTCAAACTAGGTTTATATAGTGTATATGAAAAATGACAATGAAATATGACGGCTATTGAAGAAATTTCTTTTAGCAGTTTTAATATTTAGCAGCCCTTTTTTAAGCAAATTTACAGCCATTATTATCTCCTGGCCTAACTAAAGGATCAGAATAGACTAAGCAATTGATGACAATAAATTAATACCATGTAATAATTTCTATAAATTAATTTCATACAGTATATTTGCAGTGCCTTATATAAACTGGAGAATCACAGCAGTAAAAGCACTGTCACTCTCTGAACTAATAAAATCTCTGGTGACAGTGCATTCTTATGACTGGAGGACACTGGCATCAGTAAGGGAAGAAGAAAAACACAATCAAATCCAAAACAAACAGAGCAAAAGCCAAAGCCCAAAAAACCCCAAACCACCACCACCAGCAGCAACAGGAAAAAGCAGCGGAAAAGTTTTTAAAGCAGGAGTGCATCAAAACGATCCTCTCACTCAGCCCACTGGTGTAATGAGGGCTTGGGAAGCCCAGGCCTTGCTGATACCTCTTCTCCTGCCTCCTTTTTCACTTTTTGGAGTGTGATATCAGCTGGCACATGCCCTCTGAGGGTAATGTGGGAGTATGACAGCATCTAGTACAAGTAGCATCCCTTCCTTCCTGATACACAGTCCTGAGTCCTCAGGGCTTTTCAACCTTCTCTGCATTAAAAGCTTTTCTGGCTGCTGTTTACATGAAGATTAATGGCTTAGGCATCTGGGAGGTCTGATTGAAATGTACAACAGGATCTCTGCAGGTACATTTGGGAAGAAGCACACCCAGCCTTGTTAATAAGGATAAATTATTTGAAACTTTTCTGACTAAGTAAGATGAGAAGATTTTGCAATTTACCTAGATGTCTCAAATACCTAAAGAAAATGGTATGGACAAAATACTTTCATGCTGATAACAGGTAATGCTGAAAAGCTGCTGCGCCTTCACACTGTACCCCTTTGGTACTATGGTCTCCTTTAATCATGCCAACATGAAATTGGTTTCAACTGTGGCTCCAGGTATCACAGGACAGTATCTACCAGTGACTTGTTGGCCTTGCTGTGTCTCTCTTCAGATCAACTTCTAGATTCAGTAAACTTGCATGAACTGGGCTCATGATGCCATACAAGATATGACTAGCTGATCAAAGTCCAGCAAAACAAAGGACTCTGTTCTACTCTGCTATGTGTTTTACTCTGGGATAAGAAGAAAGGAATTTGGTATGTTTCTTCATTAAAACAGACTTTTCATCCTGCATTAGGCAAAACTCCAGGGAAACAACCTTTCCCCACCCTTAATTAATCCAGAGAGTGAACAGGAGAATGACTAGACAGATGGGACATAATTTGAGTATGGAAAAATTGTCATCATCCCTCTTTAATTAGTGTTATAGGATGGCTCTCTTCAGATATAAGTAGATATGACAAAGATGTGTTTCACATATTCAAGAGGGTAATTAAACTGCCACATGCTCAAACCAATATACATACAGATCTGATTAAAAAGCTGACTCTCTGAAAACAATGATGGATGAGGTCTTAATGCACATGGGTATTAGGAAAGCAGCAAGAAGAGATTGCTGTGAAATGAATTGCTGCAGTTCTTGTCTGTAGAGGGAAAAAGAAAAGGGAAACTATATTAAATTTAAAAGAGGGAAAGGCTATAAGGAGGAACTGAGGACACAAGAGGATGAATTCATGCTATATAGTTTATAAGAATGTTTTAATTATAAAAACAGAGGAGAGCAGGCAGGCTGTACCAGTCATCAAACCACACATACATCTCTGAATAGTTATGCAGTATGCACCATGCAGACTGCTTTATCCCTTCCAGACCATATGGTTGATCCTCAAGAACGTGTGGTAGGTTAGGAGTGTGTATTTCTGGAGATGAGTTTCAACATTTGCATAGAAACAGGGCAAAAGGAAACCTAACCTTTAGTTGCTCTACCAGGGCAGGAAACTGTTTTTGTTTTTTTGGGTTTCTGGCTGTTGTCTCTGCCTTGCTGTTGACAGTGTTTCTACCAGTAAAACCTTTTTTCACCACTTTAAAGTAAAATCAACGAAAATTATTTTTAGTGTATGCAGCAACACTTTTGCTGATTGAATTCTTGGTTTAGCCTGCTTTCCTCTGGTGAAATCCATGTGGACTCTTGGAGACATTGCAAGAGTAGGTAAATGGGGGAAGAAGCCTGCAGAACTTTCTAAGTTGATCTATAGTTATCTAGTAGATGTACATGACCCAGCTACAGGTATATCAGCTCATACAAGTTGATTTTCTAAATACTCCCTTTATGAGACAAACCTTGAAGCTCTTTTGACATTTGGTCTCCAGCTACTGTCACTGTGTTGACAGAATGGCCATTGCAACTCAAAATCACAGAATAAACTCTAATTGCTCTGAGGTAATATGAAATTGACATCTCAATGCAACACTAAAAAAGTTGTGGAATGGGCTCGGTAGGCAACAAAATTATGGGAAAAAAGGACTTAAATATACTCAGGGTTTCCTGTCAAAATATTGAATAAATCTATTTGCATGTGAGAAAGTCAGAAGAAAAACAAATGCCAGTTCTGTTGGTTAATGGAAAGCTGGCATGCCAAGTTTGTGCCCAGTCATATGGTGTTCTATTTTCACTAAATCTGCTAAAATGGACACTGTATCAAAATAAGGAACATGTATGGAATGTGATGGTGCAGTTGCTTTTATCTGTGAGATGTAAAAGGAGGCAAATCAAATGGTAAAATTTTTGCTCTTCCACAGATTTTTCCTCATTCAGCACTCTTGAAGGTTTCAGCTTTAAATCTTATCTTTTGTCCTATGATGAATCTTGTTTCATTGTGCCACTTCACCTGATCATTTAATTTTTTTCAAGTGACGTGCTAGTTTGAAAACAAACCACTGGCAGACCCCGAGCCACAGCTGCAATTTAAAAGGAAAATAGAAATAAATGCAATAATACAGAAACACTGAGAAAGTCAGGATATAACCTGACACCCTGTTGGTCAGGGTGTTGCAGCAGTCTGATTAAATGGTGGCGGCAGTCCTGTTGAAATGATGGATGTAGTTCTGTTGAAGCAGTGATCCTGTAGAGGGTTTGGTCTTCCTCTGAAGGTACAGTGGTGGTTATGGTCCCCTGGGAATTCAGTGTTTAAGGCTTCTTACGGTGTTCCAAACGTCAGATTATATCCACGTAGGAATGTTTGGCTCCTCCGCCTAGGCGCAGCATCTCCCAATGGGATGATGTAATTTTATCAGTCACGCAGTGAAACTCAATGACCCATTAACAGAAGATATCTGCTGGAGGGAGGATTGGTTGTGGGAGAGATAAAGAAAACTGACCCACCTGGTATTAACAGATGATGATAGAATACATACTTTTGGTTACATCTTACACTGTAGCCTAAGACAAGTGAATACCATGCTCAGTAGCAGATAAATACTGTTTCCTGAACATATTTAGCTTTACTTTTGACTTTGTACCTATATCCCTGGCAGAGGGGTGCAGCTAATGGGCAACTTTGACAGTGCAGAATTTTCAGTTTCTTCCTAACCGTATATTTTACTGGAAGACCATAGCTGTTCCCAGATTATTTTATTTTTCCCCCTCCAAATTAGAGATATAGTTACATTCTGAAGGCACAAATGGCCTGACAATATATCTGAACAAAACAGAAATCAGTATCCATTAAAATTGGAGCTAGGATTAAATAACTAAAGTAATATAGAAAATCCCTGGAACCTGCCTCAGATAGAAATTTCAGCTCCAGACACTCAGCCAGCAGTATTGCCCTTTTATTTATTTCCTGCCACTTTCATTATGATTTATTCTTTTCTGTATAAATTATCCCTGTACCATACTCGGGGAGTTGTTTCATTTTTGTGAGGTAGAAATCATTCATTTCCTGCCAATGGAAGCTCATAAAACAATATATTGACAATTAGAGCCAGCTGAGTTGGTGATTATGAGATTAATTATTCTTGTGAGTGATGGCATTTTGCTGCTTTAGGTTTCCAGCTCTGTTGTGTTGGGCATTTTCTGTAGACAGGAGGCATCTGTGCAGAGGCTGCTGCAATGGACATGGGGTCAGGCCTGTGCTGAGGACTCACAGCTCTCCTCCAAATGGGCTGGGACATGGTGGGTTTAGCTCGGGGATTTCCAGCTGATGGCTTCTTGACAGCTGACATTTTGTGAAAATGCCTCTAGTACAATTTGGGTCAAATGCTATCTTTGGGAAGGATCTCTGGGTTTTTTTTTTGGTGTGGATAGGAAGCTATTTTCACTTTTATTTACAGCAGGTTGTTCAGGATACCCCACAGCTAGCAGTCACCGGTTTTCTGTGCAGTTGCTATGAGAAATTAATGTAATGACAGCTGTGTTAAGAAACTCATCTGCAGAAAAAGTAAACAATCCCTCAAATATTTTGGGCCACGTGCTAATTAGTGACTCTGATAGCTGTCCCAGAGCCTAGCTATGTGGTGATGCTGAAAGCAGTTTCACTGAACAGGTTGGAAGCCTTCTGCATTAGAAGCCAAAGGAAAGAAAATTTAAGTGACAATATTCTTTCTTCTTGTCAGGGAAAGTGTGTCACTGGACAGGTATTTGCTCCAGACCTCATAAGATCCTTGCTTTTGCTGCAGCTTTCTGGGGAAAAACTGGTGGTGGCTAAGCCTGGTGTGAGCCAGTGCGCTGTGCCTTGCACTGCTACGGACCTGCACTGAGCACAGGGAGCTAGCTGTGACACCATGGGGCAGCCCAGAGACAAATGCCTGAGGCACTCTCTAAAAGGGAATGTTCCTCTTAAAGAGAACAGTGGAAGTTCCCTGCATTACAGGGAGTATTTGCAGGCTGGGGACCTGACCAAAGCAACTGCAAATGTGGATGCCCAAATTAGTCACTCAGCCAGTTCAGATGACTGACCTCGAGGCAATGTGCCCCCGATGCTGAATCACATCAGATGCTCTCTGCACTGTTAGACTGGGTTGGATCGTGATGAATCCCCTCTTTTGTGCCCCTTGTCAACATCCTTGGAATGGATAAATGCCCAGAGTTGCCATATAAGATAAAAATGTACAGAAAACTTCACAAAATGACCCAGTGAAAAATCCCAGGACAGTGCATGTTCTAGGTAACCTCTAAACACGTTAGGTTTCGTAGCAGTTTACAGTGATTGAGTGGTTATATAGATCCCTGAGAAAGGAACTGTTAAGGAAAACTTTATATATATATACACGCACACATACATACATGTAACTTTAAAATAATATATAAGATATACATAAGATATATATATATGTATGAAAGGGCGGAGGGGGGAGGGAGAGAGAGAATATTTGTAGAATACTTGTCCCTTCAGTTGTACTTCACTTTCATGGATACCAGACCTTCAAACTGGTCTAAATGTCAAAGTTTTTTTCATTTCTGTTCCTTAATCTATATAACTGCCAACGAGAGCATTATGAGATATTTAGCTACTTATTAGATTCTGCTAATGATGGCATTTGATTCATCAAAAGGTAATTATGATGAGATTTTACTGGGAAGCAAAGGAACATGATCTGTGTGGTAGATGACAGAGAGCTTGTTTAGAAAAACTGCTATCTTCAAATGTCAGGAGCTCTAACTTGGTAACTAGTTTTATATTATCTCAGATAGATATACATCTTATATTTTAAACAGGCAGTGCAAGAGATAGGGAGTAGCGTTAATGCTGAGGAAATGCAAATTAACAATGAAAGTATCATCACTGAATGATGATGCAAAAGGAGACAGTATCACCCTCTCCTCCCCTGATGCCCTTTTTTAGAGAGCAGATGAGAAACCTCAATATACAAATATTTTACTAGCAGCAGCATTTAGGGAGAGATCTGGGAGGTGTCTTAGGGGGTGACCAAACTTTTTTCAATTTTTGGAGTGTTTGGATGCTGTAGAAATCCATGAAAATCTTTGGTTGTCGCAATGACAGGTGATGTTTTGCACTCTACCTGAAGTCCCATGCTAAACTGCAGAAAGTGACTCAAGTACATTGTGAGGAAACTGAGAGAGTTCAGGCTCTGTGATCAGTCCCTACCAGCTGTTGTGCTCTTGAGCACTGCAGTTACTTGTCAGATAATTCTTTGCACAATCTTTAAGAATTCATGCAACTGCAGCTGGGTTTTTTTTTGGGTTTTTTCTCCCTTTTAAATATGCTTTCTTCACAGTTGAAACATTTCCAAAACTGACATCTGGCCTATTGGGAAAAAAAAAAAAAAAAAAAAAAAAAAAAAAAAAAAAAAAAAAGGTTTCAGCTATCAGCTATTACAATTGGCCTTAGCTTCCTCACTCAGTGTGTTCCTTCTTTGCAAAATATTTTCTCATTCCCACAAAAGATAAAAATTTCATACAAGATGTAGAAGAATGACCAGTCCCAGTTATCCAAATGTTCTCTTAGTGTGTCTGATTTGACCCTTTCAAAGTTTCATTGTAATTCCTGAGCCTATGCTGCAGTGCCTATGCCTGTGGTTTGGATTGTAGGATGAAGACTTCTGGAGCTATGCTGTGATGTGGTAACACTGCACATATAAGAAGATATTTGATCCCGTCCTTCCAAAAGAATGAATAATAAGAAGCAAAATAGATTCCTCACTTTGCTTTGGTCTTGAATACTGCTTTAACTGGAGACCATGCATAGGCAGGGGTGACATTTTTAGTTAATTTATCCTTCTGAAAGGTGTTTTACCTTAAGGGAAGAATTTTCCTTCTATAGTTTCTGTCCTTTAAAAGTACAGTTCAGTTTTCTGTGCAAATATTACAAGTATGTAAGCCAGAAATAGCTTTATTTGACATAAAATTGTATTCCCAAAATTGTGCCTGTTAAGGCAGAACAGGTTTTAAGGAAAGCCAGGAAAGGAGTTTTCCTTTGTAATGTTTAACCTTCTTTCAGAATGTCACAGTGGGTTACATTTCCTGTTCCTACCTGGAGCCATATTTAATCAGGATTAGACATCATTTCAAATTGAAATAAAATGCACTTGTTCTGTGAACCCCTCGCTTTCCATTTTAATCTTTCCGGTCAGCAAATCAAATAGCAATAATTTGCCTCCATTTATTTCCAGTTGATGCCCTCATCTAAAATGGCTTGTTTCTTTGAACAAACAGTAAAAAAAGAAATGTTCTTTCATCTGGAAGAAAAATACTGGAAACATTTCAGAAGAGAGCATGAAAATGTGGCAGATTTTGGTTATGACTGATCTAGTTTGTGTACAGTGGAAGCTTACAACTATGAAATGCTTATGGTTCAACATTGGCAAGGCTGGAGAGATGGGATGGTTTGACAGGTATAAGAAGTAAAGGAGTTGGACTAAAAGCCTTTGTGTGTTCCTCTGCTCCCTCCTTTGTGCTACCCACTATTTCTTCACAAATGTCTGTATGGTTTGCTAAGGATGGTTTTATACCTGCCAGCCAGATTTCCCCAAGTAAATATTGTTGTATTGACAGGTATGAGATGAAATGCGATGCTCCAATATTTTATTTGAAGCCACAAAGTGGAATATCTTTTTATCATATTCATAATCTCATCTTTGTGAAGAAGAGCAATTCCAAAAAGAAATTGGAATATTTAGTTGCATTACAGTCTTTTCTTGCAAAGCAGTTGGTTTAAATCCCACACACTGGGTTATGTGTGAATAGAGGAACTATCTTAAGTTGAATAGCACTTTTCAGTGATTTATGAGTGCTGAAGTTTTTCGATCTGATTAATGATTATTTCATTTTTGGTCAGTTATAGGTATCCTGTTAATAACAGATGCTGTCATGAACTGTGAACATTTCAGCAGAAATCAGAGTTTTTATTCACTTAAGAACTACTTCTTGCATCTGATAAATTGAGAGCAATAATAATTCATGACAGGCTTGGCCAATATATCTATGTACTTTCATCAAACAGTTTTCAAGACACTTAAGGTTTGGTGGTCTTGGAAGAGGATTTATGAGCTACAGCACTCAGCTGCAAAGAAACAGTGTGGCAGTGGAAAAAAAAAGGTGCCATGAGGGAAAATTCCTTTTGTTTCTAATTTATAATTTTGTTTTAATACATTTCCCTCATGAAAGACCAAACAACATTGTAAGGTTGCAATAACTCTTGACCAAATCACCAAATCCTAGATCTGCTCAGTACTATGGAGACCAGAAGTGTCACAGTATCAGCAAATAGCAGAGAGCTTCAGGAGAACCCAGTGTAGGGTACATGGCATATGGTTTTTTGCTGGCTTGTTGGTTTTGACATCAAAACGTTTTACAGAAAATTAGAGCTTAAAATATACAGTCATTAGGAAGACAGAAATAATAATCTAATTTAAATCTTTAATACTAAATCAGTTATTTGCAACTTGGATTTCTAGTAACAGGAGAGGAGCTTTTCCTCAGGAGCCAGTCAGTGGTGTGCCAGGGCTAATCTTGCACAGATTGTGTGGCTATCCAAATGCGTGTCCCAAGCATGAAGGATGTCACATCTATGGAGGCGCTTGACTGTTTGCATTATTTTGGGATGCCCAGATATTTTTATGATGGGACAAAAATGGCTTACCTGAATGACAGCTCTAAATTTTCAGGGCATAAAGACAGGATACTGAATAGTCTGGGGTAAAGCTATCAGTTGCTATGGTGCATCTTTGGGGGAACATTGAGAATGGATCCACACCTCCATGAGAGCTCCTGTGAGAGTGTGTGGAGGGGTGTCTGCTGGTTTGTAGGTGTTTCACAACATTTTAAAAGTGTCTAGGGTTGGTGGTATTGGTTCTGAAAGTATATTTCACTGATTGCTGGCTATTTGTGTGTTGCTAACAAATAGGCGCATTCTGATTTAAGTATGTTAATGTAGTTTAGGCTTTGTGAGCTGAACTGTGCACCCTTGTAATGTGTATGTGAGTATAATTTCTGGTTTTATTTATGACTTATACCTCTTAATCACATAATGTCAACAGTTATTTCCTGACTTGCAAGTCTGGTGCCTCTTATGTAAAGATTACTCTTCCAAAGGAGTTACCAATGTTCTGCTTGTTTCTTCAAATACCAACACCCCTGTTTATCTATTTCCTTCTTTTAGATGGATGGCTGAAGTAAACATGCAAAACTCTGGTAAGAATAATGTTTAGAGAGAGAATTTATTTATTCAGTATCTTAATTTTTCTGTGTTAAATACTATTTTCTTTTAGCTTCTATAGATGCCTTCTTGACTTGTAAGCTTACCTAGTTCATCCTGTCAATTTGAAAAGGGTACCTCCATGGAAGGAGAGAAGAGATGCAGATGTCTGTGTACTGGTCTCAAGTCTGAATCCTTGTGCAGTTCTGCAGACAAAGGAGATCAGACAGCCATTGACCATGTCCTGGTGTTGATTGGATATGCAGGGCCATCATGTTTCAAGAGGACTCCATGGTGAATGGAGCTTGAATTTGAATACCTCTGGACAAACGTTTACTGCAAGTGTGATGTAATTTAAGCTCTTCTCTTGGAAAATCCAGATGTATGCACCTACTGCCTTTCTGTTTTGGGAAGTGGGTACTTTCCACATGGGAGAAAAGAGACCAAGAAATGCTTTGCAGCCAAATGCATGCGTAAGGAACACAGAATGCAGTTTATTATTTCAAATTTGTTGTGTTTCTTTTCAATTCACCTAATATTGGTAAGATGTCTCCTAATAAATGGAATATGTCTGTCTGTTTCTTCTGCCCAGAAAATAATGCGATAGTCCCATTTGTTATTTTTCTGGTTTGTTTACTGCAGATATTAAGCAACACCAAAGAGCAAAAACAATGGCTTTCCTTGACCTGTGAAGTTACACAGCATCAGTTTTCTTTCTGCTTTTGCCAAAGCTGAAGTAATCAGTGGAACAGATTGAAATGCTCAAATGATATGCTCGTGTGCAGCTGACCTGGGTGTCACTGAGGACGGACTGTGGTCCATTTAACTGCAACATTGCTTCACTTGCCTTCTTCTCATTCTTTTTTGTTTTGAGTGACTAGTTGAAGGGAGTCCCTAGATTTGATTGTGCATGAAAGAAATTACTGAAATCTTCACAGCAAATGCATTAGGAATTTGTTTTAGATTCTCAGGCAATCCAGCCAATCTGAACCTATATGCCTCATTAGTCAAAACAAATTTAAAACTCTTGGTACAAAAAGTCCTTGTTTATCTTGCAGACTGCATTAAAAAATTCCAGCCTATGAGTCTGTGGCATACTATTTATAAGACATCCTGGCCTTCAGTCGCCCCTCATAGCCTTTTTGCACAGTAGAAGAAAGTTTACAACATCACGTATTTTCCTCCCAGGCTAACAGCTTTTGCCTTCATGGGCTTGAAATACTTTGATGTACCATATAATTCTTTGCTGCCTTTATTTATGCAGGCTTGCACATAGAGGTTGCTATCCTGATTCTTCTAACTGCAATACAGATTTCTACTGTGTACTGACAGAAAAATTAAGTAGAAGGACCCGCTACTCTGCAACTTAGCTCTCCAGACAACAATTAGAGTAGTTTGACTGCAGTGTGGAGCTGTTTTGATCCTGGATTGCTTTATTAATTCTTGTACTCTGAAGAGAAGGTTGCCTGTTGCAGAGGGGCAGGCACCAGCACCAGCTCTGGACTCCGTCCATCCTGCTGTTTATACACCCCAGGGAAATCTAATGAGTCTTTTTATTACATTCTGTGTTCACCTGGTTAGACCCTAACCCTCAGTTTATAACTCCAAAAAATCTATTTGTCTGAACCATACTCAGTAGGGAATTGGTCTTATGTGGTGGCTATGACAATTGATGACAGTTCTTGTGACTCTGCAGTGCAATTGAAATATAAGGGATTTAATTAACTCTGAAACTTGCCACCTTAAGCCATCAGCTGAAGTGGTCTCCTGCTGGTGGTTTCCAGATTGTGACTTTCTGTTTATGCTTTGCTGTCCAATCGGTTTTATGCCCTTATTACAGCTCCTGCATTTCACTTTGACAAAAAGTGGAAAGAGTCTCTGACATGAGACTGAGCTGAGGACTTTGGTTTCACCTGATTTCTTTCCTTCATCTCAACAACTGTTACTTTCTTTATGCTTTTCTGATCGGAGAACAAAGCACATGCTGGGTGAGTGGTTGGCTGACTGACCCTTCTGAGATATCTGCAACAAGGTCAAAGGAACATTGGAAGCTTGTCTCTCTATGCCTACGTGTAGTGGCCTCCTGGGGCTTTTCCATTAATTGGTCAATATAATTTCCACTGGAAAACTCAGAAAAGCTGAAGTTTCTAATAGCATATCTTAGCAAATATTTTTTACATTCTTCAAAAATCTAATAATAAGAAAAAACCCCTATAAAACAAACCAAAAAGTGCACAGGTTTCCCCTAAATGTTTTTACAATTAATTGTCTCACATTTTGATTTAGTGACTTCCCAGTGGCTTCTTTAAATGTCTAAAGTGCAAAGTTTAGGATCTTTGAATTTTTTTTCCCTGATTCTCCCCCCAAAAGCTACTACTATACTTTTGGACTATTACTACATGTGTATGCATATACATTACCTATTGCTATTACTATATGTGTATAAAATCCTACCCATTGTGGGCTTGTCAAAATAATATTTTCTTACTGATAGCTACCATAGTAATCTATCGTCTTTTTGAGTATGTCTATGCTTACTGAGTGCATGAGCTTAAGGCCAAAATCCTGCCAGTTTACTGAATCCCATTTTTCTCCATGATCACTTGTTCGTAAATACAATGGACTCTTTTCATTGCTTACCACATTCTTCATTTAACTGAGTTTTTTGAGAGAATAGTTGCACTGTTGGAATGGAGTTGGCTCATTTTGGTGAATGTGCATTGGAAATGAACCTGAGAAATCACATAACCTTCATGGGATTTAAACAGTGAGTGTTCTTACCTTGATTCATGAAGGGAACCCTGCAATTAGCAAGTGGTGCTCTTGTTAATTAAATAAACATTAAATGCTGCAGTGGATGTTTTCATCAATGTCCTCTGACCATCAGTGTGGATAGGGAGGGAAGGGAATTTACTGCCGATTGGAGTTAGGCGCACATTTTCATCACAGGTGGTCATAAATATAGTTGACTGAATAATTTATTGCAGACAATACTCATGAAGGAGCCAACTCCTTGTTCTCTTCTCCTAGTGATTCACAAGCTTTGCCCACATGAACAACGTCAAGCCCCATTAAATCCATGAGGGAAGGGCATTAATTTCTGGAAATGTGTTTTACTATTGCTATGTATTCGCCAGCTAGCAGAGGTTATTTAATAGTCAATTCACAAACTGTTTACTTTGACTGTCTCTTGTTTAACATTCATTGAATGAACTCGGTCAACTTAAAGGAATGAGCCTAGAACTTTGCAAACACAAATAAATTTGGTTGAAAACTTTTATTTTTTGGAAAAAGATTTTTTTATTACAAAACTGAGGAGTGGAGAATATATTTAAAACAATGAATTTATAAATATATCTCAAAGCCAATAGGTGTTCTATCAACAATATTTTCTCCTTTCCTGGAGTTTAAACTCATAATAGCCCTGTAACTGGAAATGAAAGCTGACAAGCAAAAGTGAGATTTGTCATGTTTTGACAGTTTGACTTTTGTAGACCTAGCTGAAAGCAGCAATTCTGCAGATGAGATACTTTTGACAATGATGAGTGTTTTTGTCCAAAGTACATTTTTCTTAGTATAATTGTGACTAATTTGAGTAATTTTGAATGCTTCTTTTTTTACATTAACCATTCCCCCCCTCAAAAAAGCTCCAAAACCCAAAGCCTTGCTGATTATGACTGGACTGCTTCAATTTTGAAAACAGCAAATCTTTCCACTAACTCCTCCTCCTTTCTGTGTCTCTTTTCAATTTTTTTTTCTATTTAAAAAAAAAATTCCAATTTACCTCTGCATGACTAGTGATTAAATAATCTTCTGTCTCCTACTTTTTTTTCCCCTGACTTTTGTCCACTTGTGGACACCTCTTCATTTTACATTTATCTGATGACAGCTCACACTAAAAGAGAGGTGAAAGATGTTCCTCATGCGCTTAAACAGACCATTGCCCAAGGGATATCTGCTGAATCAGAGCAGTAGTCTGTGTAGACCAACAATGTGGCTTCAAGAAAAGGGACAAAATAGCCAATTTCCCTTGTCTGTACACTTGCCATTCTGTGTTTACAGTTTTTGCATAAAGGATGTTGGGTACACAGATGTTGTGTAACAGATCTCTATCTGTCTTTCTTTTCAGTATCCACTTAAGGGGCAATTAATAAAACTGTCTAAACCCCTATATGAACCTTCAAATGCTGACTTCCCCTACAGAGATCTTGCTGTGCTGCATTCTAAAATTTTGCAATCCTCTGTAGAAAGGAACATTTTTTTGTGCATTTAGAGAAGATCTTCTGCTATTTTCAGTGAATACCTTGCTCTTTTCTTGTATTTTTGTTTATTTGAGGAAAAATGAATACAGTCAATTATGGTTCCTCAATTTTTTCTCACTTTTCTTTTTTAGAAAACTTATCATCTGTGTCAGACTTATTGCTAAAGCAAATGATGTCATCCTTTCCTGGCGTTAATTTTAAGACAACTGCTTCTTTCTCTTGACAATATCCAAGCAGAATATATGACTATTGTAAATATGTGGGTATAACAGAAAAATTATAATCCTTGTCTTGTTCTCAGTACTTGCTTTCTTGAAGGCAATTTTTTTTTTTTTTTTTGTGAGCTGCCACTGCACATTAGGTCTAGGAATGTGAAAAGATGTCCAAAAATAAGCTGAAAATCTATTCTGAGATATGGAGTTGCATTTCTCCTCTCACAAAATTTTTCCTTATTTGTTTATTCAAACACATAACACCTTTCTTTTATTCAGTTAGAAATTTTAAAGGTTTTAAGTATCTTAATAAAAGAAGCAATTATCTATTATTTGTTGTGATACTGCACCTTCATAAAATAGCCAATAAACTCATTGAATAGCTAGTTTAAAATAAGAAAATTAATATTATTTTACCTCATGTCATTAATTTCTAGTTGCTCTTCAAAAGATCAGTGGAAGAGAGACTGAAAGATAGATGGACTGATAGCTATTGGACATTACAAACCAGTTGTAAAGTCTGACTCAGAAAGCTGTGAAAGTCTATTATCTAAACTCTCAGATGTTATCTTAGAGCAAGCAGCGGTTCCTCATGCAAGTGATGCTGCTGGTCTCTTCTGCAAATTTATATTTGTAATCTGTATGGATATACAGATACTGCTGTGCTGAAAGAAGCTACTGATATGCTGAAGATAAGCATCTTGACCAATTGTAATTAAAATCATAATAGTAGTGTCCCGTGTTTTTGGCCAGGACAGAGTTGTTTTTTTTTTGCAGTACTTGTGAAGCAGCAGAGCTCAAAGCCATATGGGTGTGTCAGGATTGTTCTAAACTGCTACACAGAAATATAAAATAGTAGTTGGACATCTACAACATTAAAGTCAGTAATTCCTAGAGTGGGCGCAGTTGCTATAAGCACAGTTTTTCACTAGATTTTTGCTCTTCTACTTCTTACAGTAGTCTGGGATAGCAGAGTAGCTAGTGTACCCTGTACATGAGTACACCAGAATTGTAATACTTAGCCCATGACCTTAAAGCATGCTCAGCCTGGAAGGTTCATGCATAACTAATTATTTGTCATTACATTTAAATGAGTAAAGTCTTAGGATGACTTATTTATTATATTATATAATAATTTTCTTCAGGTTTGGAAGGATCTGCTGAGAAATAAAAATTAGTGGAATTTTATTTCTATCATCCTTTAACTGACCTTATATTTTTTTTTACATCAGCACCTTTTATTAATATACATCACTGCTCCCCTTACTGAAAGGGTGCCATAAAGCTGAGATAGTAGTGGCTCAGTTTAAACAAAGATACCTCAATGCCTGACTTGCAGTGGGAAGACAGAGTAATTTTTGTTCCACTGTAATTGAGAATTTAATGTTTCAGGAATGAACTGTTCATTTGTAATGTTTATGTGCTCTAAAACATTTAGTGGACAGAATGAAAGAAGTTGTTCTGGAAGAACATATAATTTCTCTTTATTTGCGTATGGTTCATTGACCACAATATATAAATGTTATCCATTAAGGAGAAATTGGCAGTTCATGAATTAAAAACAGGAATAATTTGCAGAAATGATTGTTTTCACAGAATCAGAGAATACGTTGGGTTGAAAGGGACCCATGAGGATCATCAAAGTCCAACTCCTCACTCTGCACAGGACATCCCCAGAAATCACACATGTACCTGAAAGCATTGTCCAAATGCTTCTTGAGCTCTGTCAGGGGTGGTGCTGTGACCAGGGGTAGTGCTCCTCCTTCTGTGAGGAGCCTGTTGCAGTACTCAGTCACCCTCTCGGTGAAGAACCTTTTCTTGATATCCAGCCTAAATCTCTGCTGACTCATCTTCAGGCCATTCCCTGCAATCCTGTCACTGTCACCACAGAGAAGAGATTCCTCTTCCCTCACAAGGAAGTTGTAGCTGCAGCGAGTTCTCCCCTCAGTCTTCTCTGAACAGACAAAGTGACCTCAGCCACTCCTCATATGGCTTCACTTCAAAGCTCTTTACCATGTTTGTTGCCCCACTTTGGACACTCTCCAACACCTCAATGTCTTTCCTATACTGTGGTACCCAAAGCTGCCCCCAGCACTGGAGATGATGCTGCCCCAGTGCAGAGCAGAGCAGGACAATCCCCTCCCTTGCTTGGCTGTGATGCTGTGCCTGATACCCACCAGGACACGAGTGACCCTTCTGGTTGCCAGGACACACTGAAGTGCACAGAGGACTATTGATTAACTACATTTCTATGGTAACATTTTGTATTGGCATAGCAGGAGCAGAGGAATTGGCATTACGTCCCGCTACTCTCTAGAACAGCATATGCCAATTCTATAAATGTGGTCCTACAGTAGTTAATATGTTGCTGCTTCATATATATTTTAATAAACACCTGCTTAATTTATTCCTACATCAGTGAACTGATGGAGGGAAGCAAGAAATAATTGTAGTGCAGCAAGAATTTCTATAAAATGAAAGGTCTTATTGCTCAGGAAATGTGGATATGAGAAAGCTGAAGAATACAGAAATACCTATAGGAGACCCAGGAGAGTGGATGTCTTGATGGCTCTGATAATGTGTATGAATTATCTAGTCACAAAACAGGTTTTACTCCAAGTTGCCAATATCCTGGAGGAGGCAATAAATCTTGTCCAGTAGAAAGGTCAGAGAACAGTGGTTGAGTGCTGCAGTAGTTATTGTATTACAAATAGCTGCTCATGGCTTGGGCAGTTATGTTCTGGGTTAAAACGTGGCTGGATGGGAGGGCCCAGAAAGAGGTGGTGAATCTTGTCACAACCAGTTTTTGACTGGTCATTAGTGGGGTTCCCCAAGGCTCAATATTGGAGCCATCCTGTTTAATATCCTTATCAGTGGTCTGGATGAGAGAATTGAATGCATCCTCAGCCACTTTGCAGTGACATTAAATTGGGCAGGATTGTTGATCTGCTGGAGACTAGGAAGGCTCTACAGAGAGACTTGGACAGGCTGGATGGATGAGCCAAGGTGAATTGTATGAAGTTCAACAGTCACCCCGTGCATTGCTGCAGGCTTGGGGCAGAGTGGCTGGAAACTCAGTGATAAAGGACCCTGGGGTACTGAGATGCTGGAGCATGTTAAAAGAACAACAGTGATGCTGCTGAAGTGTCTGCAGCACAAGTTGTATAAGGGGAAGCTGAGGAAACTGGGGTTGTTTATCCTGGAGAGCAGGAGACCTCATTGCTCTCTACTGCTACCTCAAAGGAGTTGTGTTGAGTTGGATATCAATCTCTTCTAGGTAACAGGTCATACAACAAGGAAAATGGCCTCAAGGCACACCCAGAGGAGGTTTAGATCAGGTGTTAGGAAATTTCTTCACTGAGAATGTTGTTCAGCATTAGAATGGCTGTCCTGGGAAGTGGTTGAGTCACCATCCCTAGAGATATTTAAGAGAGTAGTAAATGCTTTAGTGGTAGACCTGGGATTCTGGGTTAATGGTTGGACTTGATGATTTTAAAGGTCTTTTCTAACCTAAATAATCCTACGATACTATGACAACACAAGATCTCTTTAGGATTTGAATGCAAAATCCCTCATCTATATTGCCACCAAATGCTTAAGTGGTCTTTTTACAGGTTCTATAACTTCAGTAATAGATCCCAGTTTTTAATCCCCTCAAATGTTTTAATAGAGCTTGAGCATCACCCAGCCTCCCAGAATGGTTCTCTTACCCATTATCATCTTTTACTGAGTAAATTAATCTCATCATGTACATCACATGCTCCATTAATATTTTTTCCTGTTAAAAGGATATCAAGCCCTAATCATGAGACATTATTCAAAGTTGTAATTCAGATAGCTTCCCAACATTGTGCATATTATTCTTTTTTCATCCAATGGTTTATTTTTTTAATGATATCTCAGAAAGTCTGCCACCCTTACTATTTAAGCAAATTTTATGTGCCATTTCTTGTTCAAGTTGAAGGAGATCCTGATCCAAAGAGATATTTTTTCAAGCTTGGATTGTTGTTTGTCCCTTATTATTACTATTGTTTGACAGAAGGCTGTCTTTGAAGGGAGGTGAAACCCAAAATATACTGATATGTATGTGCCAGGACATTATTTGTTCCTTCATTTGGAATGTCATAATACCTGAACCAAAATCTAGCCAAACACATATACTCACATTATGTCTTCCAGAATTGAGAAGATGCTCTGTGAAATATGCTTCAGAAGAAAATTACAAGTATTTTTGTAGTGAATGCAAAAGTTTTTAAATACTTGAGATTTTAAAATTAAGCCAATCTGCACAATTAATTCCTTTGTTACTTTTATATACATACATAAACACACCCACACCCACACCCATACCCACACCCAGAGACATACACACACAAATATATATATATATAATATATATGTATATATGTAATATATACACACACACACACACACACACACACACATAACACACACACACACACACACACACACACACACACACACACACACATATATATATATATATATATATATATATATATATATACATACACACCTTTATCCAAATTTCATTTGTTTGGTCCTGTAGAGATGGCCCATATTGCTGAGTGGAGTCTTGTTTTGATTAAGAAAATAACATTTGAAAGCAGAAAATTCTTCATTTGCTGCTCCTTCAACAGAACTGAATGGAGGCATTTTAATTCGAATATACATCACACATAGTAACTTTTTTTTTTTTTTATTATTTAAAGAATCATCATGTCACCAAAACTGTTGGTGGACAACCTTATTTGTCTTTTCTGTGCAAAAGCAGGAAACTTACAGGAATTTTATCTCTTTATTTGTCTAATTTACTCCTCAGACTAGTCTGAAATCTAAATATAGCTAGGGATTTTACGCAAGTCAGGCCAATTACCCTCAGTCACTTAGAGTACCTTAGAATTTCTTCACTTACATCAGAAGAACAGGGCTGGGATTACTGTAGTCTCCTTTGGGTAAGCCACAAAAAGGTTTGGGGATCATGTTTCTTTCTCCCTTTCACCTTCCTCTCTCACTTCCTATACTCTATCTCCACTTAAGACTCTATCCTTTGCAAGCTAAATGACCCAGTTTTTACTTTTCTTCCCCAAATTGTTTGAATTTATATAAAGAACTCTCAAATAATTAATTTAGAAAGCTCTGACATAACAAAAAAGCCCAATATTTAGCAAATTTAGAGCCTGCTTTGATATTTGCTATTCTATAACTCACTGAAGCATGTCTGCCAAAGGCACAGCAACTTTAGCAGATTTTATCTGCCCTTTGCTGGATCTTTGAAACTTAATTAATATGCTCAGTAAGTGGAGTTTGTGTTGTTTTTTAGAGTTATGCCAGATCATCTTTCCTTTTTTGTTATTCTTTTAACAGGCATCCATTGCTACTCTAATGCATTTTGTGCATTAGAACTCTGCTTTCAAGCAAAATGTTGTCTATGGCAAGAAATGCAGTTGGGAGAGACTGTATTATTTTCTCCATAATGATCAATGAGCTTGAAGTTTGCTTGAGCAACACTTTTGCTTAGCTGGGCTAAGCAGAAAATTCTATGAGTGTATTAAATATACAAGAAGCTGTTCCTTAATTGTGCAGTGGAAACACCAGCTGTAATGACTTTAGAAAGAATTACTGTATTAATAAAAATTTTGCATCAGGAGATTACTTTCATGTATTCCCTCATTATGGATAAATTTATCACTTTTGGTGGGAAGGCTGTAGGCTTTGGTAGAAAATAGAACAGAGTTAGTTTAATAATAGAAATATTTAATATATAAGTATTTGTCTTTGGAATTATAATTGTTCCTAAATTATTCTGCTTTTGCTGTTGGTTTGTCTTAGAGAATTGCTGCCCCTGACATAAGTGTTCCCCACTTGTTGGAAGTGTGTGCAATGTTTTACTCAAATAGGCATACAATGAAGTTGTACAACGGTAGTTGCTAAAGTGTCAATCATTTAGAAACTAAAAATGCATATTTTTACATAATAAGCAATATTAAAATGTGTTGGTAAAATGGACACAAAACAGAAAGGGTTAGTATTTTAATTTCAGATAAGGATTATACACTGATTACAGGAGGTAATTTTTACCTTGCAAAAGGCAGGTTATGATTGTTTATTTTAATCATTACAAATCAGAAGTTATATTGCTAAAGCAGTTGTGAATTAAGAATACACTTTCCCCCTTATATGAGCAGATTTTTATCAAAACTTTGCAGTCTATAGAAATAGCAGAGTAATTCTGGATCTGCAGTTTGCTTTCTGAACAGAATAATCAATAATGAAAAGAGACTGCTAAATTAATTGATCTTCTGGCCATATATATGATGTTATTTTTTTTGCTATTTTTAGTTTTTTTTTTCCCCTTACCCAACCTGTTGTTTTTGCAGTTGGAGCTAACTGTTCAGCTATCCACTCCAAATAGTAAATAATGATTTATCAACCCTTTATTACACCAGAACTATAACATAGTTAGCATTTCCAATATAATAGTTCTCTTCTCCAGGAAAATAAAGTTGATATTTTAATATTTTCCCACAGTTCAAGACCTTTGTTGTAATTTCTTTGCTGGATTTTCTCCCTCTTTTAAGTACAGAGACAAAACCTGAGGCAACACCTCATCCAGTGCTTTGACCCTGCTCTGTATGGCTGAATGGTTATCTTCCATGCCTTCCAGAAAATACAGCTGACAGTAAGACTTTCTTGACTAAGATTGTCTTGACCGAGACCCGTTTTTCATGAAGCAGCTTCATTTACTTAAAATGAGTTTGCTGGCTAATATAAACTGGAAGTGTTTATTTCATAGCATTATTATTGCCAAGAGTTATCCTTTTTATATCTACTTATTTTGAATTTCCTTTTTGTCATTTGACACTTTCTGCTTGACATATTAGGATTTTTACGACTGTTTTCTGCATTAGCTGTGAAACATATAGAGCTTTCTAATATTACTGTTTAAAGTGTTGTATCATTCAAAAGTTAGCAAAAAGACAATAAGCAAAAAAAGATTGATTATGTCTAAGAAAGCCAGCTGTGTGTCCTTTAAAGGTGATAGAAAACTACTGATAACTATGCTTAAAGAATTTAATTGGTTATGAAATTATCTCCAGTTTCTCAGCTCTCCCTGATGGAATTAACAGTTTGACCTTATTCATGGGCTTGGCCAGCAGGAAACCAGTCCACAATGATTAACAGCTGCCTCTTTTCCATATATTTTTATGAGCTTGTTCTCAGTTAACTCCACTATTCTGAATACATTTGAATATTCTTATAGTAAGATAATTGACTTGCTTTTTTAACTGAGTTTGATTCTGCTCAGCACTCCTTTTTCATGCTCCTATCTCCACATTAAAATAAGTTGTGTAATTAGTTCTGTTTTCAAAACACCAGTAATAAGGCATTTTAATACTTCATAACTTTATCTTTCAATGCTTATTTTCTCTCTTGCTCTACAATGAGCCTATACTTTTCATTTACTCTTTTCTGATTCTGTAAATGCAGTATAGTGTTTTTGTTCATATGCTGAGTATCTTTGGCCAGTTTTAACTTGCACCTCCATCCTTATGGTTTCTATTCATATATTGCTGCACTATTCTTTTGTGTTACCCTGGTTTTTTTTTTGTGTTATGTTTTGATTTTCAGAGATGTCTTTTAAAATTTGGTAATAGCTGTACCTTTTAATTTTTTTGTCTTTTTCACTTTTTGAGGGAGACTTTTATGTCATGCTTTCTTACAGTACCCTTTATAATCTGCCAGCTCTCCTGAATACTTTTAGCTTCTGCATTATCAATGGAAGACACAGTGCCTATTCATAAGATTACTTTATTTTTATCTTTGTGCTGAATCTGAAATATTTTTCTGAGGAAAAATTATGAAAATAAACATATTTTCATACTAAGGTATCAGCACAACTAATACATTAAAACAGTTAATTATAAATTCTATATTTATTATTTAGAATTGCCTCTATAATTTTCAATGACACAGAAGACTGGTCAGTTCACTAGTCAGTTGGAGTGCATGAAATGGAGCTACGTGTGTCCAATAATTAGAAATAGTCAGAAAAAAAAAAAAAAAAAGGACTTGTTAATCAGGACAACAAGTTTGGTTTGTTTAGTTTTTGATAAAGCGAAGCCTCTTGTCAATGATCAAATCAACAGCCAGGTCTAGTGGAAGGTTCCCTGCCCATGTCAGTGGGTTTGGAAGCAGATGATCTTTGCAATCCATTTGATGATTTTAAGTTGCACATAGGTGAAGACTACCTCTACATGAATTACACCTAAGAGATCAAATAGAGTAGATGATGTTAACTGTAATCATAACATATTGAGATAGTTTGACACATTGCTTTTATCAGTGTAATGTGATAAAGTCACTGCTTAAAATATCATATAACTTGATAATATCCTCTTGTTCCAGTGATACAGACATACACACTTCATTCATGTTAAGGTTTGGAGAGCAGTTTTGCTTTAAAGAGAATAAAGAATTCACACCTTGTACAGCAAGAGCTAATGGTGTTCCTTTAGATGGTGCAGCTGGGCTTCCTTTGACCTCAGGTGAGGATTAAAGATTTATAGAGCTAACCAAACCAAGTACTGTGACCTACACTTGCATGCTATAGTCCCTTCTGTATGAAACTGCAGTCATGTACAAAACACTGAACTTTGCATACTCTACTCGGTACAATTGATCTTCAAGCACCTTTCCTTTGTGAAGGCTGACTCCAAACTCACCAAAGCCTGCAAGAATGTTCCCATCAGTTCTTAAGCATTTGTGTTAGGAATATAAATGAAGCCTCTCCTTTTGAAAAACTACACTTACAAGAACGTATTAAGCCATCCAATCTCTTCAGAAAACTTTCAGAGAGTAACTGGTCTATTACTTTTGACACATTTGTTTAGGTATGGGCAGAAGTTGCACCTGTGCCTGTTATCCCTGTCCCTCAATATTTGTATTCCTGAGGACGAAATTTCATAAGGTAAGGGATGACTTGACTCCTCAATTTAAAAAGGGTATTTTAAATTTATTTATTCTTTTTAATTTTTTCTTTTCGTCTTCTTTTTTTTTTTTTTTTTTTTTTTTTTGTCCACATAGTTTGTGCCATTATATTTCTCTACTTTGTCTCTAAACTCAAAGTTTGCCCTTTTCTGCATGGTTTTTCCATGACTTTTTTATTTTCTTTTTTTTAATCTTTAGTTAGTTTTGAGGTTTGTTTCACTTAAACCCTATTTCTTGACTAATTTGACTCATCATAAGGATGTGTTTTCCTTATTTCAGGTACCACAGAGGCTTGTTTACACTCATACCTTCATGAAATGTGTAATCAAATTATTTGCAAAAACAGAAGAGAAAGCCATTTTCATGCAATTCAGACGGATGAGATTTTATACTTGTTTGTGTAGCAGATCAATAGGCAGTGTATGTTGGACTGTATGCATGAACTCTAATCAGAAAAGAGGCCAGTTGCACTAATAACATATTCATTTGATTCTCAGATCAATACGTGTGATGAAGCATGTGTTAAAATGCTGTAACCAAAGCCTGGATGAGTCAGGAGTGAAACAAACCTGACCAATTACTGTGCTGCTGAAGTTTATTCATTTTATAGCTAAAGAACATTTGATGAAAATGTTGCTGTTCTTTGCACTGCTGGAAAATGGTAAGTTTTTATTTAAAAAAACAAAACAAAACACAGCTGGAAATGTTTTTATGTTAGCTAAGATTTTATGGGTTACATGCACCAGCAATCTCATGTGTGTTTTCTGATTGATGACCATAATTTTCTCATGGTCAGACCCATGAAAAAAATGAAAGAGGGAAGCCTGATCTGGGAGCGGGATAAGTGGAATCTCTTCCTTGTGGCTGGGGTAACAGGGTTATTGCACTGGGGGAAAGATGAAGGGAGTGAGCTGTGGGGGAGAAAGCGATGACGTAGGAGAGCAGGAGTAACGCGACACCCTGAGAAGAGACTGTGAGCTATCAGAGACCCCACAGAGACCCATGGCAGAGGCACACAAAGGTGACTGAGTCTGGGTCTGCCTGTGCCATGAGGAATATATCTTTTCTAGAGACATGGCCACAGCAGTGTCAAATACTTTCTAAGCTGAACCTTAGCACCCGCAGGTCAGAAAACCAGTGACCTGTACAGCAGATATCAGACCTGTAAGGCTAAGTGTATGTGCTGTCCTTTCCTGGGGTTTAGGATGACTGATTACAGCCAGTGCCCACTCTCAGTACAGAACTGTAAATCCAGTGTCAAAATAGCAAAAACCAAGCAACCTGCCTACATCTCTGTATGCTCTGTCACTGCAGAGATAGGTATTTTTTAAATCTCCTGCTGAATCAAGATAAGTCCTAAAGTTCCTAAAGATTCATAACTTGTTAATGAAATTTCTGGGTTATTCAGATGCTGCTGCAGCACAAATAATAAGATACATTGGCTTTGTAGCAGCTATACCAAAAACTTGGATGAAGGCAGCTGTATGTAATTTCTGATCTTTTAATCACTTGAGGGTGAAGCCTTGAAGGTTTACCTTTGGGAAGTGTGATTTCCTACCAGAATACTTGTAAGTAGGACATTTTTGGAAGAGGATATACCCAAATATTTAACACAATTAGTCCTCACTTTGGGTGCTGTAAATTGCAGAGGCTGACATATAACTAAAACCTCCCAGGTTTTAAATATATGTTAATAGCCAAACTTAAGGAAAATGTATGTCTCACACAGTCAATGAGCTTGAGAACAGTTGTATCAAAATCAAAACCCTGTGGAATGCTACAGGGATGAAATGTTTCCAGATGAAATGCTTAGCAGTGCTTTCGAAGCAGGGACTACAGAACATTATTTGAAAAAAAAAAACGAATCTTGATCTGGGTGTCATGGGTCATTCCTTCCTATAAGCCAGATTGGTCTTGGATGTATCTCAGTAAATCCTGTGTCTGAGTTACAGTATGTTCCTCTTGAACATTTCTAGAAGTGCAAAGGCAGTAGGTATTGACATATAACAATTTCAAAGAAGCCCATAGTTTTCAAATTTTGGATTAATGTGTTTTTTGTATTCAAAAGTCTCAGCCTGTCAGTATGGATTCTTTAAAAAAAAAACTGTTTTTTTTTTTTTTTTTTTTTGTGTGTGTTTTCTTGCCAAACATCTATTTAATGCAATAGAAAGTAAGCACAGAACTGTGAAAAGACAATTGATTGTCATTACACTTAATCAGCAATTTAAATGATGGTTATTATACTTGAATATACTTAAATAGCATACTTACAGTACATATATAACAGAAGCACACTTATGCTTTTGTCTGAGTGGCCAACTGTCAGTCAGGAGTGAGTGTGTGTTTGTCAATGGGAATAACAGACACGCAGCAGATGCCAACTGGCCTTGGAAATGTAGGAATAGGTGAAACAGGAACACATTATTCATGTGCTCTTTTTCTCATATATCTATTTTGCATTTTTGGACTGGCTTGCTCTTCCAATGAAGCTCCTAGAGACATCTTAGAAAGATTAATGCCATAAGTGGTCTAAGAAAGAAATACAATAGTAAAAAAAGAAAAATAAAAAAAATTGAAGCCTCTGCTGCAAAATGTTGGTTAAGTGTTTAAATTCTGTAAAGCAGCAGATTTGCTTGTTTGAGCTGTTCTGGCTTGACCTTTTGCAAGGAGAGTATGAAGCTCACTTATGAAATTTGGAGCAGAACATTAGCAAGATGAAGATATAAAGGAAAATTTTGTCTTGAAGACCAAAGGGTGCCTCAGAAAGCTGAAACTGACAACTTTGCATGCAACAAGCACATTATGATTGCAATTTCTTTCTGAAAATGTGGGCAATGACATAATCTCAAATAGGACAACTTTAACAGTAACATCTGAAATCTGGGTTTTGCTATTAGATCTTCAAACTTGCAGAGATTGTGATAAATGAACAGTAGCTGATTTATGACTCTAGAAATAGCTCAAGCCTCTTTCTAAATGTTCTTGATAAAAGATTGATTGTGTGAGTCCAAGGGAAATGTTTGACTAGCCACAAAGACACTGAAGTCAGAGAACTTAAAAATACCCGCTCTCAAGGAGCAGAAAGGTACTTCTGCAAAGCCCTTTTATTTTCTTGTTGTACCCTGTTAAAGAAGTATTCCCATGTTTACTGTGCAGCATGAATGGTACCTTACTTCACAGCTTATATTGCATATAAAAGAATTTGTATAATTATTAGTTTTCACTCATATGGTTGCTGAAAACAGGTGACTAAGAAGATGAGTGTTCAGAGGAGGCTGAACTGTGTATCATAGAATACAGACTAATATGAACTTCATATTCATTAGCTGTATAAAACCTATGACCATCAGTGAATTAGTATTTCTCATCCCAAATATTTTTTAATAGGAAAGGAAGATATTCCTGAAAAGTGTAACAGAAGAAAATGCTACAAGTTACACAAAAGCATACAAATCTCCCCGCACACTCCACTCTTCTTCTTTCGACAGGTTTTAAAAAGTTATGAATAGGTTAATTCAAATTTGAGTAAAGATTCTTTCCGTTCAAGGTACTTTTATCATCGCAATAGAACTTTTGAGGGTGATAAGATTCACTTTTAATTGCAAAAGAAAATGCCAAATAAAATATGGGCACTTCTTTTTTTAACAGGTACACACTGAAGTTAGGATCTACACATGCAGATTTGTAATTAGCGATGTCACTCTTTCATAATTCCTCTTTTTCTTTTTATCCTTCCTTCTTTGTAATCACCCTCAAAAGACAACTTGAACAAAGTAAAAACTATATTCAAAACTGAATCTGAAAATAAACTTCTCCCTTTTTTCTTCAAAGTGTCATAATCATTTACAGTGCGATACTATATTTGCACATGTCAAAATAAGACTCAGTTCCCCTATCCATCGTCTTACCCCAAACCAGTTCTGTAGATGCTCTATAAGAGTTATTGATTTCAACTGAGGTTTGGAATCTGCTCATTCAAACAGGAGCTAGATTTCCTAGTTCTGTATTTCGTATGTGGCAGGTAATCAAATACTAACTGGAGCAGGGATGACCACAGACTCCATAAAATTTTGCATACATTTTAACATAAAAGATATGCAGAAATGCAGAAGCATTTTATAACAGTGGAAGAATTAGCACTTGTTTTTATTAAATTTTATTTTTGCATGATGACAGGTCCTTCAGCTTAAGGGGAAACCCTTACAGTGCCACAAAATGAGCAGCCCTCCATGGTAAAAAATGATTGCTTCATAGCCTGCCAAAGAGGATTAACTCACTGCACACATTGGCAGATGCTCAAGGGCTGAGCGAATTAAAAGCTGTTTGAAATGAGTCTTCTCTGTGAACTCCTAAGCTTTAGCATTCCCTCTCTCCAGGGGTAGACTTTTCAGTGGACAATGGAGACTCAGAAGTAGCAGGAATTTAGGCAAAGCTTTCATAGATAGGCTGGTACCATAATGAATGTTGGGTGGGGAAGAAACTTACAAAAAGTATCTCTTGATTAACAGGGGCTTCTCAATGGATTGTAGAGACAGGCATTTTCTCACTGGTTTAGAGGGGAAAAAACATCAGGTACAGTGGAAGAAAAAGAAAAAGCGCTTAACTGGCAATTAAAACATTCTATCAAGCAAAAGTATTGACCAGAAAATATTTGAACTGCTCCCATAAATTAAAACAGGAAAATAAAGATATTTTCATATAAGAACATAGGCAATTTTCCTGGGTTTGGCCAGGAAAGAATTATTTTTTTCACAGCAGCCATGAGAAAGTGGAGCTTGGAGCTATGTAAGCTTGCCAAGTTTGTTATTCTACACCGTTTATGTCACCACCAGGGGCCAGAGTAAGGGATTCTCACTTCTGAGAAGAAGGTGGGTGTGGCTTGTGATCTGGAAAAAAAACATGGCAGCATAGACTGTCTGCCACTGTTTTTAATTTTCCTGGGCTTCCTAAGCATTTTGCATATAAATCGCCCTCTCTCTTGTACACTGTTGTTACCGACATTGTTGCTGTTGCTGCTTCTTTTCTTATTTTATTGCTGTTTCCAGTAAATTGCTTTTATCTCAATCTTTAATCTCTACCTCTTGTGTCTCCTGCTGGAGTGGGGAGGGGAGCCATTTGTAGTTTCTTTTTAGAGGAATTGCTAAATTGGGAAACACCATTCCTAAACCCTGATATAATGCAAAAATATACCAGGGAAAATTTAAAAAATATTAGTAACTTTTAAGGGGAAGAATATGCAAATTATTCTTGATAGAAAAAGAAGGTGTGGAAAGATAGAAAACATAGAAAAGATGTGATAGAATTAACTTCCCTTCTAGATCTTACTTTTAAAATGTAACAAACAAATTCCTTTCAAAATTGGGGGATACCTTTGTGATTTGAACTCTGGAAGGGATTTTCTTCTGCAAACTCCTCTGTTTTCTTTTTTGAACATATTTACCTTTGGAACCTATTCCATCTGGTGATGTAGTTTTCTACTCTGATTCCATGTAGTAGAAAGAGAAACATTTTTTCTCTTTTTGTTTTCTCTCCTTGGTAACCGTCAACACTTTTTCCTTTATTTTTCTAGATATTAATCCTTCTCTTTCTAGAATGCCTTTCAATGCATAGTCTTGTCCAAAGCTTCCAGGACAGTGAAATATGTGTTATCAATAGCATCACCCTTGTGAACTTGACTATAGACTGTTTCAAAAAATCTTCCCATGTGTTCACACATTTCCAATATATTGAATTTAATTGATTAATGTAAGTTTTTCTCCTTTTGTGTGAGTTTAAGAAAAAATAAATAAAAAAAAGGTCCTGGTTTTGTCCCAGTGCAGTTTGTTTCTGTTGTAAGACTGTTTCTAGTCTGCAACCCAAAAGTTAAATAAATAAGAAATAATTTTAAAATTACAGAGACTATATCAGGGCTTTAGATCGGAGGCCTTTTTGGATTAGAAAATTAGAAAGCCTTAGAGGAAGTGGAAGGACAGCAGGAAGCCACAGTTTTCTTGGTGTAAGACTCTCATGAATCTTTCATTGTGTTTCAAAAATAATAAGGGTAGCTGCAAAAGATCTAGGAGAAACCTAAATGTCATTCTTCCAAAACTTATGAGCCTTGTTACCTTCAGAAATGTTTTTGCTAAATGGTATAAATATTTTAAAATTTTCTTCTATTAAGAGAGATGATAATATTACTACTAGAGTAGCATGCTCAAAATCATACTGGGTCGATCTTATTAACCAATATTGATCAACAGTAATATTCAACAGCACTGCCACACTTCTAAAGGAAGAAAGATATCCCTTCTTCGACAAACAGAAACAATAGATCAGTTTTTAAAATTTTATTGATAGATATTATAAGTAAACTGGTAATTTCCCTAAGGAATGAGGAATTCAATGCAACAAATAATTTCAATAAAAATGGTAAAAATGGACACACTGCTCTATAATTATACTTAGTAATGTTCTTTGTATCAAGTCTTCTCAGTGAATTGAAGTATGATTATCTAATTTTTTATCTATAGAAATTGTTTTGTTTTCCCAAATTCAAAGAAAACTTACTGCCTCCAAAGTGAGATGTATATGTAACATGTGGTTACATAGGGCATTGTAAAAAGTTTATAGTGAATAATTGAACTAATTATTATGTGAATTGTATCTCTCTGTAAATTATCTTGCTGAAGAATTTGCAAATAATTCCAGTCATCTAGGAATTTATAATTAACAGAGCTTGTACACAGTTTTCTATGACTCAAACATTGTATCTGATTTAATCCTTATGCAATGTCTGAGTTTTAATATGGGCAGGAGAGACATCTTAGAGGTAATTTCTCTGCAGAGTAGAAAATGATTTGCAACAACACAATGTAACAAATGACACTACAATGGTAGGACAGAGATATGAATATATGAAAAACAGCTGCAGCTCCCTCCAAACCCCGAATGGAGTCAAATTTGGCAATAGGCTTGTACTTCTTGAATCCCTGTCTTTGGGTGACTTGGAACAATTGATCTTGCAGAGACATTCATAGAAAGAGAAAGAAGATATGCAGGTTACAGAACAGCACCTCTTTGCTAGAAATATTCCTTTGGAGGACTGTATTAAAAAAAAAAAAGAAGAAAATGAAGGTTATTAACTAACATTTAATTGGAAATTCTTCCCTAACACTATTTTATGCTGATTTTAAACTTACCTTTAGCTTTCCCAATGGTTGGGTTTCATGTCCTCTCCTCCTTAAGCTGTATATTACCATATACCTTGTGATTCATGTTAGATGTGCTGATAATCGCCTCCTTCCAATGCATGTTTTTATGTTTATTGCTTTAAAAATGTGTGGGATTTTTTTCACAAATTTTAGTGATGGTTTAAAGTAAATCAACTTTTTGAAATGAGCATTTGACCCACATTCATTTATTGCATGGTTCATTGTAATATCCCATCTCCTTGAGTTTCCATTCTGAATAAGTTTGAATATGTAATCTCTATCATTTAGGTGTATTGATATTTTATTAATTAATTTCATTTTAATTGGCAGATGCCCTTCTGCAAACTGAGAGAAAAAAATGGAGCCTGTGATAGAAATACAGGGTTCAAGAATTTTTTGAGGAAATCTGTACGAATTAGTCTGAATAGTGCTACCATATTGGATAGTTCTGCTGTTTGCTTAGTGTATTGTTTTTCTTTATATTTACAGCCTTTTTCTTTTATGAATTTTCTTTTCCTACAGTTATAATACGTAGTTACCAGTGAGATTTATTCAGAGTCTGTGTTATTTCCATTTCATAATATTTCATTAAACTTTATTTGTGTGTCATTAAAATCACACCCTCTCCGCTCCTGTAGTTATCCACACTGTAGTTATCTTGTCATCATAAATCCTCTGTTAATAGGATTTTATTTCTGAACTAACAATAAAAAGTAATGGAAAAATGAAAATTTTGTAACAAATTATTGTAAAGTGCAGAAACTGAGCCAGCAGGCTGCAAAAATGAGATAAGTATTTTTCTTTATTTTCAGAGCAATATATTAACAATTTATGAGCTATCACTTCAAATAATCTAATTGGATTGGTGGAGTCTGGACAATAAGTTTGAAATATTGTCTCTGAGGGACATCTATGTTGTTTTTTTAATTTTAACTGTTTTTCAGACTTTGTCATAGTAATGGGTGTGTGTGTTGAGTCAAAAGGAAGTATTCTTAACTACTTTTTATATTTAATTAAACATTTTTAAATGGATGTTACTTACCATACATACAAAAATTGGAGCTTTTGGAATGTTCCTAGTTCATATTGGGCTGCACTTATCTATCATCATTTTGACTTCATGCCTTTGTTACTTGATAAAAAGACTGTTTTTTGTTTCTTTCTGGGGAGATTTAAAAGGGCAACATTGCCATTGTATGGCATTAATATTAAAATAATTACAAAATTAGTCGTAATCTTATATCAATTTATTTTTCCTAAAAGAGTATCAGATAAAATTGGAAAAGGATGGTGATATTTTGTAATCACGGGTGATTCAATATGACACTGTTGTTTCTTTTCAGTTGACCTTTCTTTCTATCTAATGATTTTTTAAACTTGCATCATTGTTTCCTTTTTGCAAATAAGCTTTAAATACATACTATATCTATATCTATATCATCTATGTCTATATCTGTATCTATATCTGTATATATACACACACAAGTAATATAATTTCTGGAGCTCTGAACACAGAACAATCTGCAAAAGTACACAGGCATCCCAGGAGACTCGGATATGAATGTGTTTGAAGTCTGGTGTTTTTTCTCTAGTTTTTTATTGGTTCTGTAATATGGCAGAAGAATTGGAAAATGTAATGTATATATAAATTTACACAATGCATATGTAGACAAACAAACAAAATTAACAGTAGAAAAACATGGCATAATAATAGCCCATTTGAAATGTAGATATAATTTAATTCAACTGTGCAGATCCTCACAGCAGCTTTATACAGGGTCCAGACATTAATCTTAAATAAATCTAGAAAGAAAGTGAATAGCCTCCAGCAATCTTTAAAGGTAAAAAGCCAGTATTGCCTTGGTTAATGTCCTAATAATTATCTTTTATTGCCTTTTGCTTTGGGATTTCAGGAAGGCCACCTTTTGTGTTATATGTGTCATGGTTTAGCCCCAGCCAGCAACCAAGTACCACACAGCCACTCACTCACTTCTGCACCAGCAGGATGGGGAAAAGAATTGATAGAGTAAAAGATAGGAAACAGGTGGGTTGAGATACAGTTTAATGAGAAAAGCAAAAACCATGCCCACAGCAAAACAAGGCAAGGAAATCTCTCACCACTTGCCATGCACAGGCAGGTGTCCATCCTCAAGAGCTCTGCCATCCTCAAGAAAGCAGGGCTCCATCATGTATATCAGTTTTTTGGGAAGACCAGCACCACCAACTACCCTCCCCTTCCTCCCTCTTCCCTCTACTTTAAATACTGAGCATGTTATCAAATGATCTGGAAAATCCCTTTGGCCTGGGAGACACACCTGTTCTGGCTGTGTCTCCTCCCAGCTTTCCATGCACCCCCAACACCCTTGCCAGCTTGGCAGAATTAAAAGCAAGAAAGGCCTTGGCTCTTGGTAAGCCATGATCAGCAATAATTAAAACATCACTATATTATCAACCCTGGGTTCAGCACAAATTCGAATCAGCCCCATACTAGCCACTAGTAAGTAGCTAACTAGCTGATTCTACTTCAACTTAAACAAGCACAGAATGTTAATGGTTTAATTGTGAGCCATGTAATTATTCTGCAGTAAAATAATTAACTGTTTAAGTGAGCAATGCCTACATTTTGTGGGCTGAAAGGAGGACAACCTTCAAGCATTGGGAGTACCCAGTTTAGTGTTGTTGTCTTGTATAGCTTTAATCTACTTGAGGCTGTGCTTTACCCTGTCACTACCCAGTCAGGAATCTGATGTACTCATGTTATATTTAGGTACTAAATATTTTTACTTCTTTTTGGGCAATTGCATAAACTAATGCAAATTAGTATCTAACACAGAAGGAAACTCAAGACACATTGCAGCTGAAGCCCCAGTTAAGCTTTGGCCTTGAGCTTGGTTAAGGGATGAACAGTATTTGTGGCACCTTACTTTACTTTAACAGCCGGCATGTTAGCCATGAATTTGTTATTTTGGAAAATGACCCTTGGCAATTCTAAGATGAATACACTTCTGATATTATTTTTGGAAGGACTTTATAAACTTATCAATTTATCTCCTGGCTTCTTAGTGTTAAGTCAAACTGCTTTTATGAAAGTCTTTTCTACTGTGTTTGAATCAGTGATAACGACCAGGAATAAAAATTGTGGAGAAAATACTCAGAAAATAAAAAAAGATAGTCACAGAACTACTTCCCAGTGGCATGTTTGCCTCCACATGGTCTCTTGGCCCATCACTGTCACATTATGGCAGGCATCATGTGAAGTCAGTAGGAGACAGGTTCAAAAGAAAGAAAAGGAGGTGACTTTTTGATACTTAAGTGTATTTCTTGCTGTGGATATGGAGCTGTGTATATCCTGTTGTGGGATTTCCTGGGCTTTCATAGTATAGAGGGAGACAGGACAAGTTCATGCAAGAAATCTCTGCTAAGGCTACTATTACTACTACAAAATTACATCTGGCTCTGGAAATCCTTGAACTTTTAAGTTCTTTTGGAAGAATTTTTGGTGTTGGTAAGCACTGTGTTGGAAGATCACTGAAGGCCACTGTGAAGAAGTGACTCCTGGGACTGGAGAAAGTTTGGCTGTACCCTGAGCAGTCAACTGTAAGTACCTGTGGTCTTCTACCAGCCGTATTTTCTGTCAAGTGTGAACCACTCCAAGGATCTTCAACAGTCATTAGCAAAGCAACATACTCCTGAGGGATGTGTATGTGTTAGACATTTCCTGCTTCTGATTATGCAAATGATTTTTTTTTTTTTGTGTGGTTTCAGGAACTTAAAATGGGTCTTTGTTTTCATGTATTGCTCTGAGTTTAGACACTTTTGTCTCTTTCTATAGTTAGGATATTAAGTAGGAACATAAACTGGGAAAATGGAGAGTTTGCTGCTGATGATCTGGGGCAGCTAATGAGCTTCCATTTCTCTGGCTGTAATACAGCTTGGTTGTTCTGATAAGTGCTGTTGACAAAAGACTGTAGAAGAGGCAAGAATTAAAGTGGCATTAGAAAAATTTCAGCTCAATCCTTTCCTTGTGTTATTACATGGCTATCACACTGCTTTTTTCTCCCTTCAAGAATTATTGTTAGTTCCCTTAATTTTGGGACCTTGAATTTTGGCACAATACTTCAATACTTTGGCTGTCTCAGGTTCCACATGTAAGCAACATGGCCAGTGGTGCATTAAGTGAATTATACTGGACACATATATATTCTACTATAACTTATTTTACTGGTAACTGTTTGTGAACCCCTTAAGTAATGTATCTGCTTCCACATGCCTATGTCAGACACTGAGAAAGGATGTGTTAACAAAAAAAAAAAAAAAAAAAAAAAACAAAAAAAAAAAAAGAGTTGTAAAAAACAGAAAAAAAATTTTTTTAAAAAAAAAAAAAAAAAAAAAAAAAAGCCTGAACAAGAAGCTTAGAACAGCACACATAGGATGAATGCCAATAACTCTTTTTACAGAGGTGAATATAAAACTCTGTAGCTTCTGAAATGTCCTTAGGTCTCTGAAGTGAAAACTGCTTTGTAGCATCAAATCTCTGTAAATCTGAGGCAACATGGATGATTAATAAAAAAGAAGAGAAGAATGATGTTTTAAAAGAAATCTTGATTACCTACAGCAGAAAGCAAAAGAAACCTGTATGTAAATTCAGACTCCCTATCTACAGCTACAGAAATGGAGATGGATCTTAGTGAGGCTGTTAGACTGTCATGGATTCAGAGATTTCAAAGGATCTGAAGCACTTTAAGCAATGGATTGCACAGTTTAAGTGCAAAATAAACTCCCTACATACAAGCAGCATCAAGGAATGAAACTAAATGCATGTGAGAAATTGGAATTGAGGTTTGCTACTATGCATGTATTGGTATGGTGTTCTAGGCAATAAAATGTCCCAGTATGCTAGAATTTCAGCGTTTTGTGTCTGTTAGAAGTAGTGCAAAATAAAGTAATAGGCACTGGAGAGAAGAAATAATGCACGTTTCTTGAAATTGTTTATTTTTCACCTTATTTGAAGACTGACTCCTTTTTAAACAGGTAGTGGTAGCTGTATACATGCAGGATAGTTCTTCGTGCCTAGCATGGTGTACCTTAGGCGATAAATCACAAGTAATGCTTCTTTGGCTTTGTGGGTCAAAACAATTGCAAGGTCCTGGGCTTTTAGCTATAGGCATTTCATCACTTTGCAATAAACATTGGACACAATCTGTTTGGGTCTTTCTCAATAGTAGGACCAGAAGTCTTCCCAGAGGATAAAAAAGAGGGAGTTTTATCTTACAGTACCCCTTTGTATGGTTTTTTCTGCTGTTCAAATGACAACCTGAATTTTTTTTTGCTGTTCAAATGACACCCTGAACAGCAAGTTGTCAGTGAAGTTGTGTCTTTCAGCAATGATTTTATTACTTTTAATTCACTATATATAATGTGTCATCATTTTCTCCAGATGTCAAACCAGAAAATTAGGCAGCCAGCTGTTAAAAAGCAGAGAATGCTGAAACTGAATTTTCTGAGTTATATTATCATTCAATTTATAAGAATGGACTATTCTGTAAAGATCTATTTTCTTCTCATAGCTGGAGATGGAGGTAAAAATGAACTTCTGCCTCATTATATTCCAAGTAATGCCAGCAGCTCTACTTTTATTTCTACTCTGAACATTAGATAGACAGCTCAGAGTGGTGATGCCTATCAGATCAACATGTCTATATATCCTGGAAGTATATCTACACCTGTAAGTCATCTAGAGATTGTTCTAAATGTTGGCGTGCCTCAAAATGCAGGAGAGCAACCGTATTAGCTGAAAGGTCTGACACAGCACATTACATGTGTGCCTTCTGGACCTAAATTTCAGAACATATACTAACCTCTATTTTGTCACACCCACTAGCAATCCTAATAATCCGGTGGGGTCCACCTGACATGTTTGTTGCCCCAGAATGGAGCTATAGTATTATCTGGTTTGTGCATCCAGAGGGAATTTTGCTCAGCTGTTCAGCTGATAGCTCACATATGAAATTTTCCGTGCATCAAGGAACATGAAACACTCCAAGTCGTACATTGAACCTTCATTTAGCAGAAAGGCAATTTGCATCCTTTTGTAAGATTTCTGCTTTTGTGCAGCTGAAAGGGAGCATCTCCGCAGATTGCAACAGTAGATCCGTGTGCAAATATGTATGCATATAAATTCCTATGCATGATTCCATAAAGGACAGTGCATCTCTTTCTTGGAGGGATGACTAGCACTATGGAGATAAGGCACTCTGACGCCTGCAACAATCATCTGGCACTCAATGAAGACGCTTGACGAGTTATGCAACTAAAACAATTACTTCAAAAATTGTTATTTATTTTTCTTGAGAATGAACTGGAACAAGTTGAAAAACCATTATAAATGCAGATCCTGGATATTAAACTGCTATTCAAAATACACACTGACTCCTGTGTAATTTACTTTAGCACAGCAGCCAAAATTATACTCTGTGAGTATTTCAGTACTGTATGAGTATTGATAAAATATTTTCATCATAAGAGTAAACAGAAGTATGAACACATGACACCTTAAAATTTACCCTGTAAGAAAACCACGGCAGCTATCATAATAATATATATTGTGAGAGTCCTTTAATGAGACATAATGCAGTGATGTGGAGCACAGAAATGACATGACATGGGACAGAAGTTTAAAGACAGCTTTCCATGCTTAATAGCACAAAAATGTATAAGAGGGAATGAAACTTCGGCAGGTGGCTTTTCCAGAAATGATGTTGAAAGTTTAAAAGGGAAGCAACATACCTTTTCCCTTTTGTCCTGAGTCTTCATTTTTTATACACTTCAGTAAGAGTCATATTTGTCATATTCACGCTTTAAGCACAAGGGAAGTGCCTATCTCAATAAGACATTATCTCATAACTAGATTTTGTCATCTGTAAAGTTTAAAGAGTCTAACTTTTTTTAAAAAATAATTTATTTTCTTTTTAGTATGTGCACTTGTGTTCTAATATTAAAAAGCCTGTGCAGCACTTGGAAATTGGCAAGTCATTTTGGTTTGCAATATCAACTGCTTAGACATGAACATTTTCTTGCAATTTTACCTCAGTATAAAAGTGGCTCATGGAAATCCTTATCACTTCAGTATTGTGCTAATATTTTCATTGGCTGGATACAAATATGCAGAACATTAAGTGGCAACTGTTATTACTGTGGAGACGTATTTGCGAGGTTTTAAAAATCTTTGGTGTTTGTCCTAGTAGAAGACATCCATTGTTTCATAGCAATTTCTCTCTCTCTGTGGATGCCTACCTGTGTTCAATGACAGGTTTGCATTCATGCCAGTCACCACCTTACAGCTGGTCACCATCCAGCTCCTGTGTCTTCATTCCCTTACAGGCAGGCACTGGTACTTTTTCCAGCTTGATTTACTCTTGTGATGCTCCCAGCATCTTTTGGATTTTATGATCTGACCCAAATGTGATGGATATGAGGGTGAGGAAAACATGGAGAACTGCTTCAAATGCATTGGCTGTGAAAATATTTGGGCACTCACCACAGAGCTTGGATTTACACCTGTGCAAAAAAGCCATGACATGTGGCTTTTTTCCTGTTTTATTTGGTACATAAAGATACATTTCACACTGCTTGCTCCAGAGGATATCTCTTTTCCTTGTTTCTTTTCAATTTCTGGGACTGTGAACAAGGAACCAAGTAGTTCGACTGCTGCCTGCTGCAGTCAGTGGAGCATGCCAATCCTCACAGTGTTTGTAAGTACAGTGAAGGAGTTCTGTTAGCTCTCTAACATCTATCCCTGGAGGAGATGTTTCACTAATCTAATATTAAATTAGATCTTGCATTCCAGCTACTACATAACCAAAGTTAATTTTGGAAAATAATTTAATTACAGTGTTGTGTTACACATGAGCAATAGGTAATGCATTATGAATATTATATGAATTCTATCTACATGAAAAAAATCCAAACTGTTTAATTGCAGAATTTGTTTACGAAATATTTGAAGAAGATCTACTTAAAAAGAAAAATAGACAAGACAACAAAATTATTTAATTAACAGAAAAAACAGAGAAAATGAAGCAGTAGCTAGTTCTGAGGCAAAGTAAGTGGAAAATTAGCCACATCACCTGTGGCATTTTTATGTAAATGATATGGAAAAGCACTTAAATATGCAGAAAATAAGGAAATTTAAGGGTATCTTTTTTAAGTTCAGTGTTTCAGGGTGAACAGGGAGAGTTCAATATACTGGAGACCAGTGGAGGATTACTTGCTGGTGAAGAATGAGAAAAGACTTGTACCCATGAGATACCAAACCACGCTACCCTTCTAATGCAACTCAGTGGACTAATATGTGATTTGAAAACCTCCCAGTGAAGTTATCAGTGGATTTTTTTTTCCAGTTGTGTTCACTTCCCACTGTTCACTTCCCTTGCCTCCTATTTTCAACAATCACTTTTACTGCTGGTTTATTTGGTTTTGTATTTTCATCTTGCTGTATGCTGTTTGCCATCATTAAGGATGCTAAGGCATGAGGTCTGCACAGCAGACTCTAAGCAGTTTAGAGCTGCTTTTTATGGTGCTGAATGTCTCCAGATGTGGTTTTACAGCACTTGAGTTCAGCTAACACAACCAGACATGCTGTCTGGGAGAGACATCATGATATCAAAATATGTGAGTACAAAATTTTCTTGTTATAGACCCTGGACTTTGAAACAGCATCAAAAGCTAGACCAAGTGAGAGACCCAGAGGTGGAAGTTATGTTCTGGTTTATGATTATTTTAGTGTTTTGTGGTGGGGAGAATTAACATGGCTGTATGAGAATACCAATTTAAGAGACATTTATTGAATTCAGCTTCTTGAGTGAGTAAGAGACCATCATCCATCACCAGCTGGTTTGTTTTTCAGTATTTTGTTTCTGGGAATTCTGTACAAAGCTAGAGAAAAAAGGCTGCATTTTTATGAATCTGATGCACCACAATGTTACACTGACATAAACAATGATAATTGCATGGTGCAAATTGTTTCATTGGAGATACTTTCAGCAAACAAATAGGTAGCATGTCATAGCAGAGAAAGTTAATAGCAGCATTGTTTGTTTTTCACCTACACTGTGCTCTCAAAAAAAGTCTTCACATTTCATTTTTCAGTTAAACATAATTCTTTGAAATTTGGATATGTAATACAAGAGCCTAAATAAAATTTATTAATAATTCTGTTATAACCTTAGGCAACATTTCTGGAAGCATTGGTATGACTTTGGATTTCAAGAATGACTTGGAAATATGCATTAGGAATCCTTCTCTCTTAAAAATTTACACTAGTTTTTTCAGTCTATCTACCTATCTGCTTATCTGAAGGCCTTGGGAATGTAGGATTGATAGAGGTGAAAAGTTCCCAGCTGTAATCCACTGCTGTGTATAAAGAGGCAGATAAATCAGAGAAAAAGATAAGGCAACAGGTGCTGAAATCCACTATTTTCTTGGTTATTTCTCAATGTATGTTATACCAGGTAGTTTTTATCCATTTGGTTGTGATTATATATTTAATCTTTCTAGAGGTAATGAAATTAAAAATTATGTGTTAATGGCTTGTAAACAATCTCTAAACCTTTACACAAGCAATTGTACTCTGTTGTTATACCAGATTGGAAAAAGCCTTTTCTTGTGGTTGTGTTGACACCGGGCTTCTGAACAATGAGATTACATTCAATGAGAGCACAGAATGAAACACAGGTTTTTCAGCAAGGTTTGTCCAGAATACGGCATTACATGCATGACCTTGATTGGAACATTGAATTAAAATGAATCTCTCTTTTAAAATAGATAATACAAGTTCTTAATGTCCTAAGAGGGGAAAAAAATTGGAAAATTCTGTTTATCTCGGTAAGTAGTTCCATCTACCAAAATGTTTCACATTATAAAAAGGCAAAAGAGCACCTGACTTAAGTGTGTTTTTGAACAAAACCATTCATGGTGGGAGACTTATGGCACTGACTGCTGTAGAAACACTGAAATACTCTCTCACAAGCTGTCATAATTGCATTTACTTTACTACCTCTTAAAGCTTTTCTTAAAAGTGATCTTTATGGCTTATTTACATTTCCTGTTGACTTCAGAAATCGTAAATTCACTGTAACTTTTGTAATGTGATATTCTTGAGAAGATTATACAGCTTGAGGTCTGAACCCAAGATCCAGTTTTTGAAACAACCAATGTAAAAAATAAAATTCAGTTTTCAGTAAGTCAGTAGCAGAATCATTACTTCAGTGTAGTAACATTGTTGCCTGAGGGAGGCAAAAAATTGCTATTAACATTTTATTCAACTTCTGCCCACAGATACTTCTTATTATTCTTCTTATTATTTTTATCACTGATAGCACTGTTTCCATCCTTCTTGTCACTCTTGCTCCTGTTTTCCTCAGGTAGAAGCAAAGCTCAAAAATGCGTCTGAACAACATGCCTATGGTCTTTTTTACATATCTCCTTTTTCTACATATTTCTTCTCGACTGCTGTGTCTTAAAGAGAATGAAAAGATATGTTTTTTTTGCTTTTCTAAAATTAATTTAGATCCAGCTGAGATGCCTTTGCACCACATGTTGCTCTGCAGAGAAGTGGGGTAGCTGTACCAGGTAACATTTTGCAAAATTAAACTCTGTTTTTAACAAAGACTACCACCAACTTGAGATCTCTAGGAGACTATTTGAATCTTTGCTCATTTGCTAAACTGATTCCTGATGACTTAATAAAGCTAGTTTTTATAAGCTCTATGCATGCGTTTATTTTCTAAATTTTTCATAGGAGTAGTTTCTTTTCCCCCTTCCCTGAGAAGGGGAAATTTCCATGGAGAGGTGGACCAAATACTTTCTAAATCCAGATCAGAACCATTTATGAGAGAGCCTAGGCTTTCCACTGGGCAGAATGCAGAGCTGCTCACAGTGGTGCTGAACTCTTGGTCCAAAAGCAGCACAGATGAATAAGTCATGCTGTTGACAAATGTATTTGGAAGCTGACCTGGAGATGTTGTGCCACAGCCCCAGGAATGTGATCAGGAACACCAAAGAAACCAGCCACCAGCAGTGGTTTACTTGTGTAAGTGCAGGGCGCTGATGCAGGCTTTCAGAAGTGTGTCAGAATTTAATGAAGAGTGTGTTTCCACACATAGGTGGAATAGGTATTTATGAATTGCTGCCTGACACAATGAAAGGGCCAGCATGATTATCTGTCTCAAGAATCTAGCTTGATTAGTTCTTATATACAATTAATAATATTGTATAATGCAATTGGACACAAGTAATTGCAAAAGGGAAACTGAGCTATAGTGTGTTCTGGAATACTTTGTAGAAACGTAGGGAGATCTGAACCTGGAAATATCTGCTGTAGGCCTAATGAGATTATTTGATTATGAAAATAGACAAAATAATAGTTAAGGCAAGGATAACTGTACATCTATTATTCTTTCTATGCCAGAAGCAGAATGTTAATCAGTTTCCAGAAATTAGGAGAATCATCCCTGCATTGCAGACTATCCACCTGGTAGTCTCAGTCTCTTATGTGGCATGCTGGTTTGCATAATTACTGTTAATGAAGAAGTCCCTGGTGCAATGAGTAGCTTTATGAATGGTTCAGTCTGGATATGATAAAAGTTTCTGGAAAAAAAATTTGGCTAATGATCTGTCTCAGAGCTAGAAAACAGATGTATGGTAATCTGATTTGTGTCTAAGAAGGTACAATGACGAAAAAAAAAGTCGCTACTGCTTCAATTAGCTTTTCAGACAAGGCCAAGTCCCATGGCAGAGCGAGACAAAGTTTTACTCTGAGCTCGATAAATATGTAATTCTTGTTTTATGGATTGCAAATAAGAAGCACCCCAAGACCCAAGACTTTCTGGGAAAAACTCTATTTTGGGAAATATCTTCTAGGTTGTGATATATATGTCTTTGGGGACTGAGAGAAGGAACCCTAGATATTCACAGTAACTGGATAGGCTTAATTTAATTCAAAATAGTCAATACAAACTACTCAAAGCAAATGATCCTGTTTTCTGAACTTTTTTTTCTCAGATATTTTGTGATGTGCATCAAAATAGTGAGTATTGCCTATTTAAAAAAAGGCACAATGAAACATTTTTTTCTCTTCACAACCAGTCTGTATTAATTCCAGGAGTTTTAATGATAGCAGTCCTCTCAAGAAATGGTGCTTAACAGTGTATTGAATATTCTGACTGCTTTGGTATAGGATATATAGAAAGAGATATCTTTCTATTTTACTTCCACATTCTACATTGAAGCATTTCAGAAGCGGGGGGGGAGGGTGTGAGGCTTGCTGCAACAAAGGTAGTTGTCAGGACTACGTTGCAGCCATGACAGCCAAAACTCCAAATTTTGAAGAAGTGTTTTCAAACGTAGGAAAAGAAATGCAGGAATGCAGGTGGCTAAAATAGTGTTCCTCACAGTCACTGCCTGAACTGTAGTTCATCAAGTGCCTCTTTGAATTTCAGTCAGTCCCAAAGTCTAACACAACTATAAGCAGGGTTATTGCTTTTATTCTTAGCCTTAATTACAGCAATAAGTGATTCTGTCCAGGAGGTTCAGGAAGCGTAATACCTCTTGTTATTTGAAACCAGTCTGTTTTAATGGCTTGCCAAGGCTAAAAAGAAGTGGGCTTGTTTTTTGTCACCAATATGTAGATCTGAGTGCTAGCACTGGGCAGAAGCAAGAAAAGAGAAAAAATATCCTACAGTGAAAGATAAGTAAAATCTTCCTTCCAATGTGACCTTTCCTATACCCTTTTCCAAGACCTTTACATGAAACCGTAATACTTCTTGTATTCTTTGTTTTCTTTGCAGTAGTCTGATGCTGAGCAGGATATATTTCTCAATCAGATTTATAAGCTTCATGCCTGTGTGTGTAGTTCAGAAGACTTTTATATTTGGGTGGATACAGACAGTGAAGACATGACAGTTTGGGTGGAATGTCACCTGTGCTGGATGGAACAGGAGAATATCCTCAGTTCTGTTGCATGGAGCTTCTATTTTGCACTTTAGTTTCCTTGTTTGAAATTTAGTTGAAGCTATATTTAACCAGTATGTTCTAGTTTTAAACTAAATGTTCTGCACATAGAAAATATATTGTGAGCTAAGTTAATAACTAGTATCTGGCTCTACTTGATTAAGAATATGTTCATCTTGATTATTACATTACTATTTTTCAAACATTTGGTCTAGATTTTGTGGATAATGCCACCATTTTCTCCCACACTAGAAAGTATTTGTGGATACATCATTCTCATGCAAGTATAATCCAAACTGAATTTACCAGTAGGGTTTTGAGGTAAAAGGCTCACTACTTGTGGTTGGATTTGTAGACAGAAACTTCAAATGATCTCATCTGAGTTATTCTTGTATATGATTCCACAAGAGCATAACAATAACTCACCAGATAGGAAGTCGGAATACATTTTTTCACACATAAGCCTTCCTCTGAGCTTTGATTTCAACTGAGGGGAGAATGAATGCTTTTGATGAAAGTACTGCTTCACAGAAATTACTTGGAAAATTACAAGAGTTTTACAAATCCACCAGAATCTAAATAATTTAACCATCAGTTTAATAATACAACACAGTGAGTGTGTAAAAAATGGAACAATTTTCACAGAATTCACAGAATTTCACAGAATTTTGACAGATTATGGCAAAATTCTGTGCTACAATGAAGCATATGCAGGAAACATTCAAACATTTGATGACTAGTCACAGAATGAAAACAGAAAACAAATGTGAAGAAAGCAGGCAAATAGACTTGTAAAATCAAGAGTGTTTCTTTCCAAAGGAAAGAGTGGTTCTCTCTAACAAAGCCATACACTATAATAGGAGACTTTGTTAACTATTCCAAAGTCCATGACTATGAAGAAGATTTCAGGTTTTTCCTGATAGGAATTAATCTATACACATAGTTTCAAGTGCAAAATAGCAAAATTCTGGGATGGGGTGCTTCTTTTGCTATGTTCATGTAGAAAATAACAGCAGATTATGTAACAGAATAGGTTCAATAGCACATTCAATGTGACCAAATACAAATTATATAATCCCTGTAACAAAATCATATGTGTTAATTGGAAATCTTCACATGATCTTACCTCTTACTACATAGAATCATAGAATGTGCTGAGTTGGGAGGGACCCAGGCTTATAGAGTCAGCTCCTGGCCCTGCACAGGACAGCCCTATGGAACACTCCATGTGCCTGAGAGCATTGTCCAAATGCTTTCTTGAGCTCTGTCAGGTTTGGTGTTATGACCACTTCCCTGGAGATCCTGTTTTGGTGCCCAGCCATCTTGTTGATGAAAAACCCTTTCCTGACATCTGACCTAAACTTTCTCTGACTCAGCTTCATGCTGTTTTCTCGAGTGCTATAAATGGTCCCAAGACTGAAGAGATTGGTACCTGCTCCTCTGCCTCCCTTGTGAGGATGTTGAAGACTGCAATGTAGTAAATAAAAATGAATGTGGTTTATTGGCTGCTTATCACCCCAGCTGTTTTTTTTTCACCTTTGCCAATGGAAAGTCCTGGATAATATCTACTTTTCTTATGAACCGATAAAAATATTAATTGATAAGTTATGTTGGAAAAGACCTTTAGGATCATCATATTCTACTCTGTGAAATCCCCCACCAAAGCATATCCCTAAGCACCATATCTACTTGTCTTTTAGATACCTCCAGGGATCATGACTCATCCACTTTCCTTGACAGCTCTTTCCAGAACTTGGCAAACCTTTATGTAAAGAAATATTTCCATATGTCCAATGTACAACTCCCCTAGCTCAACTTGATTCCATTTCCCCTTGAGTTGTTATGTGTAACCTGGGTGCACCACCAATCCCCACCTGGCTACACCCTCCTTTCATGTAGCTGTAGAGATTGACAAGGTCATCCCTGAGCCTCATTTTCCCCAGGCTAAACACCCCAAGCTCCCTCAGCCTCTTCTCATTAGTCTTATGTTCCAGACCCTTTCCCAGCTCTGTTAACCTTCTCTGAACACGCTCCAAGGCCCTCAACTTCCTTGTACTGAGGGGTCCAGAACTAAACAAAGGATTAAACAGTGATGAGTACTGGGGGACAATCACCCCCCTGGTCCTGCTGGCCACATTATTGCTGAGGATGCCATTGGCCTTCCTAGGCACACTCGTGGCTCTTGTTCGGGTGCTGTTCACCAACACGCCAAGGTCCTTTTCTGCTGGGCAGATTTCCAGACACTTTTCCCCAAGCCTGTAGTGCTACATGGGGTTGTTGTGACCGGAGGACAGGATTTGGCACTTTGCCTTGTTTAACATCATAGAACTGACCTCGGTGGATCAATCTAGTGTGTTCAGGTCCCTATCCAGAGCCTACATCACATCAGTGACTCCTGCCCATCTTGGTGTCCTCCACAGATTGAGTGAGGATGCACTGGATTCTCTTGTTCGGATCAATAATAGTTATTAAATGGGGCTGACACAGACATTCTAGAAAAAAATGTATGGATGGCCTCACAAACTTGCATGTCATGATACTCATAATTATGTTATGCTACTTCTTACAGTTATTATGGGCAATAGTACACTTCAGCCTTCTAGAAGATTCATGTTTAAATGATGGAGGTGCAAAAGAAGTTTTTTAATGTTGTAGATGATCAGCTGCTGCATTACAGAAATTTGCAGCTCTTGATGCACTTCTTGTACACTTTATTGAGGCAGAATTGGAAACACATCATGAAAAAATCCAAGAGAGCATATGCTTTGGAGAAAGCTTTCTCGTATTTTTCCAATGGTTTCAGAGTTAGAAAAAAATAGACAGGGGGAAGAAAGCTCACTTCAATGCTGTCTTGAAAAATTTAGTGGAGACTCCCGTTGCCTCTGAGTGTTTCACAGATATAGAACAGCATGCTAAACACAGAGGACCTCTCCTGAATTTTTTTATTCTTGAGTTCAACAATGACAGCTGAGTCTTTTGTGTGTGTTGTATTAGAGCAATGAAAAGTAAAATGCTGTGCAACTGTCTGGTGTGGCTGATGGCTTTTGTCAGAAATCTTCACTACAGATTCTTGTTGTCTTTTGCTGTATTTCTGTTACTTCTGACCTTTAAAGATCTTCTGAATTCAGCTAAATAATACTTCAGGTGCTGGTATGTAAAGGGTAGAAAGATCAATATTACTCTCCAGTGTGCAAATCATCACTCCTTATTTCCTGGTCTAGTTTAAATATCTGGTTTTTGTTTGCTTAACATGTCATGAGAGCTGGGAAACAAATCTGCTGGAAGAGTCTTACTGAAGCCCAAAACAAACGAGGAAATTATTTTTCAAGGTCCTCAGCAATCTGAAGTGCAGTTTCCCCCCTGATTTAAGGACCAACCTGCTGGTACAGTAGCTCTAAATCTGTTGAATTTGAATTAAAATTTGGAAGCATGGAATATCCAACCTGGTAAATGACATGTAAGTTACATGTAACGTAGAGTTTCATGGATCTCATCAAATACAAGGGGCATTTACCAGGTGCCAGTGTTAAAGAAACTTCCCCATCTGATCATTCAGGAGGACTCTGGCAGTCATGCTTCCACTATGAAAGGCTTCAACTGCTGAGACTGAAGTCCCTTTGAAAAAGGCTCCCCACACACCCCACTCTCACATGGCCGGACAAGGTTTCCTTACCAGCTCAACCCCAGGTTTCCCTTTAGAGAGCCTCAGATGTCTTGTTCCATAAAGCAGTTTATTCAGGGTGCAGTAACACAGAAACAGCTCGAGCTGGTTCCTCCAAGGAGGGACCCCCAAGAAAGGAACCCCTGGGCTTTTACACCCTCACAATCCAAGGGCAAAACTGTCTCTGCTCCTTTTGAGCCATCAGCTCATGCTGTGCCTCAGTGTCTGATCCCCTGGCTGGTGTTACAGGTCGCAAGTCCCTTTGTTGGGCCGAGGGTTGGCAGCTCCTGGCATCTTGCCTTGGGCCCCCACCCAGAACTGAACTGCAACTCCCAGCACAGCTGCACCTGAGCTGCCTGCACTGAATGTGTTCCTCAATATTAGCTGGAGATGACAGGGAAACTCAGTGGGTTGTACTGGTATTATTGGGTACAGCTTGAGGTGGGACAGTGTTTTGCCTTTTCTGTATATCTTCAAACAGATACACTGTACTTCCCCGCCCCCCCCTCCCCCTTTGTTAATAGATATCCACATTTCTGTTTTTGAGAATTTCTCATGTAAGCGTGTGTTAGGCTCACAGAGGTCTGTTTGACTCCTCTTTCAGGTATTCTAGTGAGTGAATGCATATTTGGAGGTGGGTTGTTATTCCTCAGAATATTATCTTTTGCCATTAATTATTTTCAACTTTAGCATATAAAAGTAAGAAACAAATTCCTTAAAAAGCTGAGCCATTTTTATGAAGCTGCTGAATCTGAATAGGGTTGGCTGGAGGTCCCCTATCTTGTCTGTTCCTTGAGTGCTCAGAATGAAGAAAATCCTCAATACACAGAAGATTGTATCCTGTCATCAACAGGTTCTTCATTTTGCCATTCCCAGCTTTTTGTTCCCATTTCAGATGACTGAGCATAGCCTGTATCTGGGGCATTACTACGCTGATGTTCCAAGGTACAGCTGGCAAAGGCAATTATTTGAAGCATTGTATTCTCATAGGAAATCTATGCCAGTTTAGAGCAAGATGCAGACAACCCTTAACAGGTGCATATTAGGTTTTGACATGCTTCTTCAGCACATGGTGAAATTAGAATTACTAGAGGGGAAAACAAATTCACCCTACATCTACTAAACTTCTACCTGTGGTAATTTACAGTTTGACTTAACTTTTATTCCTCCAGTTTTCATATGCCAAGAGACACAGCATCACTTCCTTTGTGTTCAATAGAAGTACTTCTTCCTCTGAAATAAAGAATGCATTAACCACACTTTTCTGTCTCTCCTTTTTCTCATTCACATTCCTCAGGAGAGATAAAAACCAGTTAGTTTAAGCCAGGTGACAGGCTGAGGTGCTTAACTTATGTATAGGACTGAATTTCTCTTGAGCTTCTGAAACTGTTTTTAGTCTTTGAATGGTTTCAATGATAGTAGCTATGAGAAAAATGAGAAAGAAAAAGTCTTTGTTTAATTTTTATATTTTTGAAATTAACATGTTAATTCTACTTTCATAAAACATTGAGAAAAATTATCTTGAAATATCCAGGTTTTTCTACCTGTATTGAATTTTGGTTAGCATATGCTTCAAATTAAGATATAGAAAAGGAGGTAGAGGGAGAGGAATAAGCGGGTTTTAGAGTAAATTCAAAATAGATTTGCTTTTGGGAGAAGTTTATGAGGGGATTCAGTAAATTTCAATGTGAGTTACTCTCACAGCTTGGTCTGCATAACAAAGAGGGAAACCTTGGGACTGGTGACTTATTCAAGATCACAGCAGGCTCTTCAGAGGGCTTGTCCTGCTACTTAGATCAGCAAAATCTCAGACAAATCCCACCATTGTGAAACCTTTCCTTCTCTTCCTTCTGGCTGTATTTTCTCTGATCTTTCTCTTTTTGTTTCTGCTACAGCCCTATTGTAGAAGTCCAAAGCAAAAACCCTCAGCTGCAGCTCTGCAGAGAAGTGCCGCAGTGCTGCTGGAGGAGTGCCATCTGAAGGCCAGGTAAGCAGAGAGGGGCAGCCATCCAAAAATGTTTTGCTAATTTAGAGATCTGTCAGAATTTTCCAAGCTTTATCTCTCAGCTCTTCCTGTCCCCAGAGGTCTGGCAAGCAGTTCAGACTAGCCCTCCTTCCTCTGTACTCAACATATTCCCACTTTCAAAATCTTGCTGAAAAGGAAGAGCTTGCATTTAATAAAATGCCTGGGAAAATGATTGCTGTTAAACACCTTGGAGGCAGCAATTCATTCTGCCGCCATACAGAATAACATCACCTTCTGCACTGTTTCTGGAATAATTGAACTATTTTTGCTGTATAGAGGGAGCAATGAAAAGTAATACAAAGCATAGCAGACACTGATTAGTAAATTGATGTCTCAGCACCACTGAACCTAGATCAATACCTAAATCCACAGATAGACTGGTTGCTTTAAAAACACTTAAAAATAGAGAATATAGTGCAAAAAGTGTCAGGATTTGTGGGGTGAAAGACAGTCCTTCAGCTATTTTGTGCCAGACCCACCTGAAATTAACTGGGGTAGTGCATAGTTTCCAACAGGGGCACTGTAGAATTACTGCTGATACTGAGTCCTTTTTATTTTATTTTTTTTTTGTTTACACTTTTCCATGCTTTGCCACAACCAAATAGTTTAGTTGAGAGGAGGGATTTGTTTTTATTAATAGACTGAAAGACTTAATGTTCATAACAGCCTCCAACCTGGTAAAAAGCTGATCTCAATTTAACAGGTTATAATTTTAACATTTTTATCTGTATTTGTTTGGGGTTTTTCACATAACAGTTTTTAAGAGCTGTTTTAATTGCTGTTTTTTAAGCTCAGGTTCAGCAAGATACAAGGCAGCACAATGGGATAGCTTGATGTAGGTTGCATAAATGTTTATCTTTCTTCTAGTGACCTTCTTGCCTAAAAAATAACATAACGGAGCACTTAAAGATTTCACAGGTGAGATGACAAAAGAAAGATGTAAAAGAGTTGTAGCATTGCTCCTTGATGGATGCAATTTAAAAGTGGAACTGCTGGCAGCAGTTTGATGGATGTAGTCTTACCCTCTTCTCCCAGAACAACCTTTTTCGTCTTCATACTAGAAAGGCTTGAATGTGCCAGCATTCTTGTTGTGGCCCAATTAGAAATAAACAGCTAATTCTGTTGACTGCAAGCCTGAAGTTTTGAGTGATGCTATGACTTGTCAACTGAAGGCTGAAGTCTTGTGAAGAATAGGAAGGTCTGACTGCTGCAGTTGGTTGCCATGCCTAGGAAACCCTTTGCCAGGCTGAAACTATGCTGTGTTGTGCTCTGGAAAATGAGGGCAAACAGACAACTGCTATCCTGTTTGATGGCACAACATTTTCATGACAAGCCTCCTCAATACAACTGTACTGCAGCAGGTAAAGCATATTTCACAACAGCGTGCTGAATATAACTGTCAGCTGCAGAGAGTGCAATGTGAGTGCAATGTGCAATGTGCACACTTTCAACCAACAAAGGAAGCTGAATATTACCAACAATAAGCAGAAAACTCTTCAGGACTCAAATCAAGCATGATCGCACAAGCTTTCATATGAAAATAACATCAAAGAGACCCATTATTACTTCATGTGTTAGGCTTACAAGGGCTTAAGAAGTTTTATTCTCTGGCAGAATTACCACCTTCAAACCAATGGCTACAGTTGCATCTCTTCCCAGATGACTACATTTTCTTGGATATAGATATTAGGCAGTACCTTGTGCAAAGTAAAGTTGCATGAATTTGTTTAGCTCATCAGTTTGAAGTTCATAAGAAAAGAAGCAATTCTCAGCATGAATAAATAATGGAATACAGTTCAAAGGGCTTATAAGAATTACAATTGACCTTTTGAAGAATTATTGTGCTATAAAAGATGTGATGACCACAATATGAGTAGGAAAGTGAAAATATTCAGTCTGCTAGAATTAGGAGAATGGGTTTTCCCTTCAAAGGCTATTTGATTCTAGTATGAAAGTATTATACTGGAAGAAGCAGCTGTCTATTTCAAATAACAGCTTGCCAATGACGTTGGCTAAAGCTCTTGTTGAGAATGGGAAAGTCTGACTGCTGTAAATCAGTCCCAGTAAATCAGCAGATTTCACTTGCATAAAGGAAACCCAGCAGAAGAGAAGATATGGTTTAATTACCTACAGGTAGAGCTGCACATTTTTAATCAGTGACTATTTATAACAGTACTATGGTGAGTGAAGATTAAAGTCCTTGGCCTTGAATTTCTACTTCTGCAGATTAGGAATTAGATCAGTCTGCTGTAATTAAAGCAATCCACCAAAGAATCCAATTTTCACAAAAAGGACTAAGCGCTTTTTTTCCTCCATAATGTCTCCCTCAGAAGAAAAATTCTTGGCTCCAGAGGATTGAGTTTACCTTGCCAAGTTGGGATAGTTGCCCATAGTCCTCTACAGCAGTGTTGCTTGCTGTGCTACATGTCTTGCTGATGGGAAATGACACATACAGTGATAATTTATCACATGCTAAAAAATACCTGAAATAGGCAAGATGCATCACACCATGGAACTGCGCAATTCTTTTTGTTACAAGTAAAGGAAGATGAATTGGACAGTATTTTAGATTCCTAAAGTCAGAGGAGATATATCACTTTTGAACTGTTTGTCACGCACTCACATTGACAATACAACTCCTTCCAATATTTTATTCAATCATTCAGCTGAAATAGTCTCGTTTTTACTTCCCATTTTTACTTTCCCTGGCTGGCTGGTTGTTCTCCCATAACTCTGCCACTCTCCAGCAGTCTTGGGAAGTCCTTTTTTTTAGTCTTGTCAATTCTTGCAGTGATAGAGAAAACATTTGCTTTGTTCCTTGTTATTCAGCTCCTGCTTTGCATCATATTGTTTACCATAATATCCTTACTTAGTTTCTTGGTGCTGGCTTTTCTTGCAATCAGACTCTAAGGATGATGAGCAGAAAAGAGGAGAACTTTATACTTTAGGCAGATGGATATCAGAGTGAGGGAAACTGGGCAGATGATGCGTCATTTTACCTTCATATAATTAATATTGTTCCAATTGCAATACTTGTCTTAAGAATTTTGTCAATTGTTGATATTTCCTTAAGGTGAAAATAGAACATATTTGCTAATCTGTGGGGAGTGTTGGTGTAAGGGGCAAAAAGCCTCTTTTGCAATAAGTCACAAGAATTTTGACAGGTCCGTGCTATTGAAGCTACAACTGCGATATAAGACTGAAATTCAAGTTTGATCGACAGTGAAAGCTGTGGTGTATCTGTGTTCCAGGGCTCTGCCTGCATGCCTGCCCTGTGCAGTCAGTCCTCACTTCCTTCTCTGTGTAGTTTGCACACCAGGCTGGCTCAAGGCAAATAGGCCAACAAGAGGCAAAGGAGTTTTTCACAGACGCCTTCACAGCAGAGGAACAGAAAACATGGGAAAGGAGCTTGTGGAGACTCCTGAATCACTCCCTACCCTAGGGGAGCCCCACTGTGCTCAGGCTCCCTGTTAGGCACTTTTCATATGCATTGATTAGTCATCTCAGTGGGAATATCTGTGGCAGTCTACAGCCGGGATATCCCCAGGCTGTTCATGCTGTGGAAGAAGGCTGTGAACAAGTCATGTGCAGATTTTAAATCTCAGTAGAAACTGTCCCTGCTTATGAAGACAGGGTCCCATAAGACAGTTTTCTACATGCAACTGGAGATGAATAATAATAAGTGGTCATGTGTATGTTTGAGAGCATAGGGCCATAGGTGAGCTGGGTCATAACAATGATCCAGAGCTGTGATTTGGTACATCCTGTTTAATTCTGCTGAAGATGCCAGATGCTTGCAATGGAACCTCCCGTCAACACCTGGATAGCAAATGCCCCATGTATTTGAGAGCGCCAGTTTACCATGTAAATTCTACCCTATTCAAAAAACCTTAAGAAATTAATCTTTTCTACAAAGGTGTGTGTCTCCATGTGTGTCTGTCCAGGACAGGGGAGACAGTAAGGCCCAGCCTAACTCTGTACCTTTAGGAAAATCAGCATAAAACATGATACGGGAAGAATGTTATGATATTTTTTTCTATTTTTACCTCTTGAGATAGTTTTATTTGGTTACAAAATGGTGATCTCCAGAGATGAAGAGTGGTCTAGAAGTTAAGGTTTTACACAGAAGCAACTGGAAGTTGCCTTCTTTATCAAAGTTATCTTTGTGATCTTGAGCACATTCTTCTCTTTCTTGGATAATGGGGTCTGGATAAGTATCATCAATAGAGAAATATATCTGGGAGAAGATTAATAGTACTTGAGGAATCTAATTTCTCAGACAAAAGCAAAATGAAGTCTTATGACTAGAAGTTCAAATTAGAAATAAATGATGGAATTATTGGGAAGTTTTTGGACTGTCACAAATGATATATGTGATTAACCAACAAAAAAATGTGTATTTTTTCCACAGTAAAAGGGAAGAAATATATTCTACTCTTACAAAAATTCAAACTACCACTTTTTTAAGTATTTTAGGGAAAATCGTCTTTAATACTGGATTTTTGTAAATCCCATATTGTAACCAGCAGAAACTCTCCACCATTTTAAGCATAGTTTTGTTAAAAATCTATCTAAAATGAAGCAATGAAGTCAATTTTTCTGAAAGGCCCAAAAGAAAATTTAAATCCATTTTTTACATATATACCCCTGCTCGACAGTTATGGTTAGGCCTAGGTATTACCTAAAAACAACTGCCTTCCCACCAGGACTCTGTGGAGTGTTGCTTCAGACCTATTCTTAGGCAAATTCTACCTTTTATAAGTTAGGAAGAACTTTAGAGAATGGATCTTAACACACAGGAGTGTGTATCTGTGTTTTTAAAAGAGATAGCATAAACCATTAATTTTATTCAATTTAAACAAAAGACCATACATTCCTTGTTTATACCAGGGTAAGCACAGTAATTCAAATTATGCTTAGAATGTGGGGTATGTGGAGAGAAACAGGATCATTACTATATAAATATAGATTTGGGCCATTTCACAAGTTAAACAACCTGGCTTGTGTAATCATAGGCAAAATAATTACACATGTAAGTGTTTGTTATTAATAAATGCTTCACTTCCTGTTAACTCTAATTTTCGTGCAGCAAAATGTAGAAAGCATGCAAATGAAGGCGGAATAGTGACAATGCATACTGTGTTGAGGCTCAGCAATTATTTTGATACGTAAGGTAAAAGAGGAGAAAAGGACGAGTCTTGCATGTTGAATATTTTCAGTTTAAATCACAGGATTTTACAGGAATTTCATGCAGACATTGGTTAGTGGGTCACATGCACAAAACTCTTCTGACATACAGAAGATGATAGCCTGGGGTTTCTAATTCAAACAGAAAAAATGCTCACAAGGGGTCGCATTCTGGACATATACACACAAATCAGTGAAACAGATATATATATGTGTGTATATATATATATATATATAATATATATGCATGTGGAAAGAGAAGGTAATCTAAGGCCACTGTAGTGTCAGTTGCATGGGAGGGAGACAGCAACATAGTTGAAAAAATGAGCCACACAAATAGTCAATGTAAATGTTCAGCTTATTAACTTATTTCCAATTTCTAATCATGAAAATTTTAGAACACTTAATAACACTTGGGCTACCTTTCCTTAGCTCAAAATTTTCTCAAGGGGAAGGAACTATTTTTAAATAAATATTTTTCTGCATTATCTCTGTCTTATGTTCTGATGCTGTTCAACTTCCTCTTCCATGACCCCATAGATTTCATTTGCTGTGATACAGTGTTGGTGTGTGGATGGTCGAGTTGTCAGATCCTGGGCTGAAATTTTGTGGAAATACAGAGGAAAGGAGATGCAGAGAGCAGGAGTAACAGAGTGTGAACTGGTATATTGTATAGCAAACTGGCTTTTCTGAGAAGGCTTCAATCCAAGTACAATAATGAGTTTGGCGGCTGGGTTTTCATTTATGCAAAATCAACTGTCATCATTCCAGAAGGCTAAAGGTATCCTGAAGGGACTCCAGATGTAATTTATTCCTAATTAAAAACCTTAGAGCATGCAGGACATTTTAAAAATGATATCTGTATAACTGGAAAATGTAGCCCTTTGTATATAACTGCTGATTTAATCCACAACTTCTCTGGACAATGTATTCCTGTGCCTCACCACTCTCACAGCTTCTTTCTAATACCTAATCTAAACATACTCTCTTTGTGTGAAGCCATTCCTTCTTGTCACATCACTGCATACCCTTGTAAAAAGTCCCTCGCTGTCTTTCTTGATGGCTCCCTTTAGGTACTGGAAGGCCACAGTTGGGTCACTCCGAAGCCTTCCTTTCTACAAACTTAACAATCCCAATTGTCTCAGTCGTTCCTCATAGGAGGGGTGCTTCAACCCTCTCATTGACTTGGTGACCTCCCTAGTGGATTCACTCCAGCAGTTCCATGTCCTCCCTGTGCTGGGCCCCCAGAGCTGGGTGCAGGGTTCCAGGTGGGCTCTCAGCAGAGCAGAGCAGAGGGGCAGAATCCCCTCCCTCCCACACTGCTTTGCCTGCAGGTGAGGACACAACTAGCAGTCTGTTGGCCACTACCTTCTGGATGTGACAGTGCAGCCGATTCCTTATTCACCTGACAGTCTTCTCCGCAAATGAATCCCTATTCAATTGTCCTAAGTACACTAGGTGACCCAAAAAAAAAGAAAAAAAATTGTATGTTCCATATTTCCTTGATATCAATCCCCAAAGTCTGACCCTCCCTCCACAAGTTTTTCAGTGGAATGTGGCCAGCATGGCAGGAAAGGAGATTCTGCCCCTCTGCTCTGCTCTGCTGAGAGCCCACCTGGAACCCTGCACCCAGCTGTGGGGTCCCAGCACAGGAAGGACAAGGACCTGCTGGAGTGAGTCCGGAGGAAGCCACAAAATCAGAGGGATAAAGCTTCGCTCCTGAGGAATGACTCATCTCCTTATTGGGGTAAGGGCAGTGGTTAAAACTAAGGGGAAGTAACAGATTTTTGAGTTTCTAATCTGTTTTTTGTTGTAAACCAAGACATAAATTTAGAGAGAATTATGTTGTGGAGGACCTTGTCAAAGTCCTGAAATCTGCTGCCCTTCCCTTGTCCACAAGTGGAGTCACTCTGTCACAGGAGGCCTGCAGGTTGGTCAGGCAGGACTTGCCCTTGGTAAAGCCATGCTGGCTGTCCCAAATCACCTCCCTGTCCTCCATGTGCCTTAGCACAGCTTCCAGCAGGATCTGTTCCATGATCTTTCCAGGCACAGAGGTGATGCTCACAGGTCAGTTGTTCCAGGAGTCCTTCTTTCTATGCTTTTTAAAGATGAGTACAATGTTTTCCCTTTTCCAGTTATCTGGGATTTCACCTGACAGCCACAATTTTTCAAATGTCATGTATTTGTATAAATGTACCATAATCAAGGTTTAAATTGCTTCAAATTATAGCAGAACTCAGTATAAATTAGAATATACTTAGCATGTATATTGTGCATTGTTAAGCCTTTCATATCAAAGCAGTATATTTTTCTCTTAGCATTTAGAAATGTGCAGATATTTCTATATTCCATTCTTAATAAACGTGTTTTAAAAAATAATTTTCAATAAACAATTTTTTCATTGACTTTTCAGCAAATTCAAACAATATATTTTATTATATCTAAAAAAAAATCTGCTGCAAATAAAACGCAATTTCATTGTGGCAAACAAAACTCTCACCTCAAAGAAACCCAAGAATAGCATAAAAAATTAATATCAATTGGAAATACTCCAAAGCAATCTTATAAATTTAAAAGAAGTTTGTCACATATTTCAACTAGTTTGCATAGAGTTTCATGCAGAGTTTAGCAACATCATCATGGCTCCTGGGGCATGGAAATTCTGACCATGGTCTCATCAGAGTCAGAGATGTTTTTTGGATTATTAGTTTTTACCACAAATGACTTTCTATTAGGGTGCCAGACAATCAGTTTCCATGTCCTCTCTGAGCACATGCATGTTTGTAAACACATCCATTCATCACCTTGTCTGTATATGAGATTAATTAAAGTTTGTGGTAGTTGCTTTGTAGTAGCGCCTCATGAAGTATTACTTACTAGAATCTGCCTCAAAGAACAAAAAAAGTCTGTATTTGGGACTTCTAATTCTAGCATAAAAGGTGAATCCATTCTAGTTTCCTTAAAAACAGTAATAGCCAACTTTTTGGTTTTAAACTAAGTGAAACATGAAGTGAAATGATCTCTGCCTCTCTTCCCAAGATCTCAGACCTTAAGTTCAGTAGATACAAGAAACAGGAAGAAAAATAATTTGGAATGAATAAAAAAAAGTTATTTTCCCAAGCATTTCAACAATCACACGGAGATTGACTTCAGCTTATTAAAATGTATTGCCACAGACTCAGCAGGCTGCATCTTATTTTTGTGTCTCATTCACTCTTCAAAGCATGCTTTGTGGTGTTTGCTATTTTGTGATGAGCTGTTATATGCAGGTCTCTGGTGCTAAACCCTATAAGCACTGTCTGATGGATTACAGTTTGCAAACAATTTCCCCAACCAAAAGTCCATTTGGCCTGACTAAAGATAAGATATCAGTATCTCAGGGTATATTTACTCCCAAGATATGTTGCTATTTAATTAAATCTTTTTCTTTTCTTTCACATGTGAAATATTAACTTCCTGGTATTAAAAAGGGGAGACAGCAGAGAGAAAGAAAGCATTTTCCTGTAATCACAGGGCATAAACCCTGTCAGAGAAAAGATTCAGACCCCTCATTATTTCACTTTTTCTTTCTTTTTTACAATCTTTTTCTGTATTGCTGATAGCTATCAAACATGGCGGACATATTTTTTCTACCTGCATAATATTCAAGTAAAACCTGTGTCCCAGCAGATGGGTTTAAATAATTCAGGAGCCATGTCATGTTGAGCAAGGGATCACAAGAGGGCTAAGTTTGTCAATGTTTATAAAATACAGCCAAAGTACTGGTATTGCCGGAGAGGTGAAAGTCAGCTACACAGCAACTGATGCCAAACCTACTGCGTGCTGGCAGTTGGGAACAAGGTGTGTGTTTAGGTGACTTTGAGCCCGGATTTGGGATGTACCTATCAAAGACATCCTTATATGTTAGTTTGAGCATGCCTTTATTTGAACTTCATCCTGCTCAGCCTCCAAGACTTTTCTTTCAATAGGAAAGTGAGGGTCTTCTAAAACTTGGTAGCCATTATTTCAGGCTGATTTGGGTGGGAATGTGCATGTTCAATACTCTTGAAGTAGCTGCTGACAAAACATATGCATGTGGGTAGAAAGACTGGGAGAAGAGATATTCCACTTGAATAAGAAACTAGATATGCCATCTTTTGTATTACATTTTTTAATAACTTTTTTGATGAATGGAGGAGTATACACATGAAATAGATTTTTCTTCAAAGAGAATGAAAACCTGCAGACAATTTTTTTTGGCTTTCTAAAATCTGTTTTTAATGGGAATTAGAAATTCTGGAAATAAAAATTCAATTTGTAAAGAACAAATAATGATTTTGCAGACATTTGTGCATTCTGTTTATGTAATTTCACATAAGCTTACAGTGGTCTGCAGCAGGAGTTTGTAGGAAGATTTTCTGCAATGTTGCCTAGGCTTAAGTGACTATTTTCTTGTTACTTCAAGAAAGGTACATCTGTCCAGATATGCATGTGCCTTACATTAAGGTATGAACTCATTTAAATAGTCTTAACATGCTTATTTTTATTAGTGATCTGTATTTTATCTTCTTATCAATTGTTTTGTCTTCCCTGATACCTGAAGGTGATTGGAAAGTAGATTTACCAAAGATCCAGGCCCTGAGATTTATGAGCCTCGGTGCTGTAAAACAGGTTTCCAGGGTCTCATTGGCTGTGATAATTACTGGGGGTCTGACCCACAAAGGCATTGAATGAGGGACCTGCCTCACTGCTAGGAGTTTGTGCTGTGTGGTGAAGACCTGTTCCAGCCACCTGCGCAGGGCTGGCACTGCCCAGGCCATCTCACAACTCTGTGGGTGCCTTTTCCTGGCCTGCGTGCTGCATCTTGGTGCATGCTGACAGCATGAAGCATGCCAGGCTGCAGTGCACATACACATTCTTAGCGAGCTGGAAGCTTCTGTGAAACATAGGTAACCTGTTTTATAATTTCCTGCATTTATGTTTCAGCGCTTCACAATCCTCTTAAAGTAAGGATTCCCACCGTGCTTAATATGGGTTGTTTTACATTGTCAACAGGACAGACAAGTAAAATGGGAGAAAATATCTGTACACATGAAAGGTTTTCACTTAGAGAGATTTATCCACCTGTCCAAAGCACAAACCTGTCCCTGATATTGCTTTCAACCTGATGGCTTTTACTTGTTGCGGACGTATCCTGAATCCTAGAGAACCAGTTGATCTCGGTAGCCAACCAGCTAAATTCTATCCAGTTCTATCCAGCTAAATCTGGATTTCTTTCCTACCAATTATAATCAACTTCCCAGTGCTACACTGTATAAAATTTGTAAAAAAACTACTGTTGTATAAAATATTGTATTAAAATTTGTATAAAATTGTATAAAATATTGTATAAAATAGTATAAAACACTGTATAAAATTATAAAAAATATTGTATAAAATTTGTTTAGGCATCTATATGTGCAATATTATGTACAGTACATATAATGATTACAGCGAATATTTAGAAACCTAAAGTGTCCTGGTCATAGAATGCAAAATTTATCATTATATAAGTCTTGGAACATGCCAGACTTGATATTTTCAGAAGGACTTTTAAGTGCTGAGAAACTTTCTAAATTCAGTGGATTTTTTCCCTGCCACTCAGCTGCTTAGACCCTGAATTACTGTCTCTTTCTGACCTGTTCTTTTAGATATTTTCCTCTTGAAAAAGAGGAAATAGAATTATATGTCCTATCATTCTTTGACATTCATGAAAAGGGAACTCTGTGCCTAAACCAGTGATTATACATTAAAAAGGAATCATGGCCTGTCAAGAAAATTACATTCTCTTTTCCTTATCCTGTTTTATATTGCGAAAGTTTTTTTTTCAGCCTTATTTCACATATTACATTCTTTACTATATTGAATGATAGCTTGCATTTAGTGGTTTTCAACTGAATATCATATAGCACTTTGGAAGCATATAGAAATTCATAATACTTGTTATGTAACATCTGAGACAAATGGGCTGGAAATAATTTAAGCCAAGAGCAGGGGCAAATTGCCAAGGATTTTGTACAGTAGCAGAAGGGACTTGATCGAAGGGTATTCAGAAATGCATGAGCTATTTTTGACAAAAGAATTCAGGCAGCTGGTTTGATGCATCCAGGTTTGAGTGATGAAGGTGTTATCCTGGCATCATCCTTTCCTGTCCTCTTTCTTGAGTTCCTCATGTGCACCTTCACATCTCAAAACAAGAAACTGATGATTCCTGACCTTTCCAACCTCAACTCTAACTCCTGGGCTGTTGATATGAGGCAAGAAGGTCAAGCACCCATCCTGCACTTTGAACAATGGTGTCGGTCAATGTGAAATGGTTCTATCAGAGCCATGTATTTAATTGTTCTTTATGCATTAAAAGAAAAAAAAAAAAAAAAAAAAAAAAAAAAGCTTTTTCTTCCTCTCTCTACATTGACAGCTAAACTTTTGAACACGCATCAACAATAACTTTGTGAGCCTATACCTCTGTTTTAAGTGATTAGTTTCCAGCTAAATGCAGGAGTCATTCTGGTATTGAGCTTGCATCATTTTTGTAAAAGATGGCTCAATGCCGTGTTTTTCCTATAGAAAACCATGCAAGAGAAAATCGGTATGCGCCCCAGGTGTTGGCTTGTTGATGAATGTTCAGGTGTATTCATAGATCTCAAGAGTCTGAAGAAGAGGTCAGGATGGTCTCCTAATTGCACAGTTGAAAGTAATGGAGAGTCAACTTGGTTACAGTCACTTGCTTGTGACTGTAAATGCAGCTAGGGCCCTTGAGAACTCATCTAGGGTTTTGCCTCTGTTTTAAGATCCAATTGTTAAAATTTTTAGAGGGACTCCTCAGCCTGAATTGAGGTGCAAATGAGACTGTATGCCAAAGTCAATAGTATGCATTTTACTTAACAGTAAATGTGAGTAAGAGAGAGAGAGGGAGAGACAGAAAGAGAAAGAAATAGAAAAAGAGGGGAGAGAGAGAGGGAGGGAGGGAGAAGAAGAGTGACAGAGACAGATTAAGCAGAAAATATCATCACTCAGTGGATCCTGACGGCATCCTGTTGATCCTCTCCATCTAGTCTTCTTGGTTTTAAGGGTTCCACCAAACAGAGAGTTCAATGGATTAATATACATTTGGGCCGGGTGGGAATGCCCAGGTACTTTCCCTGGGTAGGGCAAGTTTGACGCGGTCTCTTGCAAAAACTCTGTATCTGTTACATCACTTTGCATCACATGCAGTCGCATGGTGCAAGGCCTCAGGAATGAGTCTGGGGGGGTCTTTTTGGATTATGACATCTCATCAGCTACTCCTCATGTGAATGTCCTGTGGATGTGACCTTCCTGAGGTGAGGGGATGTTTACAACTGAGCCAGTCTGTGTAAGGGAGGACGGCTGTCCACTCCCTCTGTTCCCTCCAAATGTTACGCCACATTACCCAAAGCCTCCTCCTTCCCCCATTTCGGCTGGGGGAAGTGTGTGCAAACCTGGCCTCAGCAGATGGACCTGTGGACTATGGCCTCCCCAAAACAATCCCAGCCAGAGATGATTTGCAGGAGAGCTGCTGGGTTTGACTTTCTTGTGGATATATCCTCCCTCAGTCTTGCTCACTTCTTTCTAGACCTGAGATTATTGGACAATAGTGTCACCTTTGTCTTACCTTGAGTTCCCTTAGGTGGCTTAACTCACCAAAGCTCCCTGCAGGAGGCGTATTCAGGATGGGTGAGCTTTGGTGGTTGCAGCTTCTTCATAGAGCTCGCTTTGCCATAATGGAAAAAAAAATCCTTCATAGCAATGTTTAAGCCATCATCATAACAATTCAGTTTCTGACACCATTGCTTTTAGTGTTGCTGATGACCTTTGAAGAAGGACAAAATGCAGGGACACAAATGGATTTTAAAAATTACTCCTCTAAACACCTATGCAAATATGGAAATGATTTGTTTAATATCAGAGTGTCTTTTGTGCCTTTGTCCTGCTCACCCAGGACATGGTTAATAACAGCTTATAAATGCAAGAGTGTGGTTCTTTTACTGCTATAGAAAGGATGTTATGGCTTTCTTTCATTGGATTTTTTAAAAATTATCTTAATTACAGTAAATTAAAATTATTAGAGTGAAATTATATGAACCCTATAACTCCCTTTATGCTGCTTTTTAGAATGATAATGAATGTTAATGTAAATCATCAATGTATTCTTACTACCTTTTAGTTCTTACAGACAACTTCTATGTCACAGTTATGCTATAAATAAAATTCTCTGCATTTAGCATAAAGAACATAACAATGTAATATTCCAGCCAAGCAAAGAATTTTAATTAAGCTTTTGGTGAACCATATTGCAGAAACATTAGCAATGAGCAATATCCTAATAGCAGGCATACATGTTAAGACAAAATGAAATGGATTCTGTAAAACTTCTCACACATAAATGTATAGGTTGTTACTCACAGATTAGTAAAGCAAAATAAACAAAAGTAAATGGCCTTCAAAATATAATGATCATACAAAGGAGCTCACATTGCAAGAGCTGTAATAGCAGTCATCTTGACATTTTCTGTTTAGGATTTTATTACTTTCAACAAATAGCATACATACAACACCACCACACTCTCTGCAATAGTTCTTTTCCAGCTTCATCACTGGACCACTGTTGCTGCTGAATGCCCTCTAGCATTATGTAATGTGACTAACAACCTGTGAACAATTTTCTATCTCATCCTTTCCTGAAGGAGAGTGATTGTGTTTATAATACTGTTATATTTGTAAGATTTCCTCTCTTACAATCTCTATTAGCACACACATTTTTTCTGCATGTTCATGTTAAAAGAGTCATGTCATTTTGCTACTGGAGCAGAATGTGGAAGGTTGTATGGTAACTCTGCTGCTATTTGTAGAAGATATTGGCATGTCTTTTATCCCTGTTTTAAAGAGAGTTGTTTCCCATCCTTATGCCTAAGAGGGAAATAACTAAAAAAAAAAAAAAAAAAAAAAAAAAAAAAAAAAAAAAGAAGGGGAATTGTGATAAACCCATATAAAGTATTAAGGGAAAAGAAAGAAACCCGGGAAACTGTTCCTCCCCCCGCCCCGGGCATTTCAGTAATAGTCCCTGAAGAAATGTGTCTGTGCCAGGGAAACCTTAATGGAATCTCTCAGATGTCATTTAAAATTGGAGGAGCACTACCCAGATACTTGCATGCTGGCCATTAAACTTAAAACTTTGAGAATGAGTTAAGGCATCTCAGAAATGACTAAACACCATAAATTGCTTTCAGCCTCAAAAGAAGAAATTAAAAACAACAACAACAACAACAAGAAACTCTCTTACAGTAACAAAACCCCCCTGCCACTCTCAAAATTTTCCTTTTCACGCATTATCATGAACACAACAGCAAGGAGATACCCTGATCTGTGATGGTATGTTTAAATCCAGTGATGTGAAATGTCTTAACCTCATTCCATAAGTTTTGCTGCCAACGAAATCACAGGTGGGTTCCAAAAGCAGACAATCACACGATAATGAAAATAAGTCTGGTAAGAAAAGAAAAGGAGGGGGAATATAAACTAAACTCCTATGTAGAATAAGCCTGTTGCTAACTGACTGGGCTTGGCAACAAAATGTCATTTGAACTACTGTTATTTTACATAGGGCATGGCACCACTTTTTCAGATGTCTGTTATTTGGACTGCTATAGGAAAAATGTGTGAATGAATGGATGGTCACTGTATCTCCATAGCTGATATCTTTTGTTATTTTCTGTGCAAGTGAAAATAATCCTAAATTTAAGATGGAGTCTGAGTTAACAGTATTTTAGTATCCTATTATAGACAAATTTAAACGTCTTTCTTGGATTTGTGATAACATTTGTTAACTCAGTTAACATAAAATTTTGCTTGAAAGCTCATGTACAATCTAGTTGCAAAGTATGAAGAGGTCAATGGATTTGCAAGGTTAGAAATAATTTTTGCTCTGCATGTTGGATAAATGTGAGAGGTCTTTCTTTTAACTATGTGAAATATTGCTGGAAATGCACTCAGCTGAAAGAACACACTTTTCAGTTGGAAGCTGAGGGACAGAAGGTTAACTACAGAGTTGGTTTCTGAGCCAATGCCTAGAGGAGTGTGGGCCCTAACATGACATTTTTAGAACAATGAAAAACATTGCAAGCCTTGCAGAGTATAGCAGTGAGGATTTGTAGATTTGGTTTATGTTTTTGAACAGCTGTCTGGCATGCTTAGGCTTCAGATGGTAAATATTATCATGGCAGAAGATCCAAGAAAGAATGACAAAGGTTGGTCTGCTCCAAATTTAATCTGTGACTACTTGAGCCATGATTTTGAAACATTTTTCTTAACTACTCTGAAGACTCTTGTCAATCAGGAGCTAATAAGGGTATATAAAGCTATCGTGTCCTCAAATGAGAAATTTCAGTATGGCAGTTCAAATCAATTTTGGGGCCATCTAAAGACCATATGGATACTTTATGTACTATAGCAGATGGTAATTATGATTGGCATCACTCTTGCCCTTTAAACAACATCAAAAAAATGACTGCTCTTCGTATTCCCTGCTCATTCACAGAACATCTGCTCCAATAAAATATGCTGTTTCTTTGGTTACAATAGCTACTTCTACTATTATAGACTATCTTCTATTAGTCAATCAGTGCTACAACCCTTAAAGAAAAGAGACATAAAGACATAAAACTACAATCCATTCAGTGATTACTGGCATTTAAAATAAGCCTAGTCTCACTATGACTTTTGGTGTCAGTCTTCAGATCTCACTATCCAAAGACACTGCCAAGCACGGGAAGACTGATAGTGGGTCCAAAGAAGTCACCGCCTTGTAGGAGTCCTACAATAAAGTATCTGTGGGTTTTACGCTGCTATGCAAGGACAAATTGAGGTCTAAAAGCTCAAAAAGAGTAGGAGAAACAGGAGACACAGAAGTACGTGCAGTGTAGTGTTCCAGCAGTGCATATACTTCTGGTTAACCACAAGACTGGAGAAGGTGAACTGGGCACAATTTTGCTCACTCATGTGGGTTTAGTAGTATACTATTGTGGTATCAGACTGCATATTTATTGTCATTAGTTACTGTATAAACACAACTACAAAGGGAGGTTTTCTCAAAGCAGTAGGTCTGTGGCATAAATGCTGATGTGACACATTCTTGTCTATACTCTTCATTCTGCCTGCGTGTGTAGGCTGAGTACCAGCGTCTGGGCTGACTTTTGTCAAGGCTGCCTGAGTTTTACCAGGATGAGGGAGAGCTGGAGCAGAAAGTTTTGCAAAGCCAATGCAACAAAATGACACATGTATGGACATGCACTTGTAGCCAGAATTACTGTCCAGCAAGTGCAGGTGATGTGGTAAGAGGAGGCTGTTTATACATGCTGCTTCCTGAGACTTTGTTTCTGTCTCTATTTCCAAAGCTGACCTATGTACCCTCTTGGTGTTCAAAATGATCAATGTCATGAGTAATTCCATATTGCCAGACACATTGGTTTTCCTGGATAATTATGTCTTATAACCTGTTTTAATCCTTAGCCAATCCTGTTTGAGATGCCCTACTGTGCAATGTTTGTAAACCATGAGTAGGTCTATAAGTATTGATGTCTGCTCAGCTGTAAAAATTACTTCTTCCTGAGCTCCAATTTTTGTCTTCTGATGGATGAAAAGAAGAGGAGAATTTAAAAATGAGTTCTATTTTGCTGCAGAGAACAATATGCTATGAAGGAATATCATCAGTTCTGACTTGGTGCTGGCTGCCTGCAGTGTGATTGATCACTAAGAAATGAAGGTATCATCCCCACACCTGCTAAGATGCTCTGTCTGAGAAATGCTCAGATTAAAGCACCAGCCCCACCCCAACCCAGCTTCTGCTCCATCCCCTGCAGCCATTTCCATAAGGCTTTATGATTCAAGAATATAAGTTCAAGCAGATTCAGTGACTTAACTGTGCCATAGGAAAAGCTAAGATAATACATGCAAAAAAACAAACAAACAAACACCCCCAACCCCTCTGCCAAAACAGGAGCAGTGTTTGTAAATGTTTCCCACACTTGTTTCCACTATGAGAGTTCTTTCAGCTTCCTCTCTGCTTTACCAAGTTGGGCCAAAATGATGTCTACAGAGAACAGTCAATCATGGGGATGAAGAATAACCACTTTATTTTTAATCAAATAATGGAATCAGCTTGCAGCAACAAATTAAGCAGACATTTCCCACAGCAGCATCTTGCAGCTGCTCCTCCAAATATGCTGATTTCTATTCCTCTGCCAAGAACATAAGAGGAAGAAAAACTAAAATAAGGAGTGGGATCTATCTAACCTCTCACTTTACAGTGAACTTTGCAGACTAAAGGCAGGGAGGGATGCAACTGCTAGATGATAACTGGCCATTTGTCTCCTTTTAAATAAACATTTCACAAATACTTAAAATTCACTTAAATTTAAAATTAATTTTTATGATTAAATATCATATGGAAAAACCTCACATTGCACAGCCAACTGCCTGTTCCTAAAATCTTCAGTTTATTAAAAAAAAGTTTAGACTTTTTTCCTAAATTAATTAAGCTTGTGTGGTCCCTTAACATACACATCCACAAAAGTATACATACACACGTACACCTCTGGCTGATAGTGCTTTAAAATTCATCGGCCAATTCTAAATAAATTAAGAAAAATTACTAAGGAAGGGAATTATTAATTCTCCAAAACACACTCTGAGAATAAAGAGTTGAAGTAGAAATGTGGATCAGTTAGCATGAAGGGGAGATAACAGTGGTTTCCAGCTTTTTTTCAAGCATGCATCAAAAAGTGTGAAAGAAGAAAAGGACTTTTACTGTGAGTTGGTTTTTTGGTATATGCACATTGTTGGGTAGCAATGGACTATTTTCAAAATTAAATTAGAATATCATTGTCAAAAGTTTTTAAATATTTAGATGAGTTTTACATTCTAGACTCTTGCCACTGAGGAGCCTACCCACAGATGCTTTTGGATTTACTTAATGGGGCAGATACATTTTATGATATGTCATTAAATCTTGTTTTCAGCTGCCTGGAGCTGGAACCTGATGGCAAATATTATGTCTTTTGCCTTCCCTGTGCATTCAGTTTGCTTTTCCATGAAATTGTGTCAGGCAGCAGATGACGGTCCTTGGCTAGGTCACATTCTGGTGTAGAAGAGGGATGTAGTCTGAGTCTGGATCAGGCTCAGGAGCAGCACTGCTTCAAGTAGTATGTACCTGACCATTTGTGTAAGTGTGGGCAGTCACATACAAACTGCCAAAAGCTGAGCTGGTTTTGCAAAGAATGGAGTGTAAGTTTCTGAAGCGTTTAAATAAAATTTTAAGCTTTTGCTTAAGTCTGCGGTAAATCTGAGCCAAAACTCTCTGCTTTAGTACAGGTATTTGGCTGTTTTGAGACCTTGAACACTATTAAAGGCAATGTATCACACATAACGTATTAATTTTCTACCTTATAAAATATATTTGCTAGAACCCTTCTGAAAACCTGTACCATCAATTAATTCTTAAGAGTCTTTAATTTTTGTATAGTCTATGCAGAGAACCAAATTATTTATGTATTATTTTTAGCCCCAAATTTGTACTAGATCTTTCAGAAAGCAGTGTTCATTTTGAAATTAAAAAAAAATTATTAATACTATTAATTATTGTTTCCATGGTTACAGTAAAACTAGTCAGAGTTTTGGTTTTGTTTTGTTTTAATGAATTAATTAATTTCATGTATAAAGACTTTTTTACTCTAAACTAGTGAATTTATGTTTTATCACAAATTTTATATATGAAATATATTAACACTACCTTCAGGCCCTAGAAATGTTGTACAAATCATGAAACCAGGCAGTGGCCTCTAAGTGGACCAAAAGCTGTGTTGTCCTTACTAAGAAGAACCCAGGCAGAGGTGTGAGAAAGCAAAATTTGTTCTATTACTTGAGGGCATTTGCTTTGCAGCAATGTCCAGGAGGTATTCCTGGGATATGACAGTCTGGCATGTCAGACTGTGAACCACAAAAGACATGCAGTGCCTGACCCATAGAACTTGAAACCCTTTGAGACAAAGTCCAGAACAGCATAATGCAAAGGGCTGTTCTCTTCTCCTGGTGCTTGGGTGGGCCCATGGACTTGAGCAATGAGGGAAAAAAGGAGCCAAAAAAAGGAGTTGCAGAGAAAAAGACTTCCTATTGTTACAATGTGGATAAAAATGCTGAGTAAGAAAGGGGAGATTTTTTCATATTTGGCAGAAACATGAGTGCTCTGGGAGCTTGAACCAGTCAGTAAGAGTATTACTGGACATTGTCACAGAAAGGGTTATTTGTGAGCAAAGAGGGACAATGAAGGAATAATCTCCTGCATCACACTTCCCTCCTCTCCCCACTCCATCTCTCACAGCCAGCAGCAATATGGCCAAGAAATCTCCCTTTGCACGCCCAAGTGTAGCAAAATCTTCTCACTTAAAGCATGGAAGCTGGCAGGAAGGCTGTTTTCATGCTTATATTGAAGCAAAATAGTAGCATTGCTAATAGAACAAACAAAAAGATTTCCCTCAACCAAAAACTTGAAACTTAGACTTGTAATAGAAAAAGACAAATTCAAGCAGATGAAAAACATTAAAAACTGGGGTTTCAGTGGTTGTGAGAGATGGCACCAAGTGGTGCCATCAAGCGGAGTTCTCAGTTTAGAAGACAGATGTGGGGGTGATATTTCAATATTCACATTTCCCTGGTACATCCTCAGATGTAGAGAAAGTGTGAACCATGAAGGCAAGCCATGAAGGCTTGCTAGAGGCATGACACAGAGAATAAGCAAGAAGAAAGCAAAAGCCATGATGCTTAGAAAGGGTTTTTTAACCCTTGTCCTTCACTGGCGTCTCTTTTTCAGAAGAAAAATGGTTGGCTTTGTGGGGAAATGAAATATCGGGTTATCTGCCGGGCTGTTGGGGTCCACTCTGGCTAGCTATCGACCCTTGCCCACATAATATTAACAAAATTAAAAGATTGAGAAGCGCGCTTCTCCATGTGGGAAACCTTCTTTATTCCAAGAGACCCACCAAGTGGACAAGCCAGCCCATGGGAGAAATAGAGCATTCCCTGGTGGCAGGGAGCTTTTATACCCCAGGTTGGGGACAGAGGGAGAGGTCCACAGGCAATGGGACACCAGTGAGGAGTGGCGAGGGGAGGGGTAACCAAGGGGAGAGACCACCAGGGGGTACTGGGGTGGGTGAGGGAAAGGCCACGTGATGGGGGAAAGGGGTAACAAACCACATGATATAACATAAGCTATACAGTGCAATATAAAACTATTCTGTGCAAATTCCCAATCACCCAGTGCAAGAGAATAACTAAAACTAGTGCACCACAACAGGGAAATTTTGCTTTCTATTATCTAATATGTTTCAGTTGTGTATGGCAAATATGAACCAAAGAGTGAAATGCTAGGCACAACCACAGATGCAGGGTGTTCATCCCTGTCAGATTGTGCAGTAGGACCTTTCTGCAGCACAGCTTTCCCATGCAGCTCTTCCTCTTCACCTCTGCCCCCCACCCTGTGCACTTTCTTAAGCGCACATTTTGAGAAAGAGCTGGGAAGGCATGAGGAGGAAAAAGTGTTTGTCACTAATCTGCTGGCAGGATACACACACCCAATATGCATCTCTATGAGTCAGCAGAATGGCTAAAACCCCGGTTTCCTTGCATGGGGTGCAGACAGGTACTTGTTGGGACCTTCTCCTGTATTTTCATTATCAGATTTCTATGATTCCCAAAATGTTTATCCTGTAGTCAGCTGGGACTTTTTCCCACTCCCAGGTTTTTGTGTTTCAGTGGTTAGAAATCTGCTTTTTAGGAAAAGAGAGAAAGTTTTGGCAGTAAGCTGTTTCACAGTTTATTTTGAAAAAGATCAATGGCACTACATAGAATTGGAAAGCAGTTTTTCTCTAAGAATGTTTTTTTCTGTGGTTTTGCCTTGGAAAGAATGAAAACATTAGCTTGGAATCACCATTTCCACTAACACTCCCAAATCCTCACCTTTTTAAGAAGGATTTTACAATTATTTGGCTGTACTCTGTGAGCTATTGTGTATTGATAGTAAATTATGGTTTGTGAGGAAAGCCCATACAAGATAAATCCTTCTGTAACAACTCATATCACAATGCATTTCTGTTTCACTAAGTCATACATAGTCAGGCAGAGTTATTGCATTCTTATTTCTCTAACTTTTCATGTATCACTGCGAGGGTAGCCATGAAAAAGGAGACTGTTCATTATCCAGTTGTATACCTGTTTAAGCAGTTCTCTTTCCATGCTGATATGGCAAAGTTCATCTGTCTTGACAAAGCACTCAAAATTACCCTTCTCTGGTTTTGAACTCATATAACTTTTGCCACCTTAGATAAAACTGAGAGTGTGCTATAATTCTATAGTGTAAGGCTGAGTTTATTCTGAAATTTGTCTGTAGATGTTTTAAAATTGTATCCTTAAGCATAATTTTTTTACAAGCTGCACTTCATTAACCAGTCATATAAACAATCTAATAGCACAAATAAATATGTTTATATCACTGTATAATAATTTCTCTTATATCAGCTGTAATAGACATTTTTATACTTAAAAAAATGGATGTAGAAGAAGCATAGAGGAATACAGAAGAATATGAAGCTCACACATTCTAAATCTAGACCCATAATAATTTTTGACATTTTACCAGCTAGATCATTAATTATGCCCAGACTGTTCTTTCTTCAGAAATATATATCCATGTGCTGATTTATAGCTTCTATAGGTGGTTAATCTTTGCCTTGTAGTTGTATCTTGATCATATATTTCAAAAGTGACAGCTTCCTCCCCAGATTCCTAAAATGTTTCAGAAATTTCACTGTAAAATCAGCAGCTGAGAAAATTTCATAATAAATCTTTCAATTGTATTTTATATATTTTATGCATCCCCACAATGAATTATGTTATCCTTAGACCTTAAGTACAATGAATCTGATTGGCATTCTATCCAATAAATAAAATGGTACACTATCAGCTAACTGCAAATTGCTCAAAATATTCTACTGGAAGCACACTTCTCCCCATTTTTTTAACCATCGCAATTCTGATGGTGATAAGGTTACTATTTTTGTACCAAATATATTAAAAATAAATGAATGATATAATAATTCTTAATGCTTGACCTATTTTCTTTTGAGGCAAGCTTAAAGGACAAAAAAATTAACCTTTTTTTTTTTTTTTTTGTCTTCCTGTCTTACTCCAGTGGAAATGTGTTCTGTTTTCTGTTTGTCTTTCAGGGCAGACTTTGCTCTCCAAAGTTGGATTAATGGTTCTGAATGCATCCTAATGAATGAGATTTTCTGCAAGCATTTATCACTGCACTATCTGAATCTTTCTCCAATATTAATTAATCTATCCATTATTTATGGATAATGTTAAGAGCTGCAAAGCCAATGCTAAAATTTCACCTCTCTACTCTCTCCCATAATGATGAATCTAGCCCAGGAGGGGACTGAGAGATCAGAGGTTTTTTTATTTCTGGAGAAAGCGTGGGAAACACAAAAAAAAAGTTATACTCTCCCTGCTTCTCTGAAACTGACAAGGAAAAGTAGTGAACAGAGAAGAAGTGACAGAAAATTGGGAAAGAGGAAACCAGGAAATACTAGACAGGAGGATAAGAACATAGTGAATGGAAAAGGAGAAATTTCTGGGTTTATGCTTTGTAATTTTATCCTTTCAGAGTGGAAGGTAGAATGCTAGAACTCCATACAACCAGATCTGCATCCCACAGACACTTTCCCCACTTTCCCCCCAAAGCCTTCTAAGATACTTTTTTTTTTTTTTTTTTTTTTTTTTCCCTTACTGAAGCTTTGTTGATATTTAACGAAGGAAATTTAAGGTTTAAGAGACTGGAGTTCTGTCCTTGAAAAGGACATGAAGGTCCTATTCCCTTCTCTTGCTTTCTCTTGATTCATCTCATGTAGAAACAAAATGGCTCACTTTTTCTCATAAATTTTGTCCTCACAGACATTTTAGTCAAAATCTGTACTTTGTATTTTGTATTAAATTATTGCTTAAATAACCTTCATTTTTTTTTCCTAAGGAAAGTTTTGTTGTTTCCAAAACAATTGCACTAGAGAGGAGTTGAAAATTTAAGTATCATCCAGTCCACGACTTTGTATTTTTCCCAGAAGAAAAGCAAGTAAAAAGCCTAAAGAGATCAGAATATTTGGGTCCACTAGACTAGATCCACCCAGCTACTTTTTTTATTTTGTATCAGAGTATGGCCACATTTCTAGTGCACCATCTGCTCTTTTAGAAGATGAGCTCTCTTTTTATGCCACACCTGTGAATTCAATCCTGTTTTGATCATTAACTCTAATAGGAACACAAATGCTTTTCCTTAAACTTTTATATTATTGTCTGCCTTTGTAACTTTTTTATTATTTCAAAATTTCTATTTACAACGTGTGCCTTAAAACTCTTAGAAAACACTGGAATTTTTTTCTGACTGAGAAGCCATTCTACAACTGGGGTGTTAGATCTAGTAAAAGAGTGCAATTAATGTGTTTTCTGTGGCATTGGGGAACACTGTCACAGCATGATGGAATGGTGAGGTTGTAAGGGACCGCAGTAGGTCATCTAGTACAAACTCCCTACTCGTAGGGCACACAGAGCAGGATTGCATGCAGATGGTTCTTGAATATTTCCAGTGATGGAGACTCCACAATTGCTCTGGGTCACCTGTCCCACTTCCTGGGCATCTGCACGGTTAAGAAATTCTTCGTCATATTCAGGAGGAACTTCTGTGCATCAGTTTCTGCCATTTGCCCCCTTGATTGTTTAGCTTGGATTGGTAGTAACTAAATATATTTGTCTATAATCAGCTTAGTCTCCCTCTGGAAATTACACTGTTGTTGAAAAAACTTAATAAGTATGTAAAAAACCCTATTCTTTCTCTTTTACAGACTTAATAAAGAAGCAAAGGAATAAATCCCAAAAGTATGTGCTGGAAAAGCCATTACTAGCACCCAGGGTTTTCTCTCAAACTTTTAGAGATTAGTTTTTCCTGGCAGATGAACAAAACTGGATATTAACAATTCATGTCACCTACCCTTATGTTTCTCAATAGCTCCTCTATTCATACTTAACATGCAGAAGGTATATATTGTCTGAAGAGGAAAGCCAACATTAGAGGGAAATACAATGTCTTTCTATGCAATTGTTCTTCTTCAAAATGGTGCCATTACAGGTGCTATTACAGCTGGTGATTGCAGTATTTTGTCTTTGTGTTATCTGAGATCACTTTCTTTTCATGTCAGCTGCAATGTGTTAGGATGGGTATAGAAAATATTTTAATAAGAATAATATTTTGTAGGCAGCTTTAGGGATGGAAGAACAGTGCTGGCTTTTTGTTCATTGTAATGTCAGTTCTCTTGAATTCCTGACTGGCCAATTATTCTATCTCTGCTGGAAAGCTGAGCAGGTGTTAGGGTAAAACTTGAGAAGTTATGTCTCCATCTGTCTGTAGTTCTCCATGGTGCCCTGAGGCTATACTGTCCCTTCATATCTGTTCCTCGCTTCCACAGTGGGGACCAATAAATGAATAAAACTCAGAGCATAAATAAGAGCACAAGAAAACTGAAAATGTGCTCTTTGTAGCTGCTGTGGACTCAGGTAGCTTCTCCAAAGACAGAGGAAATATAGGTATTCCTGTGTACAGAATTCCTGGTATTATCCATTTGTCTTCTTGTCTTCTCAGTCATATGTATATTCTTATGTCTGGGGAAAAAAACCCCAAACAATAAAACAACAATGACCTCCAGCTCCCAAAAACTAAACCTCATAAACTCTAAAATTCTAAATGAATTGCTTTTTGGAGAATAAAGTTTCCTGGCGGCAAGTCTGAGAAAAGCTTAGCAAATTCCCTTTCACTGCAATGTTTGCAAGAGGGATAGCCCACTTCTCTATTCCTGCTTTTAAGACGTGAGTCAGGCTCTTCCTGCCCCTTATCTGGAAGCCTTCACAGTATCTAGAATAATAGATTAATAGAATAATAGTTTAGGTTGGAAAAGGCCATTAAGATAATTGAGCTCAGTTTGTTAAAGAAATTGCATTCTGGCCATCCTGGAGACTCTTGGCAGTCTCAATTCCACTACTAGAGATTTTAGCTGCTGGGACCAAAGCCCCTTTGCAGTGGGCAGCTCAAGTGAGCCAAAGGGTCCCTGCTTGACTCCCTACACCCCCCACGCTCACACGGTCAGACAAGGTTTCCTTACTGGTTTGACACCAGGTTTCCCTTTGAAGAGTCTTGGTTATCTTGTTCCATAAAGCAATATATTCAGGGTGCAATAACACGGAAACAGCTCGAGCTGGTTCCTCCAAGGAGGGACCCCCAATAAAGAAACCCCTGGGCTTTTGTACCCTCACAGTCTAAGCAAGCTCAAGTCTTCCGTTTCATCCTGAGTCTTCAGCTCCTGCCATGTCTTCACCTGTCCAATCCCTGGCCAATGACATTGGTCTTCATGCCCTTTGCTATGGAAAGGGCTGGTGGTTCATGTCTTCTTGTCTCAGACTTGCACCCAGTGGTTGCTGCAGCTTACAGACCAAGTTACCTGCACCAGATGTATTCCTCAAAAAATCCTTACTGGAACACTGCCAAGTCCACCACTGAAGTATGTTCCTAAGTGCCATATTTCCATGTCTTTTAAATACCTCCAGGGATGGTGACTTAACTCTAATAAATCTGTGAAATAGGTTTTCTTCAATTGATTTTGCACCTGTGTTTCATATCTTAATTGCATTAGGCCAGAAGCTAAATATTTATTTTTTCCTAATCTCTGGCTTTGAGTAAGCTTAAATCTTGGGATAATTAGAAGTGGATTATGCCTTCAGAGTACATAAAAGAAGGTACATCTTTATGAAGTCTTTTTCTTGTACTTCATGGAATTGTTACACCAGGAAACAAACTTTCTGTTTCCTTAGTCATTCTGTGACCTTGTGATTCTGAACAGGCTAGGAAAAGAGAATTGTTACTGCAGATTAGGCTGCGTTACAGCACTGTCCCTAGATGATGGAAGAATTCCTTGTGGAACACACGCATATTTATGAAGGGCAAACCACTGAAATTGCTGGGTTAATGTAGAGGTCTCCATAAATTAAATAACTGATTTTACCTGTGGCTTTTTTTCACTCTGAACCTAATCTTCACCATGGTTTTTATTTTTGGATCATACAGGAAGTCCTTTTGGAAATGACAGAGTGCAATGCACACATGCAGATTAATGTTCCTGAAATGGGTTCCTGTCTGAACAGTGCTATGTCAAGTCTGCTTCTTGACTGCTTTGGAACTTAGTTAGTATACGCAATTGAATAAAGAGGAACTCTTTTGCAATTCATTTCCTTCCTACCAAGGACACCTTACCCCCAAGAGGAAACAAATTGAACCCAAGACAAGGGGAATTTCTGGCGATCACAGGTTATTGGAGATTAGAAGAGGATTAAAGGCCATGGAGGTCTCAGCCAGGAAAATTAGGGACATCCCAGGCCCCAGAGTAAAGTGACCATTGAGATCCAACTCAAACCCGCAATAAATCTACTGAAGCTATGATCTTCTCACAAAGACAATGCTGGCAGAAGAATTCTGTGTGAACACTTTCTATTTCTACTGTCTCACCTAATGATTTTGATTTTCCTCAGAAGGTGAATTTTCCTAAATAATTTTTTAACAGAATCTGGATGAACTGGAAAGCCTTCTGTATCTCGGGAGAAGTAGCCTCGGGAGAAGTGATGGGTAATTTAGCTAGATTGATCTCAAACCTCTGGCTGACCTGTCATGCTGACTTGATTCTAATTGATATACAAGAACCAGAAACTCAGAGTTTGTACTAACTTTTTACTGTATGTGCCTTCAAGTTCAGTTTTGCCAGTGATTCAGACCGAAGACTTGCTAAAGCATGTACAGGCTCCCAGGCAGCCTCTGTATCTGTTCCATAGAAACTAGTGGTATACAGAACTGAAGTACTTCCACCTCATATCTTGGACACAGGTGATGCATGCTTCTGGATTTGGGCTCTGGGAAACCTTCATCCTCTTGTTTAGTTGCAGGCAGTGCCATCAGCAACATCCCCTGCCTGAGCAAAGATGGGCAGTGGGATGGAGATAAGGTGCACTTCACAGTATGACCACAAAGCTCTTCTCTGGAAGAGCAAGATGAATCCCTTCCGTGTTATTCAGGATTTTAGGGAGAAGGGCAGATAACTTATTTTGACAATACAAAACCTGTGGGATATCTTACTTCTATAGCAGATTTGAAAAAACACACAAACCAGAAATTTGCCAGAGATTACATGTGTGGTGCAATTACTTAGGACAAAAGAAGAAGTGCTGTGTGTTAGAATATCTAATACATGATGCATATTTCCAAGATGAATATTTGTTCCAGCCCTAAACCAAGTTTGCACAAGAAAAGAGACTGCTTTAATTATACTGTTTTGTTCTGTCCACCAAGAGATTCTCTTGAATTTAAAGAAAAACAGTGCCAAATGATGTTTGTTTGCTTAAAAAAAAAAAAAAAAAAAAGTTGTTCCCTTCTATAAAATTATATGATAATTTTAATAGCCTGTTAAGTGAAATTTGGGATTGTTTAGGCATAAGGGAGTTTCAAACTACAAAACTCAATCTGTGCAAACCAGACTATGGAGAAATGCAGTGTTATTTACTGATGGCTTAGGGAAATGAGCACTTTAAAATCTTAAAAAAAGAAGAAGCTTGCATGCTTAAGAAATATAAGTTCAACAGAAAATAAAAGCCTCAACCAACCAAAGCAAAATTTGACCATCCAACTTTACAGTAAAGGAGTCCTATAAAGAATTCATTGGTGAGCTACTGGTCCAGGTAAAAATTAAAATACATAGTGGAAGAAAGACTGATATGAGAGAAAAGTCCTGTCGTGTGAACAGACTTCAAAGTGAAAACAGTATTTTCAGTCTTTCAAGGTCACCTTCACACCCTGGAAAGCCCTGAGTTTGCCTTGAAGAAGATGACAATTAAGATGTGAGTTAGGTGCATGGCTTTTTCCATGGTGATCTTTTTTCTTGCTAGCAGTGACTGAAATATGCTAAGATTTTTGCTTCTTTTAAAGGCTGGGGGGGTTACAGCAGAAGGTCCTCCCAAGGACCAGCACAGAAGTGTGCCCAAGGCAGAAGTGGGAAAACCAAGTAACTCTGCTGCTCTGATATGTAAACACTTGGTGTGTATGACAAGAACTTGCTCATTCTAAGATGGAACTAGGCAGGGCTAAAACTAAAGCTAAAATGTTTGTTCAATAACTCAACAAGGCAAACAAAATTTGGTTGGTCTGGGATGGACAATGATGGGAGAACTTTGAGCACAAATCCACTCATACTGAAGTAATCCTCTCCATGAGGCCAACATTGTCTGGGAAAAGATGCTAGTAATAACAGCTTTTGGTACTGTAGCAAATCTGTAGGGAAAAAAGGAAGGACAGATAGGAATATGCTGTTGGGAAGAACTTGGAGGAAAACCAAATATGGAAGTATGGCAAAAATGTGAGTCTGAACTCAAAAAGAATAGGGAATAAGTTTTAAAACTATACATGGGGAAAAAAGAATAAAAAATGGATCTTTGCTCAGCAGGAGTGTGGATGCCAACAGACAGCAGCAATACTGGCTTGCATGCCTTGGCTCATCACAATGCTGAAGGGTCATCCTGCTCCACAGACATGCTGTCCTGAGTTGCAGAGGGAAATAGATTTGTGTTTCTATACTAACAGAACTGGGATTGAGTAGTGCTCAGGTATGTAATTCATTAGATCTAAAAGCTGTAATTAATAGCTTTATAGTCAAGCATAATAGGCTACATTGTTATATAATTGTTATATTGCCAAGATAATTTATTCTTTTACTTTTCTACCAATTTCCTAATGGTTTTCTCATTAGTCAATAAACATCTTAATCAGCTGGCCTCTGATTTAGCTGTGGGAGTGTGGTACTGTGGTTGCAAAGTGGTGTTGGAAAGGATGCTGTCTTTCAAGGGCTAAATGTGTATCACTCTGGAAGACCATAAGTGTCTCTCAGAGCAATCATCATTTGATGAGATCTGTCTTCTCTGCAGTACCCCCCCCACTTGTCTTCCACAGTCAGGGACAAGTATAACCTAATATATACAAGTAAGACCAAGCCTTCATCCTACCATTTTAAAAATTGCTGCTGCTCTTAAAATGAAGATGTCTTTTTGCCATTAGCGAACTTCAGCTAATGATGCATTTGGGAGCGAATGTTAGCTGTCACGCAAGGCAACACACAAACAAAACCCCAGTTGTTTCTTGTTCCTCCAGCAACATTTTGCAACATTTTATTCAAGATCAGATGCTACTGTATTCTAGGGACTCTTGTATCAACTACTTTAATGATGATTAGCCCACGGAGATTTTCATATTAGTGGCTAGCACGGAGACTTGGTGGAAGTGGCTCTTCTGACTTCACCTGGCTTTTTCTCATTTGTATTAGTCAGGAGATTAACTGTTACAGTTTTTACATACTTACTTACACTCCTCACAGTCTCAATTATGCTGCTTCTGTGTTAAAATGATTCCACAAATAAAAAATTGTGTTATTATCTCTGTTAAATGCTTCAGTCAAGTTTTTTTTTTCTTCTGCTTTTAAAGACTTTTTTTCTTTTACAAACAAGGATTAATTTGAAATACTTTAAAAACATTTGTAATCTTTTAAAGAACTTAATATACTCTTAAAGACTTTCAGTTTGTAAGAGGTTTATAAAGAGAACAAAAGATGCTACAATGACAGGGAAGAGAGAATAATGAGAATTACTTGGACAAGAAGTGAAGCTGTATTTAACATAGTCTGGCTGCCCATAATTTCCTTTCTACTAGATGCCCTTGGATTATGGTGTTAGGATACCTAACTTGCTGCATGAAGAATCTTATTTTAATATTATTTACATTGAAATTAATAAGTAAATGCTCATATTGATTTGAAGGCATGCTTTTGCCTTACATTTGGGTACTTTTAATGACTTGCATGCAGTTAGAAAAAACGCATGACTGGCCAAAAAACCACCAAAAAGCTGCACCATTAGCAGCAACATCCTCAGGTAAGCACATGTAAATTCAGACTTATATTCTGCTCTAGCCTCTGCTGTTTGGACTTTTTAGATACCTTGGTTTCTCATAGGCTGTAATCCAGCCACATCTCATTGCAAAGTTTTACAGTCAAACCTTGTGCCAATCCTCTGATGAGAGTTCATGGCATGCTGACAGAAATATCTCAGTGGGAAAGGAGTAAGTTAAGGTAGTGACAGAAAAATAAAAATTTACCCTTTAAATTTACTTGTGTCTTTTTTAGGGGAGGGAATAACAAGATCTAAACTGAGAGCCATAATCATTAAACAGCAATAGCAAAATAAGCTGGCACAAAAATTGAAGCATGAGTATTTGTGCACAAACATAGGTATTGATTCAAAATGTCATGGTAGTTAATTGGACACTTTGTGACTTCTTTTCTATACAAACTATAGATCAGTAAAGAAGTAGTGGCTGGTGGAGAATGCTGACCATTTAATCATATGTGCAGTAAGAAGATATAAAGGGTCTCTTCACATTTGTTGTCACAAAGCTCTGTAAAATTTTGAAAGTCTTTTCTATATTTCTAAGTCAAAAAGGATGGAGTCTGTAAAGCAGAAGAAAAAAAATTGCTCATAAAAATATTTTGAAGTTCTCCTTTAATTATATGTCTGTCTTTCACTCAGCTGTAGAGGAAATAAAAAAATGTGGACTCTTGTAACAAGAACTGCTCTAAATGAATCATATTATTACATAGTGTGCGCTTGATCTCATCTGATTTTAAAAATCCTTAATGTAATTTTTGATAATAAAAGGAGAAGACCTCACAGAGCTCTTTGCCTCTACTACAATGACAATCATATATAAATTGTGTACAGAATATATTATTATTTCTGTGTAATGACTAAATTACATATGAAGATTTTTTTTTTTTTTTTTTTTTTTTTTTTTTTTTTTTTTTTTAAACACAAAAAAAAATATATATAAAAATTTTTTTTTTTTTTTTTTTTTTTTTTTTTTTTTTTTTGGTCACAGCATAAGCAAATAACTTTGCCCTTTAATCCAAATTGTTGTCCAATAGGAAGTAAACGATTCCTTCAAGTACTGGATTTGGAACACTTGTATCATCCTTTTTCTTAGGTAAAATACATGTGCTATAAAATTCAAAGGTTGGTGTGTCTTCTTACAATAAATGAAATCTACCTCTGCATTACCTAGCTCTGATCTGCTATCAGCCTAAGGCAGCTTGTCTGTTTGTAGCTCCCTTAAATATGTAAAGAAACATAACTAGTTTCTTTCAGTGAATCTGTATGTCTGAAAAAACCTTAAATAAGCTACTTTTATCCTCGCATAGATTCATTTTAAGATGTCTTGTTGCATAACAAGAAAACTCAAGCTAACCTAAATGGGAGATGAGAGGCAGATGTTGGATAGTTGATTGGGATAGCAGCAGAGCTGCATCAATCATCAGACCAAACCTGAGGCTAATTTGTAGGCTGAAGAAGTTGTCTGTGCTGACTTAGCTTAGCTAAGATTAATATACTGCTTCATATCCCCAAAACAGATAATCTCACCTTTCCTCTCATTTTTCATATGTCTTCTTGTCTTCTTGGTCCTTTGGAGCTTTGTGGTTTTTTTTCCTTTTTTTTTTTTTTTTTTTTTTTTTTTTTTCTTTTCCCATTATTGCTAGAGCTGTTATAACCCACTATTTTCCCACTTTTAATTCAAGGGAGGCTGACTTTACCTCTGTCGGGGAGCTTCATTGTATCTTGTACAGCTCTTGAGACCTCCTGCTGGGGAAGCAATCACCACAGCAAATCAGGACGAGATTCAGACTCTTCTGCTCTTCAGAAAACAGCTGAAATGTACTGATCACTCCTTCCTCTCATCTCTCACTGTGTGCCCAGATCGAGAGAGCCCTTTATGTTCCTGTTTTCAAATCCCTGAATAGGACCAGTGCTGAAATCCCCAAAGCTTAGCTACTTCAGGCTAGTTAGCCTTTTGTCTGTAGTTATATGAAGGAAAAGAGGAATATTTCAATGACTTTTTGCTGAATCATATTAGTTAGCTGGAAAGATTTGTATGATCCAGGCTGGATTTAGGGTGAGGGGAGCTCGAGGTAATTGGGTGGGGAAATATGACATGCAGAAAAGGAAGAGGGAGCTGCTCCGGGTTGAAAACGGAAGAACCACTAAGGCCCAAGCCTGTCAAGTTCAGAGTTGAGATGTAAGCCTGAATCTTTCTTAATTCAGCAACGTGCCTGGATTTTTGTCTCTTTCCTTTCACTGAATGAATATGAATTTACTGGTAGAGAATGGATCCATGTCCAAATCTACAGTTCTATCACCACGGCAGTAAGGGACATCAAATTCCTGCATGAGCTGTGATAAGCCATGAAGACTCACTGCTGAGTCCTTTGTCCTCATTCTTTGAGACAGCAGAGTATCTTTATAAAGATGAAATTAATAAAGTAATTTATCCAGTAAGAATTCTTAACAATACCTTTCAGGCTAGTCAAACAATGCTATATGACTTACAGTCAGGTCCAAAAAATTCTTGCTGATTTCAGTGAGAGAATTTTTGGTAGAGTAGGATTTCTTTTAAAGTACTAACTAAATAGCTGAAATCAGTTAAGCAACTTACATATCAGACACTTATTCTCTGTAGTCAATATCCTACAGGGATGTTTGTCCAATCCTATGACATATTTGAATTTATCTTTCTCTGCAAAAACCTGATTTCTCTACTAATTTGAAAGAGCTCTGGCTGACTAGATAAAACTAATTCATAACTCCTGGAAATCTTCAGCATGGTGCCCTTCATTCCAGTCATAAAGAAAGCAGCAAGTCCTAAAGTGGCTTTCACAGAGTACTGAACTCATTGCATCCTGGACCAGCTCTAATACAGTTGGTACAGAGAGGCTTGTTCTCTTCAGGGCTCTCACCTCAGTATGATGACAGACCTATGTCAACGGAATTGAACAGAGGATTTGTTCATGTCTTCATTCCCAACCACAACCAAAAGAATACATTTTGTTGCATTTTCTTTTCCCTTCTTATTACTTACCCTGTCCACTCCTGTTGCACAAAAGCAGAGATGTTGAAATTTTGTTGCATAATACTGAATTTGAAGAAAAACACTGAAAAAGAATTGGTTGATACAATGGACCAATTCCCTTAAAATAATCATTGACTCTTGCTTCTGCTGGCAGAGCTGTTGGGAAAAATTGCTGTGATATGCAGCCTCATATATTTGTTACCCAGCACAAAGCTGTTGTGAGGTATCATTGATGCTTAGCCTGGCAAGCCCTTCTCCAGCAGATGGCATTCATAGCTTGTTTCTCCTTGATAATGCACCAAAGCCACAGGGATGGCTATGCCTAGTCAAAGCTCTCTTGTTTCTGATCAGTATGCCTGTTTCAGCTCTGCACCAAAAATTTTAACCCGAGCATCAGTTATAAAATATAACTGATTTATAAAATAACAAAGGAAGAAAAGACTATAAATAGCACCTCTTTTGTAAAATTTAGGTGCGTGATTTTTCCCTCAAAATAAAAGCCTCAGGTTCCTATTACTTTTACTTTCTTTGTATTGTGATGCTTGTCAAGTGCTCAGGAAAATAAAAGCGGGTCATGAAACTGGTGTGTGTGTGTGCGCATGTCTGCTACTATAAAATAAATCTATTTTGCGCTTTTTTTTTCATCTTTCCATTAGCTAGGGGTTTCCTGATAAACCTTAATTTATATAACATAGAATGTCTTAGGAAAATTCATTGCCTTCAAAAAGATAGGGTATTAATCACAATTTAATAATAATAAAAAATGTAGTCAGAGATTGTGGTACATTTGCTCATTTTACCCTGATAAAACCCTTTCTGAGCTTCCATCAAGGTCTGCTGTGTTGTATTTCTTTCAACAGGCTCCATGTTGACAGGATGGCACACACAAATCACGGTCTTGCAATAAACAAAGTGAATATTACTGCTCTTGTGGAACTGTACTTTTCTATTTCAAAGAATTTGGAACTTGAAAAAAAGGACCATTCAGGGACAAAGCTTGCAGCATATATGCAGCTGTGTATTAAACTAGCATACTAAAATATTTTGTGCTATTTGTTCCTATTACCTTCTAATGAGTATTAGTTCAATTTTAGTTTCCAATTAGTTTCCAATTTTTGAGGAAAGGAAACACTTATAATAAACATAATTCCTGCACACATGTAAGCAAAAGCTCATATTCTTGTCAGACTCAAAAACACCATAAAGGATAATTTAACCAGAATGCCTACTGCACCAAGTAAATACAGAGTGAGGGAAAAGTTATCCTGATCTTTAATCCACCTAGAATTTTGCTACACCTTTAATAATGTGCACTAAGTAAGTATAACACCTAGCACCCTTAAGTAAGTGCACCCTTAATAGTGCGCTATTAAGTATGATGTTAATTACAAATGTTCTTCTACAAAGGCTTCTCAAAGTGTTATAGTATTTTTGAATACTGGGCAAAAGATGCTCCCAGGTGTGCTTGCATGAAGGAAAAATGCAGCTAGGTAAAATGCAGTAGTATGGTACTGCAGAGCACAGCACTTGGGTGCAGGTAACAGCTGATTAGGAAACTCCTAACACAATATAGAGACTTGTCATTGTCCTGCATTGCTATAAATCTATTCCTCTTTGGTACTTGCTGAGAACCTTTGGCAGCTGCTGGCCATTTATGTGGACTCTGTGAGCTGAGTTGTCCTTATTTAAGTTTTCTATGCAGATGTCAGGCATGAGGAGAACAGCAAATCACCTAATAAGGATCAGCAGTTTTCTGTCAGATGCTTCAAGGAAAGAGAAGGCTGGGGGAGTTAGAAGCCAGAATGATAGTCTTATGCTTGAAGGAGCTGGATGTAGATCCTTTGTGTGTTGTTACTTCTTCAGCTGCCTAAGGACCAGTGATTTTATATTTCTTTGCTTCATTTCCTGATTTACAGCTTGGCCATATTAGTGCTTCTTTGCTTGTAAAAGGTTCACTGATTTTTTTTTTTTCTGTTCCAAGCCACTGTGATACTCACTGTGAGTACCTTATAATGTATAAATGAGAGTTCCAGAGAGAAATTTTACATGTGGTTATTATACTTAGAAAAGGCAGAGAAGATCTTTCTACAGTTAATTTGGCAAACTCAAAACAGGTACCTATTTTCCTGAAAGGATGGGATCAGGTTATTTTACATTAAGTTTTATTTTCAACTTCCCCTTGATAATGAATATGATTAAAGGGTAATATAATATGTGTGGAGACTGGATGGAAATTTTCAGTGGTCATCAAATATCATCAATAGATTTCAGCTAAATAATTCACGATTCTTTTTGTCTCTTTCTCTATTTTACAAAAGTGCAGAAGTGCATTATGAGATGTATCTGGATACATTGAAATTGTTCACACAGTGGTTTTCTCTGTGTTGTGATCTGTACTTGTCTTTAAGATCTTCCCTAATCTTGGAATCTCCTCTGGTTGAGAGGATCCTGAGATGTATTAAAACTCTCTTTTCCCCAACCCAGCTGTCGAAGAAGGAGTCAGAACTCTTTGGCTGTCATTCTCAAGGCTGTTTATTATTTCTTATCTAAAACAGTTTCTGTCTGGCCTGCCAAGGTCTGCAGGTCAGTCCGAGGCACACTGCCCTCCCATGGGTCTGGATCTTTTAAACTACCTATTCGATATTTACAGTTACGTTCCAATACCTATCACCCATGTTAGACAGTTAGACAGACTTTCTACTCTACACCAATCCTAGAGTGCTAACATCACCCAGAAGATGGAAGCTAGAAAGAAGAAGGAAGAAGGACAGAACAACAGCCAGATTCCTCCATCTTGTCCCCTAGACCCCCATGGTGAAATTCTTCAAAATTCCACCTTTCACCCTGTGACAACTACTGTTAGGCTACTTAAACTTTTGTGACTTGTAATTCTTCATATAAAGTTGGTAATTTGCTCCATGGGTTGAGATCGAATTTCCAGGTGTCTTTGTCTTCCTGTCAGGGTCTCCAAGCCCCTGCCAGGGCTTTGAGCCATCCAGAGCATCCAGAGGGATGTCTTGGGTTCTGACACTCTAACACTAGCAGCCTCTGATAGACATTATAAGAATCAAAGTCAGTTAACTGAATATTCAGAGTTTTGCCACGAAGTTTGATACATGTGATAGCCAACCTTTGCCTATTTTATAGGATTTTTTTTCTTTTCCTTTGGTGATCAAGCAGGTAACTACACACTAAAAATATGCCAGCTCAGCTGGCAGGCTGAGAATGACTGTCATGACAAACTGGATGCAAATTAGGCTATCAAAATTGAATGGCTTAGGAAACCTGGGAGCAGGGTCTCATTAGACCCTTCCTGTCGCTACTTCTGAGCTGCCTAAGAAAAGTTTTTGCAAAAAGTTGATTTAGCATGTTTGCTGTTTAGGATGGAAGTAAAGGCATTTAAGTTGGGTGAAAGAATTTCAGAGACAAGTCAGAGAGATGATTCTCCTCACAGACCTTTGTTATGTTGTACAAATTTAAAATTTAAAATTTCTTGCAATTGTTTTCTATTTATTGTGCTTATGAAATGTATTTGATTCATACGATAATGAAAATGTTTAACTTCAGGAATTTTCTGGTATTTGATATTCCAAAAAGAGATTTGGAGAAGGCTGTAAAATGTTGTTTTGAGGTCAGTATCCTTGAGGATATGAAGGGGCAACTGTGTTCCAGAGTTCTACTGTATTCACCTTGGGGTGACTAGCTGGCCTATCTGTTATCCGAGTATCCTCTTTCAGCTTTGCATCTACCTTTTCTCCTTTTCCTTGTGGCTTTGCCTTACAAAATACTCTATAAGATGGAGCCACATCTGCAGTTGCTGCAGTAATTGCAAAGTTCTTGTTGGAATATTCTGGTAATGAGTCAAAGCTGGTACCATTTGGAGGGATTTCTTTTCCCTTCTCTGAACAGCTTTTTCAGCATGAGTGAGGCACAGAAAATGCTTTTTGCTATGTCTGCTGTTGGACCATTTCTGTCTATTGCTTTTCTGTTTTCAACAGTTCATTTGCAGTCTGTGCTTCTGATTTTTTCCTGGATTCATGTTATCATTAAGTTAACTACAGTCTGTTCCTTATTTTCTCAGTCTGATGCTGAGTAGTGTTTGTTGAAGGCTTCTCAAGAATGCTGTGCCTTATCTGCTTTATTGACAGGCTAAGGTTTGAGGCTTTTCGATTGCACACATTTGTAAGAGTTTTTCCCTCACTGCTTTTGACTGGTCCATTTCTTCGTTTGAAATTTCCACACAGAGTTTCACTTCTTCCAAATACAGTACTTTCTTATCACTGCAGTGCTTGCTTCAATTTCTGTTTCCAATGTAGATCCATTTATCTCATCTTCCAGTCACTCCTTGAATTCAGTGCTTGCTCATATGTGTCTTCTGTTTTGTCTGATACTACCTGCCTGGCCTCAGTATGGGGATTTGTCCTGTCACAGCTTTTGCTTCCCAAGGTCTCTGGGCTTATCTGATTCTTGTTCTGAGTCTGTTGGTGTCCAGCTGTGCCTACAGTGGTTTGAGTCATACTAGCTCTGAACATTCTCTGTTTTTCTTCAGTTTCACAATGTTTACATTTCTCTGCTATGATGGTATCTTGGATCTGTTCCTCTGCTAAAAGGAAAAATCACCCTGTAATCTGTTTACTGTGAATTTTGTATTGTTACTTGTCCTTGTTCTTAATTATGGATTTTTTAAAAAATGCTTTTACTTCATTTTAGTTGATAATGGTTGTCATGGTATTTTGCTTTTGACAGATGACCAGACTGGGAAGATAGTTCCACTGTGATTGATACAACCACATATGTTGTTATGTGTTAAATTCTGTGATTTTTCTTCTTTAATGAGAGAAAGTGTACTTTCAGCTCTGTCTTTGGGTATAAAACACAAATTGACAGTCTTTTAAGTTCATTCCTAGCCATTGTTAAGTGCATGTTATGCCTTTAGATAACATGGTGTTACCACACGATTTACTTTTCTCAAGAAGCTTGAGGGGTCTGCCATTGCAATGCCAGAGGTGATTTAAAATTTCCCTTTGTCCACAATCTGGACACAAAACTGTATAGAATGGGTAGAATTTAACAGTTTTGTTTGAAATCTTGCATTTGCCTTATGGATTCAGAACTTTCCATTAGATGAGTGATTTTTTTGCACTGGCTGCCATAATAAGAACTCCTATGGTGTATGTCATTCTTCTGTATGGGACAGGGCTAATACAGCACTTCCACTCTTGCATCTGATCCAACTCACATTTCAGGTGACTTCTTGTCCACCTCCCTGACAATTGCTAGTTTGTTTGGTTTATTTTTTTTTTTTTTTTTGGAAACCTCCCTTCACAACCAGCAATTATCAGGGTACACATTTCTTTTCAAGCAGCACAGTTGTTTTCTATGTCCTGAATTTTTGGAGCTGGCCTGTGCAAGGGGTGGTTGAAAGACACTTGCTTCTTGGAAAAAATGAGTGATACAGGGTGTGAGGCTGGTGGGGGGTAGTGAGACCTGTACGCACTCCCTTGCTGTCTCCAGCTCTGGCACCACAGTGGCAGGAATGTGCCCCGAGTGAGCCAGGCTGCCTGGTTTTGTGGTGGTCTTGCGTATTTGGATTGTGTATACTGGTGGGGCAGATTGAGAAGCGAATTTCACATTTCACTATTGAGTGGTCCTGTTTCTCCACTAATAGTAATGACATGAGTGTACTTGCCATTTGCTTCATTTACCTTTGTCCTCCTTCAGAGGACTAGAAAACTAGAGTCAGACTTAAAGCATACATGTAGGTTACAGGATTTTTTTTTTTTTCTAGGGAAAGACAATGTTGGGAAGATTCTTGAAATAAAGTTAATGTTTTATTGCAGAGCTCTAATCATTTGAAACAAGATTTGAAATGAAGAGTTTTGTGATGGTAACTCAAAAAACTTGTTGTAAGCACAGTAATCTTGTAAATGGCTTGCCTAGCATCTAGAGACATTTAGAATGGTATGTTACATTTCTGTTCCTTTTTGTAATATCTTTTGTAGCCTGATTCAAAACATACAGAAAAGAAATTAATGAAAGTTAAATGCCCTTACTTTTCCTGTCATGTAGTCCTTACCCTTTTTCTAAACAAACAGCAAGAAACCAATTTTAGCCCAGGATGTACAAACACATTTCTCTCTATATCAATATAATTTTGCTGTGATCTATGGCATTATATGAATTTGAATTTTCATTCACTATCCTCTTTTTTGGAAATGTTTAGAAACTGATTAAATAGGAATAATGCTAGGAATAGTAATTATATTCTCTAGGATAGAAGAATTATCTAAGATTAGCCATGGAACTTATTGTACTTAAGGTTTAGAAGGGAAAATGGAGACTTACAATTATTAGTTAAATTATTTATGTGGTTATAAATAAATAAATCAATAAAATACTCATTGGAGCAGTGCTGAATAAAAGAATTTCAGAAGTAAAATGGATCTATCATAGCCATTTGGATGTTAATAACCAGCTTCAGCTTGTGCAGCTGTGCTGAATGACTGCTTGTTTTACCATACATGAGATTTGGGAACTCATCAAATAATTGAAAAATACACTGAACTCCTGTAATTTTTAATTTCTAGTTAACTTCTATTTACACAGCTTTTTCAATTGCTGGTGCATATGGGGACAAGGACCCCATACATGTCATAAAATATGTTTGTAAGCCACAGCTCTTCCTGCAGTTCCAAATCCACCTAATTGAAATTTTCACTTCTGCAAAAGTACAAGCATCCTGTGAATATCTATATGGCAGATGTGCTACTCCAAATGACTGACTATTCCTAAATATCATCTTAAAGCTTAATGGACAAATCTAGATAGAAGGAGTTGAAATAGATATGGGAGGCTGACCTACAAGAACAATTTTTTTTGTGTTAAGAATCATGATATGGACTGAAACCTTGAAAATATGATGCTTATCCTGTAGTGTTCTCTGTGGATTATTAGTGACCATAGATGCTAATATATTTTTAATATTACATTAAGCTTTTCAGTAAGTTTGCAGACATTAAATATGTACCAGTGCTGCTTTTCTCCTTTGGTTGAAATACTTGTGAGCAAAAAATTCTGGGAAGAAAGGGAAAGCTGGGAAAAGAGTACCTGCTTAGGAATTCATGAACCCACAGGCATGCCAAAAGTGAATTTAAGTGCTCAAATTCTTCTCATGACAAAATCAAAGTTTCTAAGGTCTAGCATCACTCATTTGCTGCTGGTCTCTCCTTTCTATTTCCTTTCCCTTACTTTTTTCTTATTTGTGTCTACATTTTTAGTCAGTCATTTTGGAAATGCCCTTTCCTGAGAGCTCACTGATGCTTTACTTATTCTGTAGAAAGTACTTTCAAGAAAAGGAAAAGGAAAAGGAAAAGGAAAAGGAAAGAGTGGAAGGGGGAAGTAAAAGGTAGAAGGGAAGGAGAAGGGTAAGAAAAAGGAAAAGGGAGAGAAGGAGGAGGGTAAGGAGAAGGGAAAGGGGTATGGGAAAAACAAGGAGAAGCAAGAAAATGCAGGTGTGTTAATAAATTTTTGGAACTTTTCTGCTGAATTTCCTTTCCACTCCCAACAATCTCAAAATTGATTTTTTTTTTTTAATAACTTACATAACTTGTACTTTGCATTGATTTCTGGGAATGCACAGCAAAATTGATATTATCAAGGACAAATTCAGTTGAATCATTCATGAAGGAAATCACAGTAGCCACTAACAGATGGAATTTTCCTTTCTAATGCTACCAGCCTTAGTCCTCCAGAGGCTGTGATGCTGTTTTCCTTCCACAGTGTGTGCTCTGTGCCGTGTTCCCTTCAGTATTTGCCACTAGTCAGACATTATGAAGAATACTACCTTCTGTATAGTGAAGTGTAAATTTCTTGAGTATTAGACCATAGATGTATCCTTTTAAAATAATGTCACATAATGTATGTATGAATAATAATTAGAAAATAAACCAGCCAAGAATGATGATACTCTGTATTAAATCACAATATAGTTCTTCCCAGGGTTGTTCTTGTCACCAGAGATTTAGCTGCAAATTTACACAGCAGTCCTGCTACATTTTCTGCTTTGTAAATCTTGCTAACTCGTAATGGGGATTGTCAACTCCTGAGCCCAACAAATTTATCTAAACAGATATACATCTGTTGTATGTGAAAGCACTTACTGAGTGGGCATTCTATTCCCATTGAGACAAAAAAGTCACCAGTAAGGCATATAATGTTTCCTTAAAAACTCAGTATTTGGGATGGAAACAAGACAAAATAAACAGTTTTAAGGAACATTTTAATCACAGACCTCCTTGCAATGACAACAGTAAGTCATCTGAGTGGGTCTGTATCAATGAAGTCTAAATAGGTGGGGTTCCTCTGGTCTGTATACATTTAGAAAAAATCCAAACCCTGGAACCTGGCCTCTGTCTGGAGGACACTAATAGGTGAAGCTCTGAAAAAAACCATCAGTGAGCAGGTGGAAACTAGGCAAGAGCCTCAAGGAAGATACAGCTGAGCTTCCTGCTGCTTTTTGATCTGTTTCTCTCACTCTTGCACAGTGTAAAAACAACAAGCAAGTTTTAGGTAACACAGCAAGTCACAGCAGTTAATAGTATTTATTGCCATATTTTTAAATGTTTCTATAAAAACTTGATATATATGTACAACCACCAAAACTTTCTGAGAAACAAAAAATATTATTACATTTTTATTCCTGGTCTAAATGGTTTATGCAGGAGTTAAGAGCATGTGATTGTCGCTCAGCAACTTTGAAAATACAGCACTTAATTAAATATTCTGCACATGCTTAGAGAACTAAATTTAAGCAGCCATTTATTAAAGACATTTATTCACACTTTTTCCAGTTGAGATTTCTGCATTTATGGATGATAAACTACCAAGGTCTGAGGGTCTTTATTGTGGGTGTTTTCAGCCTTTGGTTCAAATAGGAAAACCTAATTCAAAACAAAGGTTTTATCTGCTTACCGAAGCCTGACAGAACCTCTCAAGAAAAATACTTGCATTTCTCTTTTGAAGGCATATTTCTTTTGCTTTTTAATGGTGATAATATATAAATATCTCTGCTTAGAGTTTCAACAGAACCGTGGAAATGCAGTGGCGGATGAAATGAAACAAATTATGAGAAGGGCTAAAAGGTGGTTACCACTGGCTTTGTAATTCTTTTATCCCTGGATTATTCCATGTATCCTTATAGCTATAGCAGAGTTGTTCTAGTTTGATAGTTTGTCTCTGTTAATGACTGGATTTAAATATTTTATGTGAAGTTTATGAAATTATAATGTGTAGGCACTCTAGGATTCACCATCCACTTTAAAAATACCCTGCTATTCTCTTCATTTAATGGTAGACGTCTGTAATGATATGTGACTCTTCTGAACTTTATTTGAAGTAATGCAAGCAAAGGCCAAATACTTTCTGAAAGTAATTCCCAGTCCTATCATAATTTTTTTTTTTTTTGTTTGAAGATATCTCAGTCTATGTGCATATATGCAGGTGGGGGAAGTCTGCCTAGAGGAAGAAATTTAGTTTTTTCAACTGAATGCTCAAGGCTTCCACAAAAATTCACAGTGGCTGCAGGGCTGGCAGGTAAACTCAGAAAAGTGTTTCTTAACAAGGGCAAGAGACACTTTCATGCAGTGTCAATACTTCAGAATTGCTGTAGTAGTCCATTAAACTTATGTAAAGCTATCACAGGAGGAAAGGGAAATTTTTACCAATCAAAACCTTAATTAGGGCACAAAGCTAAAATCCAAATAAACAGCTATATCTTTTTTTCTGTGACCCTAGATATTGGTGCTTATCTCCAACAGAATTTTCCAAAACATGTATAATATGTTAAGCTTCACAGAATTTTCTTTGCTCATCTCTTTTTGCATTAACATCCAAGTTTCTGTTGTCTGCTACTGTTTTTTCTGTTTCAAACACCTTCCACATCCCCTACTCCCCACCCTTTAACAAGGGTACCAAGCTAGTGCTTCAGAGACTGTACAATCCTTGGAGATATGAATTTAAAACATTTTTCCTAGTGCTTCCTCTTGTTTGAAACAGAATGCATTTAAGATTTTTTTAAACTGTAATTTCTCACGCACCAAAAATCATGCTTAGTTTCAAGATGCTGGGCCTTTCTGCCAGTGAAGGACACTATTCTTGCTCCTGTTCTTAGAACATAGGCAGATCCTTGAAATTGCAGAAAGCTCTTGGTATCTGGCAAATTTATGTTCCTTAGCCAATACCCATTGACTAATATTTGTATGGGTTTTGATTGGGATACCCTGGTGAGGAACTGTTCCATTTTTGCAAGAGGATTGTGACACACTGCAAATTTTGGTGCTTCTGTTACATATTTTCACATTTTCAATATTTACAGTGCAGTGTAGAAACAAAGTTTAAAGGTTCATTGTGAGAAAGTTTTAAAATCACATCATCGGGAAAAATGACTTCTACAAACAATCAGGAAATCAGAGTTATTTGCACCTGGAATGGATGAGACTTTGCCACCTGCTCAAGGGTGTAGAATCAGGCCACTGGAGGCCACAACAGCATGTTTTAAAAATTAAATCAGGATACAAAGAATACCTATTCCAGTGGTACAGAACCAGGCAGTTTTATGATGGTATTGCTGTAATTCTTTCTGCTGAGGGTCTAGGTGGGAATTCTTTAATAAGCTAAAGGCACAGTCCCTTTTTCGCCAGGTGGTATTTGTGCTCTGAAGTCATGGGTTGATCTTTCAGCAAATCCAGCTTTCAGATGCCAAAATCACATGAAATGCACAAAGCAAAAGGATGATACAGCGCAAACTGGTACAGGTTAATTTCCCCTCCTTGTCTTTGCTTCAACATCCTTAACTCCTTGAAGCAAAGAGAAAAGCCCCAGAACCTAAAGAAAAGTAACAAGAGCAACAAAAATCTATGTTGTTGTATTCCCTCAGGATTTTTGCTATCTTTCATCTGTCCTCTTCTCCAGAAGAAATTCATACTGCATCTTGGATCATATTGGTCAGAAATACAGTCTTATGTTCTTACCGGACCTGGATTAAAGTTCCATTGCTGATTGCTGTATTAATAAATGTGAAGTCACAGCCTTGAGTTCCTCCTGCTATGTGTGCCCTTTGTTTTCTCTACATTTCAATTCCAACCATGAAACTTCCTTACTGCTGTGGATATCTTTCCATGCTAGGCTTGCTGACAGGAAATTGACCTTAGGACGCCTGCATGGTTTTATTCTCTACAGGAAATTTTGGAATAGCCATGTCCATGTGCATGTAAATGTGTGGAATAAACTAGTCAAATTCTGGGAAACAGGAATAGTTGAATTTGTCGTAAAAAATGGTAGATGAAAACATCACTAATTGTATCTTGCTGTTGAAAATTTGATTCTTGAAATTCTCTTACTTAGATAGAACCTATTTTGTCAAGATATGGTTTTATTCCAAAATTCTAGGATGATATATGAATTTTCAATTTTGAAGTCAGCCTAAGAAAGTAAACCATTGTGTTTTACATAGAGCTTTCTACCAAACAAGATGACTATATATACCTTCTGAAAAGTGGGTTTCAGGATAAAGGGAACTTTATATCCCTGAGCATACTCTGTCAATATTTCATCATCGGAGTCAAATTAGGCATGTCCTGTCTACTCAAAATTTTTAGCCACTGGTCTTCATCTTGCTTCTTTCCTTCTATTGCCAGCAGGTGATATCTGTACATGCAGCTACCAAGTACAAAAAGATTGACACAATGATGTTGCAATGGTGGCTTTGCCAAGTTATGAAAGGATCACCAGGAGGTGAAAAATGTTTACCCAGGCCCAAAGAGCACTGCCAAGCTCCACTGTTGCCAGCCTCACCTCAATCCAAGCAGTTCATGTTTGCTGACTGTCTTGCTGATGTTGAACCACAGTGAACACTAAAGGCCTTGTAACAGATTCAGCAGGACAGTGAAAACAACCAACCCAAAGTGTCTGTCTTAAACCAAATTGTGAGTGGAAAGAGCAAATGTGCAGGTGGTGGCAGAAGGCATGAAACCACAAGTAGTTATGGCAAGATTCACCTGGCCTATCCTTTTTTAAAATATGTGTGCATGAAAGAAGGCTGAAGCAGACCTAATAGTTCATCTGTTCTAGCCTGCTGGTCTCTTTGTGAGCTTGCTCACTAATCTGTATGCATGGCCAAATATAGTGGATAATCATTTACTACCACATCAGTGAGCTGAAATGCCTCAGTAAGAGATCTGATGAACACCAAAACTGGTAAAAAGGAAAATTTAGACAGCTCAATTTCGAGCTGATAAAAAGTGAAATCTTCCTGGTAGTAGCAAGCATCATAGAAGCTCTGCTCAAAAGGACTCAAAGTGCAAGAACTGTATGCATTAAGAAAATCTGGAAGAAGCTCAAGACCACGTTAGGAGAATGTAATTTATTCATTTAACTTTGAAAATAATGAAGAGATGGTAGATGTCCTTAAACAAATAAATAAAACATTTCAACCTGAGCTCACCACTAACACCACTAGTGAATTAGAAACTCCATGGAAAACAATGGGCAGAAATCCATCTTGGTCTTCTGCTGAAGATTTGAGAGAGCAGAGAGGAATATTTAATACATTCTTTTTCCCATATCCTGCCACTTCTTGCTCATCCATCCTCACTCTAAAAATATTTTTCTTTGCATCTAATGTAAATTACTGTATTTCAATTTATGTCTAATGCATTTTGTTTTGCCTTCATGTACCTCCACCTTCTTTGTAACTGCCATCAGCTTTTTGGAAACACTGATAAGATCTCTCCTTCCCTCTTTCTTCCCCAAGCCGAACCAGCCCATTTCCCTCAGGTTCTCCTTGTATATCCCAGGTTGCAGCCCCCCAACTGTTGTGGTGGCTCTATCCCCTCCACATTCCCAGAATCCAGCAGGAGACCTTCCTGTGAATCACCCACATTAGTTTTCCCCCTATTACTATGTTAGGCAAAGAATTACCTGGCAACTTTGCACAATTCTTGATTTTTTTTTTCTGGTTTAAGACATGGAAGGTCAAGTATAACTGGTTCTAGTACTATAGAGGAAGGTTTTGTTCCTCCTAATAGCCATGCCATGCCAAGGAAAGGGAAAACCTTATCCTACCTGACTGTCATCAGTCATGAAAGAGCAAACAGTTACAGAGAGCACATGTATTAATTAATAGCAGTTGACTTTCCTTGTGTGCTTGCACTGTTGCAGGCCAAATACAGGCACATCTTCCAGAGCTCTCAGCTGCCTACCAGGACTGAGTCACTGGTGAAGAGGGCAGACTTCCCCTGAGAATTTGACCATGTCCAGGCCCCATGGCACATTTTTTTTTTGGCTGAAATATGTCATCTAACACTTATTTAAAAAAAAATTAATTAATATACTATCCAAAAGGCTCACGAGTTGTTATCTCTTGACTTTTTCTTTGTTCATTTTTTATTTACAGATCTGTGTTTCGAAGGACTAATCTGTCTTCTTTTGCATGAGAAAGTCTCTGTCTCTGAGTTTTGGAATTAAGCTATATACCGTCAAAATATTGTTAAATTTACATATTTTAGTGTGTCCCAGTTTCATGTTTCCAAGATTTATGTTTAGGGTGTACGTTCATTAGATATTTCTGAAGTTATGTGTAAGCTAAGTTGATCTTAAATGCTGTTCTTAGCATGAAAGATTTTTTAATCTTTGTTTTTAATGTATTTAAAAGTCTATCAGTGTCTTGTTGAAAAAAGTTCCTTTGAATACAAGGCTTCCTGAATCTCACCAGAGTGAGTGCTGACTGAATTCTGACATCAGCACCGAACCCAAAAGTTCTTTAATATTCTTTAGTTTGTATAAAGAAAATTCAGACTTAAAAATCTCCTTTAAAAGCCTGAATGTAGATATCATGTGACTCATGTGCTACCTTTGCATTTTGAATACTTCAGTACCTATTACCTTTGCATTCTGCTGTTCCTTTGAGTATTGCACTTAATTGAAGGGGGTTGTTGCACAGACACAAATAACCGTGAAAATGCTCAGTGCATGTGAAATGCTCACATTTTTGAACTGAACAGAAGCAACAATGTTATACTCACGTTGTGTCATTGATATAAAATGATTTAACTGATGCACAAAGACTTTTATGCTTATGATAGGTAAGGAATCTATTATTACACAGTAACTTTAGCAAAGTAGAACAACTGCGGAGTATTTTTTCTCCATATGGGAGCTGCCACGTTATGTAGATTTTACAATGAGCGTAATTAGATGTCTGTAGAGTAGTGTTTGATTTTTACATCAACTGAATATAATTTGCAACAGCACAGGGAAAAAAACTCCAAACAAAAACCCACAAATCCCCTAAATCATTCAGCTTTGAAATTGTATGAGAAATCAGAACAGGTGATTTAGAAAATAGCCATGAAGTATATGTCTAAGAAATGAAAGGAAGGTGCCAAAGCAATAAAGATGCTGACATATTTCTGGTTTTGAAGGAACTAGAGAGTTAAAGGACAGCACTAAATGTCTCATAACCCCTCTGTTCTTGTGATATATCATGGCATTAGACTTGTAATGCAAACAGAGAAGAAAATCCAGCCACCCTTACTCAACTGGACAGCTTCTGCAAAGTCAAAATATTCAGCAAGATAGAAGCTGTAGGGAAGAATCCCACAGGGATATTAATGAATCCAACAGAAAATTACTTCACCTTCACTCCAAAGGTTTGGTGATTCTTAATAAGGATCCCTACTTCCCACCTTCCCATTGTAGGAAAACGCTGACACCAGCTGCTCCAAGGGAGACAAAATCTGAAGTCAGTTACAGAATCAGAACGTGAAGGTTCATAATTCAGAAAAGTATGCAGTGTTTCACTTTAGACTCCCTCAAAGTAACATGAACTGTTCACAATAAAACCAACCAAAAGACACACCCACAATTTTTTTTTTTTTTTGTCTCACTTCCTGAAACAAGTAATAAAATAATAAAGAGGTAAACTGACTCCTGTGAAGAGATTTTGTAAAATATTTATGTCAAAATAATATACCAAATAAATATACATGCATCTATAACTCAGAAGGCAATGTAAACATTTGAATATTTTTTTTTAATATTGCTAGGTATATATGTGTGTGTATATAGAGATAAATATAAATATATATAAAGAATTTAGTCAAAAACTTTTATGTGTTAGGGAGGATTATGGAATAGAACAAAAATCCCAAATCCTCAGAATTTTTTTTTTCCTGAGATTCCATGAGGTTTTTATAACTTCTTGCATAGCTGTTCAGATAAAGAATATCTTTTCATTTTCAGGTGTTTATTTCTTAGCAAATAACTTTGTAGAAATTAATTTGCCAGTTTCTCCTAAGGGTCTGTTAAAAAAAACCCAAGTAAACAAGGCTTTTATTACTTTAAAGGACAGTGCCCCTATTTAATTTTCTATTATAATGTGGAGTTTTATGTGTTCTTGCTGCAGCTCTGAGAAAAAAAATAGAGATGTCAGATCTCAGTATATCATATCCCAAGTGTATCTTTCCATCTAATCTAGCAGTACGTGTGCAGAATGGGAGTCTGGCTGTTTCCTGAGTTAGATGAACATTGTCCAACAGCACTATTGTGATTGCAGGTGCTTTTCTAGCAGCAGAGTCATATCAGAAATACTGAAGCAATTTGGCTGAAGGTCACTATGTGCGGGGCCAGACTGCAGGTATGGGCAGCTGCTTATCTGAAGTGAGACATCACAAAAATTGCTCTTGGGCTTCTGAAACCAATGTTGTGTTTTCTTACCTATGTCCTTTCAATCTAGCTATTGAAAGGAAGAGATACCTGTAAAATGAGTTAAGTTTGGGGGAAACTGTCTTTTGCAAACAGAATAAATATTCTAGGAATTTTTGCTCCAGGCATTTCTATGTGAGCGGGGCCCCTAGTAGTTCCCTTGTTTACCTAAATTTGCAAATGACAGAGGAAAATTATAAGCAATAGTGCTGGAAAAAGAGCTCCAACTGTGAATGCATGCTCCTTTGGCAAGAGATATGATAAAATTCTGTGAGAAATTTAACTCCACTAATAGTAGAAATGACGTTGCCTTTTGCTATATTTTTATTATATGACATATATTATTATAGATTTATTTTATTATATACCTGAATCAGTTTCTTTTTCTTTCAGTGAATCTTGGAGTTCTGATCTGACCTGCTGTAACATCTAAAGACACTGCTCTGCTCAAAAATAAGCCTGTGTTATGTTTTTTCCTGTGCCCTTCTCTGAAGCTGTGTGCAGACACATAAACCCTGCATGTGGGCTGTTGGAGACCATGTCTCTGCTCACAGGATTGACAAATCTACCACTTCCCTGGAGAGGTTGTTCCAATGGCTGACTGCTCTCACTGTGGGCTGGCTCCTGGTCCTGAGCCAAGACTGAACACCAGCCACTTCTGAAGGAGTTGTCATCCCTCTTCAACAAAGCTGAGCTTTTCTTCCCCGAATGACATAGAGCAAAATAGAGTTCATATTATAGACTCTTTTTCAGATGTCTTGAAGGCTTAGAGAAAATGCTGTGGACACTTTTTGATGTTTGTCTGCAAATGGAAGTTTTATCGGTATACTAAAGCCATGGACCCTGTTGATGTGTGCTACCATGTGATAGATAAACTGGCACAGTTTAGAATTGTTATACTGTGATTTGGTCACAAAGGCATTAGTACTTCAAGTGCAGGATAAAAAATACTATTTTGCAAACCATACAAAGTGAAAATACTGTAATATGCTGCCTTTGGATATTTGTTAAAGTGTGGCTTTGTTCTGGAGATGTTTGTAATGGACCAAGTGTTCCCTATATTTCTGCAGCTAACACAAAGTGTGAAGCCTAAATAGTGTCCTCTGTCAGGTCAATAGAAATGTGGCCATATGGTCATCCCATCTTCTTCATTTTGGACATGGAAGGTGTTCCACTGGAGCTTAGATCAGTAATAACAATAGGCTTTGATAAAAGATAACTCAAAACTTTACTGTGTTGACTTTTCTAGGCTGTCTGGACTTGAGTTAGAATAACTTCTTTAGTATGCTATGGTGCAGAAATTATGCTGTGTTTATCTTCCTTTGTCTAGAGGAAAGTATACTCTGAAATCTAAACTTGTTTTCCTCTATCTAACATTGTCAGTTGCCAGCTGGGTAGATTTTTGTTTAGCCTTTCTTTCTGGGTTAAAACCACAACTTTAAAATCACATTTCACTACTTTATCCTGAATTTTTACTGCCCAAACTGGGAAAGCAGTCTCATAATGCTTTTTTAGTCAAATTCAGCCAGATTTTAGGACTGATTTTGAAGTATGGTCTGGAGGTGACTGTCTTCTGCTGATCCCACAGGGGGCTTAGGGTCATATCTCTCTGAGTTTATGGAAGGTTTTATCCCAAGAAATGCCAGCTACTTATGATATTGCAATACTAATCATAAAGGAACTAAGCTAACAGCACAGGAAAAACATGTTTAGCTATAAAGAAAACTTGCTATTTCAAGCTGTATAATGATTTAAAATTTAATACATCTCTAACAGAATACCACTTTAAAAATGTCACTTCTGAAAGCAAAGTCATTGTTTTGGTGTTAGGCTGCTGCCCTGGGAAACCTAGGTTCATGTGTGTGTTTCAAGAGTGCAGGTGAGATGTGCTTCCACTCCGGAATGGGAGTCACTGTTGGAACATTTGAATATCTCCTTAGTCAGGCTGAAAAGGAGAATCAATAGAGAGCAGAAAATACAACAGAGTATTAAGGAGAAAACCCATTGTAAAACATCCTACTGTCCATGCTGTATTTAAGTGCTGTGAGGGAACTGGGCTATAGCTGGACTATCTTTGCAGAAGATTGAGTGATAACCTGAGCACTGCACACAATTGTTCATTAAGATAGTTGAACAAATACAACCATTGAAGAAGTCTTAGGCTGATCAAGGTACAAAATAGGGAAAGGAAATAAAATAAACATTTGTGGCCAAATGACTGTAGAAAATGGTAAGTGCTGATTTATCAAAAAAAGATGAATAATCCTTAATGAGAAAATATATCAGCAGAAATAATATCTTTTTTTGCAATGACAGACTGATTGACAGGTTTGTCAATCTTGTTCCTTTTGATAAGTGATTCAGAAAAATTGCTTACAGAATATCTTCAAGAATGAGCAACAGCTGTGCTTGCAAGACATTTTTCTGCCACTAATGCTTAAAGGTTGGGGTCTGATACTCAGAAATACATTGGTATTTGTGATAAAATTTCTGCTGACTTCAGTGGTGCCAAATACTAGAAGCTAAACAGGCCCCAAGGGCACCCTGCAGGAGATGACTGTCCATTTTTTTGGACAATCCATGTGGTCCAGGAGTGCTCATCAGAGTCACACCAAGGTTCTGCTGGCTGAGCCAACCTTCAGGCTTTTTGAGCTGTGTTTCAGGCACACACCTCCATGTGCAATGGGAAATAGTGTCAGTCACACACCTCATGGCTCCAGCCCTGCTGCTTAGCCCTTTTGTATTCTGTTTCTCTGTTTTTGAAAGAGAGGTCAGAATGAAAATGTTCATGGTAGATTATTCAAAATGGCTGGCACACTTAAAAACTCTAAGAACCGTTGGCAATGTGTAGCATACAGACTACTTGTCTTAAATTTCATTCTCTGAGCACCCACCACTGAGACATGTTTTTTTTTTTAAAAAAACCCCACCCTTGATGATTCAGTAACATCAGACAAGCAAAAATTTCACCGTCAATCATTACTGATGCTTGAGCCAAAGTTGTCAGTGAGTTCTACATTCTCATTTTTAATCTTCTCCTCAAGATGACCTGTGAATTTTACATCCTGAAAAAGGATGATTTTGTCCTGACATTTCATGGTAAACTTATGAGAAAATAAATAACGGGCAGTTCCATCTCCCTTTTCAGACAAAAACCCTTCTTTATCAAATAATGTTTCCCCGAGTTGAGATAGAGAAAGATAGAAAGCACTTTATCTTAATATTTCTGAATTTCCTTTTTATTGAGACTTGAAGGATTTTGTCTGTATCTCTTATCAGATAAGGAGATTACTAAAATCCCATATAGAGAGTCTGAGCCATTTGCACCACCAGCAGAGGTTCTGTAACATCTTTTTATCTAGAGGTGGTCACCTTTAAACTAAATAACATGAAAAATACCTGTTAACCATAGCATCAAAAGGATTTTGGATCCCTTCTTTGTTGGTATGCCACTCCCAGTGTGCTGAGACCAGAGGGTTTGACTACGATTTTGAGTACAATTTTGATTTCCCTCTTCTTTACTATGCATGGTTGATGCATGTTCTATGCTCCCAGGTCACTTTCTCTTTTTCTTTTTTTTTTTTCTTTTTTCTTTTTTTTTTTTTTTTTCATTTTAGTGTGCAACACCACAAATATCCCACTAGATATTAGCCACCTTTCTATCTAGTGGTGCTCAATTATCTGTCCTGAATTTAGGTGAATGTTCTGTTAGAGGAATTCTTCGATCACTGGGATTATTGTGTGTAGAGACCAGTGTCCCCAGAGCTAAATACAGATTCCACTGAAGTCATGTACAGCAGTTAAAGCTCTTAAAAAGCCCCAGGATTTTCAGACACAGAAACAATAAGTATGGTCATGCTCAGCACAGTTTCCAAAATGTAAGAGTTTTATTCTAAAACTTTATATCTGTTCAGCTGGAGTACAGTCTGACTCTTCTTAAGTGGAATCTGACTCGACCTAAGTGGGAAGATTCCTGTGGTGTTCTATTTTCACTCCTGGGGGCACATTTACTAATATTGCTTATTTTGCAAATTACTTGGGCATCGGCTTAAGAAGTGAAAATGCATCTGTGAGCTCCAGGATATAAAGGTGACCATGGTCTTTCAGAAACAAAGTTTTATCTTTGATTTTGCAGAATGAGCATTAATGGAAATGTCTTCTTTGTTCCCAGACTGTCATCAGCTGAATGAGAAGTCATTTATGGTGGTTAAGAGCTATCCTGATATGTCTAGAGGTGATGTGAAAGTGTGCTCTTTGGTATTGGGAGGTAAAAGGGGGAAAGGAACAAGATTTTTCCCTTAAACTGTTTAAATAAAGCTGGAAGGCTGTAAGAAATTGTCAGGGAAAGGCTTTCCAGTATTTTTCTGTGAATTGATCTAACAAAATGAGTATTTCTGGAAGAATGACATGAAGCAATATTTTCCTTGGCATTTAACCATAGCAGCTTATATTGGTCATTCTCACCTTTGCCACCTGGTCCCTTTGGTCATGCTAAACTACAGTATAAGGTCTACCACATCCATGGACTATTCCTAAACTAATCTGCTAATATTGTGTTCAGAACAAAAAATAAAAATTCTCCCAATCTCTAAAAGAAATGCCATCAAAAGGCTATAGAGTGAACAAAAAAATGTTCTGTGAAATACTGAAGAAGATAAAGGAAGAAAAATCTGGCACATTGCCATGTGAGATGAGTTTAGTATATCCACCTACAATTTATTTAATTATCAGTGCCAGCTTCACAAAATGCTGCCATCGGAAAGTGAATAGATTGCAGGTGTGTTGAACTGAGTAGGTTTAAAATGTTGTGACTGCCTTAATGGCTACATATCCTGTAAAATGCATTCATTTTCAAGAGTGTGATTATGGTTTGCTTTTTATGTGCCATTATGTCTAATTTGTTTTATGCTCCAACAGAGAAAGTTATTTTCCTCTTTCCAATTTATATGACAAACACAGAAGAATAATCAACTGAAAAATATATTCATTTAATATGATCATGCTCAGCTTTGCTGTACAAGTACATACCACTCCTGAACTACATTAGCAACAAATAAACATTTTAAACATTTACAGTTTCCCATTATCTAAGGACCTGATTTTTAAAAGAAGTTATTATTGTAATTAAACAAGTGAAAATCATAGTTTTTAAAAAACATAAAATAAGGTCCCAGGGACTTTAGATAACTCAGGAAAGTATCTGGTTTGCTATTTAGACTTAAGATTTTTGTTAAAAAGACACAAAAACCTTTTCTGAATATTTCTGTCGTAACTGTCAGCACAATAATGTTTCTTATAACTCTGGAAGAGAATTTTCAAATAGCTTTGTAAAACTCATAACATTTCAAGAATTATTAATAAAATTATTTTTATGGATTAAATATTTTTCATTTTTATAAAATGATTAGATAAATAGTTAAATAAAAAAGAAGTTTTTATTGCTTTCTTGTTCAAAAAGCTGTTCAATTTTAAAGTGGACTCAATTAATCCATGCATAATTTTAGTAATTGTGGTTTGAAATCCAAATTATTTTCTTTTTTTGGGGGAGGGGGTTGCTGAATGTTATTTTTTAAAAGTCTTTTTAATATGATAGCAGTATAGCAACAATACAGTGATCAGTCTGAGGTAATGGTAGAATTACCTTTGTGTGTAATTTCTTTTGAAGATGCTATATTTGAGAAGCTGCTTTTTCTGCCTTTAGTAACCTCCCAAATCAATTATCTAGTATTTAAAATTGTTACAGTCTAATCTCAGTGAATGCAGAAAGACCTCTCAGCTTTAGTATAAAAGGTTTCCACAGTTTGCCAGTATTTCAAATGTCTGCTCCTGGACTGTGAAAGGAAGAAATAAGCCATCAGGGAAAAAAAGAAAGCAATATCCACAATACGAAGTGCTTTGAGTACAGCAGAGAAACAGGTCAAAAGAGAAAGAAGAGCAGAATTGATCTGTGAAATGGTAATTTTAAAACAAAGACAATTTGCATTTCTGCTCATAGCAACACAGGATTATGTATGAAGATGCCCTTCCATTTGGGGCCAGTTCTTTTTCATAGCTTTATCAATGATCTGCATGAGAGGGTTGAATACACCCTCAGTCAGTTTGCAAAGGTGGAAATTTTCGTCAGAATGTTGCTGTGCTGGAGGGCAGAAAGGCTCTGCAGGAGGATCTGGATAGGCTGGATTGATGGGCCGAGGGCGATAGTGTGAGGTTCACCAAGATCAAAGCTTGTGCTGACCACTTGGGTCACAACAACCCTGTACAGTGCTACAGGCTGGGACAGAGTGGCCCAGTAGAAAAGGACCTGAGGGTGCTGGTCAACAGTACCTGAACATGAGCCAGTGCGTTACCAGGTGGCAAAGAAGGCCAATGTCATCCTGGCCTGCATCAGCAATAGTGTGGCCAGAGGGACTAGCGCAGTGATTTTTCCCCTCTACTGGGCACTGATGAGACAGAACCTTGAGTTCTGTGTCCAGTTCTGAGCCCTTCACAATAAGAAACACATTAAGGGGCTGCAGCAGTTCCCGAGAAAGGCAAAGGAGCTGGTGAAGGGCCCAGAGAATAAGTCTCATGGAGAGTAGCTGAAGCAGCTGGGGTTATTTAGGCTGGAGAAAAGAAGGCTCAAGGGTGACCTTATCACTCTCTACAAGAGCCTGTGAAAGGAGGATGTAATCAGGTGAGGATTGGTGTCTTCTCCCAGGGAACCAGTGACAGGGAGAGAAGACATGGACTCAACCTGCACTAGGGGAGTTTTAGTTTGGATATTAGAAAAAATTTCTTCACAGAAAGAGTGGTCAGGCACTGGAACAGGATATCTGGGGAATTGTTGGAATTGCCATTCCTGGAAGCATTCAAAATAAATGAAGTGTGGGACTCAGTGGACTTGGCAGAGTGGGATCTGATGACCTTAGAGGTCTTTTCCAATCTTAATTGTTCCGCGAGTCTATGATTCTAAGATGCATTTATATTGCAGGCAGTAAAAGTACTGGGGTTTTGAAAAAGATAAGTGAGTAGGCTTGCAGTCCTGTTCAAGCTTGGTCGGTGGCCACTGGAACTGACGTGAGAAAGGAAAATAGGGAAAAACTTTCAGAAGCGACAGACAGGAGAAACAAGATCTACATAAGCAAACAAACAATTGACAGGAAGAAAATGGCTTTCAAGTCCACCTGATGGAGACTGTTCTCAGATTATTCTTCACTTAATTTATCAACCATCAACATTAAATTTAGAGGCATGGCAATAACTTATTCCTTGAAGATGGAGTTTTGCAACTTATTCAGATAGATGTATATTTATTTTTTCACAGTGGGAACTGACATTTGTTTCAGGCCCTTAATCCTGGTATCTTCCACACACCATGAATCTGCACACGATACAAATCATAGTAAATTTACTATTACATATACATATTACACGATACAATCATAGTACATTTACATTATATCCCTCTACACTGCTGTTTTATAAGCAAAACACCTAATTCTGCGTTCTAAACTATTAAGCTGACATTCCACTTAAAATATAGAAATCCATAGTACTACATTTGTTTTTAGTGAGGTAAATTAAAGACCTTCCTGGTCTTTAATCTTGTCATATTTCATGCAGTTGTTATTTTCTTCCTTTATCAGAAGTCACTCAGTCACCTTGGTCCTGCCAATTGTTTAGGCAGTACATGAGTGACACATGTTAGATACATATGTTTACCATGAACAACCTTTCTTTTTGTGCAGATGGCCTGCCCTAAAACCCCTTGAGAAAAAAGCTTAAGCAGAAATAGCATATGTCTTTCAATGTAACCAGCTGTCATCTTTACCTCCTCCACACCTCTCTAGGTGCTAGGTTTATGGGATTCATAGCAACCAGCATGAGAAGCAAGCCAGGAATTATCTCTGTGTATGTCTGTGCATCTTGGTCCTGGAGTTGCATTACTGCTACAAATTTTTCTCTTGTGGGATAGTTTTCATTGCAGTCTTCCCGTATCATTATAAGAAAAATTAAAAAAAAAAAAAAAAAAGTTGCCTTCATCAAGTTTTTCTCAAATCTGTGAGCACTGGTCAAGTTCTATCAATTTTGGAAGTACTTCCCAAGATGTTATTCATTTTACAAAATCCTTTTTGTTGTGCTGGGGACTGGGTCAGCACATCATATTCATGTACCCAGAAATAAAGTCAGCACTATGCTGTTTTCATTCCCCCTTCTCAGTCAAGCTTTACACTGTCTTTTGTTGCAGAAGTGACCGTGAAGGTGTCTTAAGCCTCTGGAAGGCTGTGTAGAACAGAGCAGGTAAACTGTGCAAAAAATTATTTCACTTGTGCCTAAACAAAGAAATCTTCCTTTTTGTTTCTGTTGCCTAATTATTCTGCTTGATCCTAATGACATGTATAGGCTCCAGTCTTTCATCTGCGATGGGAAGAGAGTTATGCCACCTCCATCAGCAGGCGATGATCCAAGGGCTTCCACATATCTGACTTGTCTGCATGGGGGAATGCAAAGAAAGGGAAAATGGGAAAAAGCCCAAAGAAGATGGGTGAACAGGATCTCTTCTGTGACTAGAAATACCTTTTTGATTTTTCCATTCATCTGTAGAAGTAACCTTTCATTCAATTGAATGTATTTTGATATTCTTGTGGAGATGCACCAATAGAATTAAACAGCATTTAAATAGTTTTATAGTGACTTCTTTTCTTTCCCAAGATTGCAGTAAGTTCAAAATTAGACACTACTGTGAATTTGTTCTCATTAGATTACTTTCTAATTTTTTTCAATAAGCCTTAGAAATTGTAGCATTCCTACTAAACCATTCTAATTAACAAATATAAAAATGTTAATATTGTGATATTCCTTGAATGCCAGAAAAAAATTATAAGAGGCATTTTTTTTAGCCTTACATTAAAACATCTTGTAGTACCTCTAGAAAATCTGAACCTTTTTGGCAGCAATTAGAGATAAAAATAAGAAATGGCTGGAGGGGGGGAGTTCGCCTCTAAATTAAAAGAATGCATTATTTGTACTCTGTGAGAAACTAGAATAGGAACAAATATATGCTTTAAAGTCCATTGGACTCTACTGAGAACTTACAAAGGTCACGTATGAACGTATTCCAAATATATTTCTATACTACTAATGAAGTTCCAGTCTCCTAAATACATATTTAGTACATTCAATAAGGGTAACCTTTGGTCTTGCAACATGTCCAGGACACCAAAAGAACATGATTCAGTTAAATGGGACATAAATAAGACTGGCTCTTAAACATACATATTAGGTGGCATATTAATTTAGCAGGGTGATACAGCAATGGATTTAAATCAGTGTACAAGTATAAAGTACACTTAGAAATGAGTAACAATTGTGATATACAGTTGTCTCACATAAAACATGATTTTCATTACTGGTTTGTGTAATATGCTCGCAGGAAGACATTCACACTCTTTTGGCAAATTCAAAAGACAAGCAGTTACACACTGAGTTGGTGTACACTCAGCTGATAATAGCCAGTTGGTTCTTTCAGCAGATACAAATGGCTGATATGCTCAACCAACAAAGTTCAAGAAAAAAAAACCCAAAACCAAACAAATACTTTCATTCCAGAGTACTGAAGGAATTATGGATGTTATAATGGGACACTGTACTCAGCGCTGATAAGTTCACAGCTTGAGTTCTGCGTCCAGTTCTGGGTCCTTCACTACAAGAAGAACATTGAGGTGCTGGAACAAGTCCAGAAAAGGGTGATGGAGATGGTGAGGGATCCAGAGAATAAATCCCATGAGGAGCACCTGAGGGAGCTGAGGTTGCTTGGCCTGGAGAAAAGGAGGCTCAAGGGAGAAGTAAACATTCTCTACAACTACCTTGAAGGAGGTTGTAGCCAGGTGGGGGTTGGTCCCTACTCCCAGGGAACATGGAGGGGAGAGATGGGATGGGGGGAGAGACATGACCTCAACCTGTGCCAGGAGAAGTTCAGGCTGGAGAGCAGGAAGAATTTCTTGACTGAAAGGGATGTCAGACACTGGAACAGGATGCCTGTGGTTGGAGTGGAGTCAATATCCCTGGAAGTGTCCAGAAGATGATTGGATGTGGCACTTAATGCTATGGTTTAGCTGACATGCTGGTGATTTTTCGGAGTTGGATTAAATAATCTTTATGGTCTTTTCCAGCCTTAATGATTCTAGGATTTTATCACATGTCTTGATCACCTTGATTAAGTTCTTGGGAGTCTGGGGAGGTCCCTGCTGACTGTGAGCTACCAAAGTTACTGCAATCCACAAAACAATTGTGTGAGTTCCCAAAGAATGACAGACCCGTAAGTCTAACCTCAGTTCCTGAAACATTTTGGAGAAGTTATACTGGATACTACTGAAAGGTATTTAAAGAACAGTGCAACCATCAGATGCAGTCAACTAATGTTCAGAAAGCTAAAGGCCTATTTAATTAAATTCTGATTTACTATAAGGTCACCCACTTGGTGGATGAAGTGAAGGTGGTGGGTATAGTTTTTCTTGATTTTAGTAAGGATTTTGATATACAACATCCTCCTGAACAAGTTGTTCATCTGTGGAATGAGCAGGTTCATGATGCTGGGCTGAAGGGCAGTGTTCAAAGGGTTGTAGTGAGTGGGACTACACATGGCTGGTGACCAGCCAACAACAATGATCCTCACAGCTTGATTCTAGGAGCAGTTCTGCTCAATATATTTACCAACAATGTAGGTGAAGGAATTGAATGCACCATTAACAAGGTTGCTGTTGATAGGAAACTAGGAGGTGCCGTTGACTCTCTTGGGGATTGAGAGGCCTTGCACAGGGATGTCGATAGTTTGAAGTAGTGGGCAATAATTAACGGAGTGAAATTTAACAAGCCTTTTTCTGCAGCTGTGACAGTCACTAAGTACACAGGTACGAACTGGGAGAGGAGTGGCTGGAGATGAGCCCTGCAGAACAGGGTCTGGGGTGCTGGTTGGCAGCAGGCTCACTGTGAGCCATCAGGTTGCACAGCCTGCCAAGAGGGCACACTGCATCCTGGGGACATCAAACGCAGGACAGCCAGACAGTAAGAAGAGGTGGTGTGTCTCCGTCTCTCTGGGTGCCTCCCAGTGTGCCCCGGCCAGCCTCGGGCTGGCAGACAGCGCGGAGGGGGCAGCCCCGAAGCGGCCGACAGCGGGGGGACACTCTCTGGTGCCCCGAGGGTACTGAGGGCAGCTGGGCTGGTCGCCTTTGCAGCAGAGACATCGGTAGAGGATAAAGGCCGACTCTCAGCAGGGGGCCAGTCCAAGGTTTATCCGGAGATCCTCAGGAGCCCCACACCTCAGTGGTGCGCCTTGCTCAGAGTAAAACAAAAGGAACCTCAAGGTTACATTTAAAGGGGGGGAGGAATCTGAAGGTAGATACATTTGCTGACCAATAAAGACCCTCCAGGGATGCAACCTTAGGGATGGACATATGGGATAGCATATAACATCATCCTTGGGGGGCTGACCCCTGGCCTCGGACTAATCACTCGACGACTTGGACCGAAAGTTCTGGATGGAGGGGATGGGATGCTGAGTGACTGACAGAGCCAGGGTGGGGATTTGGAGATGATCTCAACACAGGAGAACGATTACACAGGTAGAGGGAGGGAGTACAAAAAGGGGTACACCATTTGGGGAAAATAAGGGGTTACAAAACCAAAACTATTACAAAGTATTACAAAGTATAAAAGCACACTAGAACAGTGGTGATCCTGCTGTATATGGCTTTGGTGCAACCTAACCTTGTGAGCAGTGTGCAGTACTGCCCTCACAAACTAAGGAAAACATGAATGTGTTCAGAGGAGTGGCTGGTGAAAGGGCTGGAAGAAGTGGAGAGGGAGGTGCAGAGTTCTTCTCTCTGTGGTCCAGGGATGTGGGAGTGATTCAAACCTGCACCAGTGGTGGTTAAAACTGGACATTCCTGTAAAGGAACCATTCCTTTACAGAGAGGGTGGTCAAACACTGGAACAGAGTTTGTAGAGAGGTGGTCAACACTTCAGTCTTTTCAGAATTTAAAACACTTGGACAATGCCTTTAATAACAATTTTAACATTTTCAGTCCTGAATTGATCAGGCAGCTGGACTAGATGATTATTGTAGGTCTTTCCCAGTTGAAGGAGTTCTATTCTATTCTATTCTATTCTATTCTATTCTATTCTATTCTGTCATCCTCCAGTTCCCTTTGATTTGTTGTAATGCTGTGGTTATTTACTCTCTGTAGAATTCTCAAAATTTTGTGAGAATCTCAGCCTTGCTCATCTCCTCTGGAGCCTTCTTCCATGGTAGGTGAGAAAGGGCACAAAGGCCTTGTCTCAAGATACCAGTTTACACAGTAAGTCTAGTTTCCCCATTGCTTTTTGTGGTGCTTCCCTCTTACGTGACTTCACAGCTCATGCAATGTTTCAGGGTCAGGGGGCAACATGCTCTTCCACCATTCAAATTGCAATAATAAGGATCAACAGGAGAAATAATTATGTGTTCTGCATGGAAGAGCTGTCACTTGTCAGTGAACCTCCCTCCCATCTTACTGTTATCATATTCAGCATCAAGTCACCTTTACCTTTTAGCCCTATGCTTGCAGCTTTTGTTGGTCAGACACATCACACAGCAGCCATCAATAAAAACAGAAAGGGGCCAATGTAATCCTGTTTCCATAAGAAGGGAAGAAAAAAAAGACAAATGCCCTGGTTTTGTACCAAGTTTATTCCTCTCCATTTCCTCTGTTCCTGTTAGTGATAACCTGGTCTGATTTTTGTAAAATCTCTCTTATCTCTGTACTCACTAATCTCCAATTTCCAATCCTTTTCATTCTTTCTCTAGATTTCCTTGGAGACCAATTTCTTTGTATTTTCTTGTCTCAGTCTGCACTCTACAACCGTACTCTTTCCTAAAATCAGAGTGAAAACCTGTATGTTCACTTCTTCTTGATCTAGTTACATAAACTTCATGATACATGTAATGACATGTACATGATATGTTGTATTTCTATAAACACATGACATTTCTATAAATACATGACATGTTGTATTTCTTAGCTTGGAGTTTCCTAGGTTTTGTAGCATACAGAACAAAACCCCATCAGATATAGAAACAGCTCTCAATAAAACATTAAACCACTATTTTATTACTTTCACTTTTTTAAGCAACAGTCACTCTTTTTGGCTACCACAAGAAGAAAATCTGAGAGCAATTTTAGAAAAGCCATTTTTCTTTTTTCTCTAAATAGAATTCAGAAATGGAATTCATAGAGTTGCATCCCTGTCAATTAACTGTGAAGTGATAGTTTATGTTGCTCAAGATCAACCTTCCATAAAAAATTTTAATTGCAATGTTGCTCATCAAGAAAAGATATTGCACTCACTAGTGTTAGAAGTAATAATTTACTGTCCATTTTTGTGATAGGGGATTTCAATATCAGGAACACCTACACTGCATATCACAGCTGCATCACTGAAGTTTACCCAGAGGAGTAAGTGGATCATCATAACTGCTTGTTGTCAGGCAGCTGCTAGGTATTTCTTGCTAGAGACTTCCACAATTTCACTGATATCAAGAGCTCCAGACTGAGTAGGGAGCTTGAAGTAAGTTACTTTTTGACAGACTTTCTTTCTTCCATGGATCATGTCCTAAAACCACAAGACATCCCGTGTATCGAACATTTTAGAGCTTAACACAGAAAGCAGAATTTAGGAAGTTGCATCTGCTAATTTAAAGATCAATATATTTTGGTCTGAAGCCAGATTTAAACACCAACAGAGACTTTAGCCTTGACTTGTTCTTCATGGCTCCTTCAGTAGGAGGCTAATTAAAGATTAGCCTATAAATTTGGTTTTCTGTAGGCATATATATACTGTCTGTTTAGCTTGATGTAAAGCTACAAGACCTAATTAAGTGAGATTTAATTCAGATAGAATAAATAATCTGATACCCTAAATTGATAAACCTCTTAGGTAACCAATTCATCTTTTTATAAATACAATTTGTGAAGGCAATAAAACTGGTTAATTAATGAAATTAGTATATATATCAGATGACAATAAATTCAAGAACTTCTGAAAACATGTTGTTGTTCACAAAGACATATGCATCCTGCTGACCACAGTATGTTGAAAATCCAGGCAAATATGACTCATCCTTAACATTAAACACTATTTTTCAGGCTGCAATGTGAAATCAACAAGACCAAAAAGCAATAGAATTTTCTCTCAACCTCCTAAAACATAAATTAGTCAAGAATGATGCAAGAAGTGCAAGGAGACTTTGTGGCCCCACCTTCACAGTTATAGATCAAAGAACTTTAGAATTTTGAAGCAATGAGATTTTCATAGAAATTTGAAAATTTTATTAGTGTTCTTCTGACTTCTGAAAGACAGGATACCTTCTAGGCAAAGGTAACATTTTAACAAAATTTATTTTCTGTCTATCTTGTGGACAACCAGCATCTCTGGCCAAAATACTAATTGTCTGTGAAACAAATCATGGGGCTACCACTGTCTTCTATGGCACCAGGATTTTGATAATTTTGATCTTCACAGTTTTGTGTTTATAAAATGAAGAGGGACACCACCATTATCAAAACTTGATATCTGATCTTGACAAGACTTATAACTACTTTTGCAAAAATTTCTAGAACCTGCATCTTTAGGAGTACAATATTCTGAAAGGTCTGTGTGCCTTTTCCAACCATTTTTAAGTGGTCTGTGAAACTCAAATGCATTTAAGTCACTTTGAGTTCATGCAGACACTATTTTCCTGATATCTAATTTCACAATGTTCCCATAAAAATAAGTACCTTCAAAAAGGAATGTAGTGTTTTTGTGACAGGATAAGGTTGAATAAAAAAAGATGAGTAATCACTAAATCATAAAAACGATATGTGCACTGTGTACTTTTATTTGTCCAGGTGTTAAAAAAATGTGTATTTTTCAAGTACCATTAAGTGACATCTTCCAAAGATGTTTCACATTTCTGTCGTAGTTGGAAGAAAATTGGAAGAAAAGAAGCTTTTAGATTTATAGGAACAGTGAAAGACTGGAAAAAAATAAACACTTAGGATCAAAAATAAGGCTCTTAGAAATGGTTTAAAAATAATACAATCATTTTTACAAAGATATTCAGATGAAATAAATATCGCTATATCTATAAAAAAAATATAAAGCACTATTATGTATTTCACTGTTTGACTAGAATCCCTAAATTACTTTCTGATTACTACTAAGTCTGGTTTAAAACAAGCAGCTATCTATGAAGTTTAACTTTATTTTAGTGGTCTACATCTGCGTGGGTTTTACTTTCTGTTCTAATGTTTAGCCATGTTTTTCTGCCTAAAGAGACTTTTTCATCCTACTTCTTTCAACCAGGAAGAAAAAAGGAATTATCACCAAACCCCATATATGCTATTAAAGCCAGATATTGGAAGTTCATCACTTTGTTGCTTCTTGGATCCCTTGCGCCTAACTTTATTTTTCTGATACTGACATATAGTGTATATAAAGACATAAACAAGAGATTTCAATATGAATGCTCTAATACTAAGTGGGATTGAATGACTATTGGGAAATATTCCTATGACATTTTCCAGTCTGGAAAAAAAAAAATCTAACTGAAAGTGATATATAAGAGGGAAAATATTTAGTTTGCTCTGTAGTTGAAATAAAAGATGAAGAGAATATCATCATTGCAGTTCTTCACTGTTGCCTAGTTACTTTCTTAGCTGAGTTTTATATGTAAATAAGTAGTGGGAGGTTAAGGATATTTAAAATATATTCCTCATTTAAATATTTAATGTGCTTTTCTTTGGTGATCTCTTATCTTTGGTATCTGAGTTTTCCAGTTTGGAAAAATCAGGCCTCTCTTCTATTAAATAATTTTGTAGTCCAATTTTCTAATACCTGCTTTCTGGCTCACCATAGTTTAATAGCATGCAGTTAAAGCACTAAGATGTTTTGGTTTCTTTCTTATTTTTTTTCTTCTTTCCCATCAAATTTGATACAGATGTTTCAAGTAAAATATTTGTACAGAATTCTCTGCTATGAAGTAAGTAAATCCAGTGAATAATGGCACTTAACTCTTGCTAACTTTTCTCTTCAACTTTCAAATTCTATAGGCCAATATCAGCACCCTCATAATAAAAAGGTGAAAGTCCTGAATTTCTGTATCTGAATCCAGTGCTCTAGTGCATATCATACAGAGTTGCTTCTTCCTTAATAATTAGCCTCAATGTCTCTCTGCTGCTTTTATAATGAAGCTGTTGCATACAGAAAACCCAGAAGACATCTATTTGACTCTAAAGCACTCTTTGGGAACAAGCCTGAATAAAGAAAAGTGAATCACATAACAGATTAAGTAAACCAGTAAAGTTAGAATATTTTTAAAAAACTAAAAACTTCAGTGGAACAGGTGCATTTGTGATTCACAGAATATTACTCCTTGTCTCTCTCGAGACCTTTTTGGTGTTTGAAAGCCTTGTGGACTTACTTTCCTGAAAGATAACACTGTGCAGCAGCTGTTGCCCTTGGGCAAATTCTCTGGGGGATAGGAAGCTCAGGAACATACGGAAGCACTGGTCACATGTTTGGTGGGTGCTGAGGAAGGCTGCTGAGAAGATGACACTAGTGGTGTGCACCACTTGATGTTAACAGCTACCAGTGCGGGAGTGTCAAAGAAAACTCAAGTGCTAGCACTCTGCTTCAGTTTGCAGAACTCACAAAAGAGCATCCTTCAGAGGTCAGGCAACGAAGACAAAGAGAAATGACTCAAGGGCTAGATAAGGCAGTAGACCTTGGGGAGTCCAGATGCCTTGACTCTTGCCTAATTGGGGTGTTCATTAACTGTGGCATGGGATTCACTGAACACCTTGTGAAACCAGACTGAGACAGCAGGGAATATTTTCCTCAAGGTCAGTAATAAGGAGTTGCCAAGGGACAGAGCGGAAAAGAGAAAGGAAGAAAGGGCAGAAGATTTGGGGTTGGGAGCAGGTCTACGTGGAGACCTTAGGCCCTTGGTACCACATCTGGGAGACCTCACATAGGTGCCTGGATTCTGTGTGACATAGAGAGCAAAAACACTGGGGCCCAAAGAGAAGAATCCCTGGATGCACTGCTGAAAAGCAGAAATGCAGTGAGCCTGGGAACAGCTTTAGTATGTAGTTAAACACATAGGGAGAAGATGTAATATGAACTAAAACCAGTTTGTGTTAGAAATTTTTGCTCTTCTCAACCTACATTGAATTTATTCCTCAATTCACTTGCTTTTTTCATTTGTGGTGCAAACCAAGACATTCTGCTCCCTCCAGTTCAAGGAAGTAACAAATAGCTGTGATCTCACTTTACATCATGGGTCTCAGTCCCAGCCATGAGAAATGAGGCAGTAGCAGGGGGAAATAATTTTATGCTAGTCAATATATCACAGTGCTGTTCTCTGCTCCTATGCAATGAACTATGCTGCTCCTTCCTCAGGCTTAAATGACACCTGGGTCTCGGGCACATACATTTAGCATTACAGGTGCATACAATTAGCAATAATTGCTTGATGCAAACAGGTGATATTCTCTGCTGACACCTCACTGGGACTCACCTGTTTCCCTTTCTCTTAGCCTTCCTGCTCTAAAGATGCTTTTTCTAAATTCACTAAATTCACAACCCCCCCCCTAAACCCCATTAAGCCCCTTAAGCACTAACTATGCCAATGCCTACTCTTCACACAACACTCTAGGAGACTACACTGGAGTACTGTGGCTAAGTATATTCATGTATACATACATAATCACATTATTAATGTGCGTACAACTGTTCTGATTCTGAGTGGCAGAATTTAGTGTAGATTATGCTAAATATAAGTCTCCCACTGTGTGACGGTGAATGAAGGAAAGTAATGAAGCTCATAATTCCATGCAAATATAGGTATCCTTGGATACTGCTGACACAAATGGCTGTTGGGATAATAAGAAAAGGAAGATACAGAGCTCAGCATTGACTCAAATTGTGACTGAAATATCAGCAGTGTATCTAATGAATTGGTCTGCCATTTCTTTATTGCTGGGGCCAGAACTATCTTCACATAGTCATATGGCCAAATCCAATTAAGTCCTCATGATTAATTTGCTGCTTGTAGAAGGTGAGGAAACTGTCAATGTAAAAAATGGGTGTGTTCTACTTTGCCACATGGCACACATTCCAGAGGCACAGTCCTGGCAGGGTTGCCTCTCAAACAGAAGGGAGAGGAGCTCTCAGGGAAGCACCTCATAGGAGCTAGAAACAAATTTTACACCTGCCCTCCCTATAACTCTGTATGTGCCACATTCTTTCCAAATAGTAATAGTTTATGACACAGTTTCTAAAATTATTAATTTTTAGCCCAGCATAGCCAATCTATTTCAAACTCTTGATTCTTCTGGCATATTCCCAATTCTGACTGGTCTAAAATCTGGTCCACTTTTAAATTTATTTGTTGATTTTTCTGCAGTAGCAATATAGTTTCTGTTCTAGTTCCCAGGCGGATACTAGTGAATTAGACAAATAGGAGGAAGTAGAATAACTCCAGGTTGTGAGCTGGACTAAAAGAGGTCACTTGGATTAGTCAAATTAGAGAAAGAAATTGTATAATTTAAAACTTACAAGGTCACTTACACTATAAATTCACTTTCTTTGGCATATTGAGAGGAAAACAAACCAGCAGACCCTTGTTTTAATGGAGATAGGAAAGTATGAGCGACAAAATAAATCACTAGAGATATCCTAAGGGTTCTTCTCTCACCTTGGAAAGAAGGTAGCAACTTTTCTGAAGCGATCCTTGCCTTTAGGAAGGCACAAATTACCCTATTCTACTTAAGAATAATTTTCAAGTTTAGTTCAGGTAGTTCTTCAGCTCAGTGATTTCAGATATCCCAGTACTTTTTATGATGTTTCAGCAATGGCTTATCATCTGTGCAGTGCAGATAACAGGTGTCAAGGGTTGGTGTTAACTGCATCTTAGTTTCTTCTGCAACCTACTCAGCTCCCAGGTCTTTATGCTGGAACCATGACAAGGCAAAAACTTTGATGCTTAACACAGGATCAAAGACTCCCAACAATTAATATCCTTGTAGTTACCAAAAAAAAAAAAAAAATCTCTTGACAAGAGCCCAAGTCTCATCAAAGTATTGAGTCCTCTCAAAACAGATGTTAAATATTCTCCTCAATAATTTTCTTAATGCAAGTCAATAAGCTTCTCCCCATGAGCCATGCTGTTTGGGAGTACTTGAAAATTACAGAAAACAACTTATTTTGAGGTTCAGGAAGGCTGGAAGCTTGACACTTATGTGTCAGTGGCTTTGAGTTGATTTGTATCAGCTAAGGAACTGACATAGGGTGAGATCAAGTTTTTCCCATTCCTCCTCCTTGTTGCTCTATATAGAATATGCAGCACAGCCTACTGTGAGAGAACTGGAAGGATGCCTGGTAGCACCAATTAGATCCAATAAACCTCAGATTTCATGCAAACTTTTGACCATATGAGAAGGGATCTTCCCCTTCCTAACTATCTTGAATACCTGTTCAACAATGTTAAATTATTCTTTAGTGGTGTTAGCACTGAATTTGGACGAGATGAAGGTTTAAAGAGGAAAATGGAAGTTTGGTTATAAAATGATTTGAGTTGGTATAAGTATGGGAGATTTTTTTATCTACCTTGTGGTAGGTCTTTGAGCTAATTTAACTTAACCAATCTGACTGTAATCAATCACTAAGAAGTCATCCAGGCTTCCTGCATGTTATAGCCCCACACATGGGCTCATATATTAATCCAGCACAGAGCTTGTACAAAACAGACACTTGTGAACCCTGTGCTGTAACCTGGGAGGACATTCATAGAGATGTCCTTTGACAGAAATAGCTGGGAATGTCTACTTTTCTTCAAGGTAAAAAAAAAAAAAAAAAAAAAAAAAAAAAAAAAAAGCTGTGGAAGTATAAAGGCTCTGAAAAATCTTGAGGGAGCCTTTTGATTCTGCATTTTGCTGAGCAATAAAAGGCCAGTTCTTAGATGTCGATTAGATTCTGCTGCACACCATGCCAGTTCACAGTGCTGTCAGATGAGCAGATCATCAAAGTGCAGGCTTCAGTGATGGATGCTTTTAGCTTCTCTTCCTTGATGTGATGATAGATTTGTATCTGTACTGATAGGCATTGGTAGACATCTGTCTTTAGGGTTATGTATGCTGTTAGTGTTGCAAGAAAATGAAAAGGTGCTGACCTGAGGTCTACATGACTGAACAGAGCATGAGATGCCACAGGACATGAGATGAAAAATTGCTGGTTGTGATGATAACAGTCAGAGCTGACAAAAGTAACCCAGAGTGCTATGAGATGGCTAGATTTTGCAGATGGTTAAGTGGAATTGTGTAACTGATTGCCATATTTCAGAGAGGTAACTGAGGGAACCCTCCAGGGAGTGAAAGCTTACAGGGCAGCAGTGCCAATTCATGTAAAGGTGAACTAGGTAATGGTATAGGAAGTAACAAATTTCAGAACTGTGACCAAAAGGTAAAGAATAATTCTGGGCAGGTTGGTTATTTGGAAGGGATCTGGGAGATCAAAGAGAGGTACAACAAGGCAAAAAGGAAGATCACGAAATAGGGAAAGAAATAATATGGAAATGTTGCAGGTGGTGCTGTCTCAATTTTCCTCTCAAGTAGTCCTCTCTTTTGTCACAGCAGAATAAAGAGGAGCAGCAAACCAAAGCCACTGTGTTGAATACAGGGCAGAGGTCCCATCTTACTGGCTGCAGAGTAATGAGCACAAGACTGGTTGCTTCCCTGGAGAACTACTGGAGGGACCAGCCAATCATCCTGCTGTAGGGCACTGCAGCATCCTGTTTAAGCGGGGGAATAATGAAATGATGCAACCAAGAAAAAAAAGGATTTTTGAAGAGGGCAGTAAGGAAGAGAGGTTAATGATTGAAAATAAATAAGTGACGATATTGAAGGGGATTAAAATTTAAAAAATTGCATGCAAATTAAAGAAATTAGATTGATTCTGCATATACATGTATGCATAGTTTAAAACTTGTTTGGCCATTGACCAAATTTCACAGAAAGGAGTATTTGTCCTGCCTTCTGGAAGTTGCATCTCTCGAAGTATCTTTCTTTCAGTGGTTGCTTGATTTGATTCTCTTGCTGATGTTGTCTCCTAGCAGCTTGCTTTTTGTCCTGCTTGCTACATAGCAATCATAGCTGTTATTAACTACTATAGGCATAAATAAAGCATGATGGATGAATTAACTAGAGTCATAAACAGTGTACTGTCTTACAGGAGGTTTTAAATGTTTGCTGACCTTTGCTTCAGTCAGATATGTATCATATATATAGATACATGTGATTGCAAATATTGATACTTTCATGCTTTATTTTTTTAATGAAGTAAAGGCTGACAGCATGTCTAAATGGAAACTTCCTTGTTTTTTTTTTTGCAAATGAAATATTTACTTATGTTTCCTGTTGTTTCTGCTTACTTTCCTGTTAGACATACTTAACTATTGATTAAACTTTTTACTTTACTTACTTTCATTTAGATATTCATAAGTAGAATGTTAATATACAGTCTAATTATTTTTTTTCTCCTATTTCTAAGATATCAACAATTTGATCACACCTGCTTGTGTGGCTTTATAGCATCAGAAAACAACAGATGATTTTCAGATTGGCCTAGCTGACAAAAAAGAAGAAAGGCCCTTTCAATGGGAAATTGCACACTGTACTCTGAATGCAGTCAAATGGATGAAGTAAGTGAATTTCCCTGGCACTTTTTTTCTGAAAGACCTCCCTTCTATTAATTGGAGTATTGTGTTTACATTTCCATTTGTCTTCACATAAGAACCTAAGTAATTGTTAACTGCATGCAGAGAGAAGTCCAAGAGAAGAGTAACTGTGTATAACAGCTTTGGAAGGGTCAAGAGTGAGTTTGGGAGACAACCTTTAGCAAGTAACACGAATCAGTGATAGTAAATATTTTAATCTAGTTCAAGACATCAGGAAAACAAAACCATTCTAAAATTTATTCTATCAGTTTTACCAATAAGATACCTCTTTATTAGTGGGAGAAAACTTACAACCCACCACAACCCAAAACACAAAAGTTCTTATTTCTACAGTAAGCAGAGATTTTGCAGAGCATAATTTACCATCTCATATAGGTTCCAGCTAGGTAATACCTGTCAATACATGATACCAATGTCAACCTTCCATTGAGAATAGTCACCTGAATATTTTACTTCATTTGCCAGAAATTTGCAATATTTTCTTTGAGTTCTACTCCTCTCTAGCAAATGTGATTGAAATTCACCAGTAAGTTCGAAACTTTCAGAGGAAGATGAGAGAAAGGGTGAAACTGGAATGAGCTACTCAATCAAATAAGTCTCATTTACTTTAGAGAGTAGGTTTTATGATGATTTTCTTAATTGTGATAACAATTGGTAGTAAGATAATTGAACATGGCTGCACATATGCTGCTCTATAGTATTTCAGGGCACTGCTGAAAAATATCGTAGTATGCATATAACACCACTTGCCCTGCTTTTTGGTGCTCTAGCCCACCTATCTAAATTTCAGGAACCAAATGCTCTGCTTTAATTTCTATGACTCTCTGAGGGGTTATGAGGAAAATCATTGAAGTTGGATCTTTGTCACTTATTGGCTCTGAAACTTACTTATCTATGCAGAAGAAAAATTACACTAGCCTGCTTATTTCATCATGACATAAGCAGCCTTCTTTCATTTCAGACCCTATTTCTCAGGCTGTGCAGACTGTGAATGATAACATTCTGAGAATTGTGTGAATAAAAAAACTTCTCTACGTGTCCATACCTGGCATCTGAGATTGCAGCATAAAGAAAAAGAGGGTAAAATTGCAAAGGACTTCTGGTCTTGAAAATTTTGTTCAGGCCTCAGAAACTGAAGCTCTTTGAGCTCCTCTTAGTAAGAAGCCATTTATTCTGCTGTCAGACTACATTCTATGGAGAAAAAGTTTTGTTTTAGGGACAGACTCTTCTTTACATAATTAAGCAGTAAGCAGCGACACTAAGTAGCTTTTTCTCTTAGACAGAAACGTAGCAAAAAAATTGTGCAGGATCTTGCTTCAGAAGGCCAGTCTATATTCATTACATGCACTCCCTTACTCCTCTGAGCCAGTGAACTCCTAGCAGCATGAGCTCTGAGGCTGTATTATAAAAATTCCTACCCTCTTCATCTGTGAGCCTCTTGTTCAGCAAAACTCTCAGTGGACATTCAGTGAAAGCAATCTTATATTTTATGTCTGTGGTTCCTACCAGAAATACCTCACTTTCCCGCCCTACCCTCAGTAAGCACAGAAAGGTAGGAAAAAAGTGCCTCTTCATGATTTTGCTCGGTTAATTCATTCCTCCCAAAGTCTTCCTTTTTTGTCTAAGCATACTACTGAGCTCTCAAATAGGGGCATAAGTGAAGTCAGCTTTCTCCATCAGTCTTGAATAGCCTACCCTGTGCACAAGAGGCTTTACAATCCATTTTACTCATTTAGTCAACATAGCTCGGAAAAATTACTATCAGGCACTAATACCGACTTGGAACACACAGATGGCAGAAAGCAGAGCAAAATATTACTAAACAAATAATGTTTTGAATGTTAGTGTTTAGGGAGATGCAGAAAAAAGCATACAGCTCTTGCCTGCTCCACTCATTCTGTTAGAGGCTGGAGGAATTTTTGCAAATTGCTTCTGGGGACATGGTGGGGGGATCGAAACTTCACAGGTGAGTTCTTTTTTTCATAGCATAGGTCAAGTGGCCCAACTTATTTAGAATAGATTTATTTTACTGTTTAATTTTTGGGGTTTTTTTTTCACACCAGAGGTCATCTCATAAGACAGCAGAAGACTTCTTTATATTTTCTCCTCATAAACAATTTCATATGAAGAAAGTCATCAGCACCTGAGAGCTGTATCTGTATTATTGCTTTCACTGCACTTGTCAGACCTAACCCAGCAATGAAGCTGAGAGAAATATCTTAAATTTAATGATTTTCAGTAAAGTCTTTTTTTGTTCAAACAGTGAGTTTTGGTGGTACCTTTTCCAGTAAGACAACTATTTTATAATGGAATTACTATCATGAGACCTTATAAGGGAAAGGAGAGGGCATAGATTATTCCTTTCTGTAATGAATTTGTAGTCTGAAATCCTTAGCCAAAGCCTGAAGAAAAAACAACACTTCTCAAAAGGAAGGAGGATTGCCTCACTAACAGAGAAGTGAACAATATTTTTTTCTTGAATGACCTTTTTAATTAGAAAAATCTAACTTGAGGATTGCCAAATCTATACAGTATTTGATGAATTCTTTCAACAAGACAGGAAAATGAGAATAATATTTTTAAAACTCCAGAAATCAATAACCTGCACTTTCTCCCCCTCTCCTTTTTTTCCCTTTAAAATAGCCCTTCTTATTTTAAGAGCATAATATCTATTTCCTTATTTTAAATTTCTCAGTTTCTGAACTCATTATGAATTCAGCTGCCTGAATACAGTTAGATCAGAGTTTTTGTTATAACAATGTAGGTGAATATTCCTTATTAGCTTTATGCAAAGTAAATTTTTAGCAATTTTCACCCTTGGTTAAAAATAAAATGTATTTATTTTCTTGTACCTGGTCAAGGTTAGAGGAGATAATATTGGGAGTTTCTGTTCCATTATGGATAACTGATTTCTAGGCTACAATAAACAAAAATGAGACAAAGCAAGAAAAAAATTATGCCTGCAAAGAATTGCAGTTCAGACATGAAAGGTATGAACACAGAGTACATGTTTTAGCAAATACTAAAATTCAGATTTGACTGGCTGCTACTAATGTAGCACAGCAATACAATGTTGAAAACTTCACAAAAGCTGAAACAATTAGATGGTTTTTAAATTTTTTAAAAAAATTTTATTTTACGAAAAAGAAGTGTCAGAATGTCTTCAGGTTTTATATTTATGATCAGATTTTGAAAATAATGGAAGAGCTTGATGAACAGCAAAATTATTACAGATAATCAGCATAGAAAGCCTGTTTTGCCATCTTTTAGTCCACACAAATTTTTGGATCCCTTTTATTCATTGGACACATATAAATGCAATCCAAATCACTCTCACTGTGAGACTTATTTTAAAAAGCACTTTGTGAAATTGAACTTGAACAAAGAAATAATATAGTTCGTTAAAGAACTCATCTGTGTACCAGTCTTGTTATTAAGCAAAACAATCAGTTTAATTTTTTTTAATTTACGAAACCATTTTGGGATAATCAGAAAATTGAACATTGCATACCACACTGCTCTATGTACATTTTAAGATAATTAGATGTTCAATATCCAGGATTCCCAGGAAGAGAAATAGCTATGAGCCTTATTCTGTTTTGAAACGCAAACTCCCCTGATTGGATTTTCATTACTTTTTCTAATCACTTGATTTTTCCGTCTCTCCTCCTGGTCCTCTTCTACCCCAGCACAATTTTGGATGTGTGGGGCAATTTATGTTTGTTGTTGTTTGAATGCAGGGTATATGAAAAATATGCAAAGACTCTGGGAATGTCTTCCAGACTTGCTTGTGCTGTTTGAGAGAAAGGAACTGAGTGGCGGGAGCTCTCTGTATTCTGCTTAATGGCATTATTTTAGTGTCTATGGATTTTAAATGTGAAAAAAAAGGTTGTTTAAAGTAAAACACTGTAAAAAAGGAAATAAAAATTCTATGATTAAAAATAAAGTAAAAACTGTCATAAAGTTCAACTACCAAAAATATCTGATTTAGGGGGTTGTACATTACAGTAAACTTCACCTACAAAATACTGCAGTTCTGCTAAAGTCAGTATCGTCACTGATCTACATTAGATGAAGAGCTCAACAAATTGTGTAAAAATTCGTTCTCTAATATTATAGGAAGAATTATGCTTTTCCTTTTGTTGAGTGTTTTTATTTTTTCATCCTTTTCTTCAAACCACCCTGGGAATTCAGCCAGTGACAATTTGATTCCCTTAGACTTGCCACTCATTTGCTCATTCTAAGTTTAGTACTCAGAGCTGCATGGCAGATTAATTGATGAAAACCATGGGTTTCTCTGAATATGCAAACTTTCCTGCCATGTGTTTCCCCTGCCACCTCTGCCTGTGCAGACAGCTGAGTGGATTACTGCTTCTTCAGTCTGACCCTTTCTGCCCTGATGCTATGGTCATGCAGTCAGTCTGATGTGCTGACATTTTTGTAGGTCCCAAATTTCCTGTATGAACTGTGCCTCCTCTGGGATCTGTAAGCCACAGAAGGCAAAATGGGAAGCAGAAGATTGTGGCTCACAGTGATTAACATACTCAAACAAAAATGCAGGTCTCATCAGACACTGTGACACAATAGCCCCAGGGATCTTAGTATTGAGCTGCCCTGACACAAAAGATTTAGTATCAGTTTAAAAATCAAAGTGTTCTGCCCTTTTTGTAGCCTGTGTTTGCTTGTTTGTTTCCTTAAAATAGTTTGAAATGTATTGTCTGAAGTATTGGTTAAGTATAAGAGAGCTGAATAAACGTAATACTTTTATTAGTGCCTGCCTTTTTTAGTTGTTTATATAGAGCTATAAGATCCCTGAAAACAGCTGTTTCATTGTTATTTGTCTAAGGAATAAAACGTGGTGAAAATGTAAAAAAAAAAAATAACAAATTCCATGCAAGTGGTTGACAAACACACAGACACATGGGTCCTGGGGGTTGTGAGGTTTGCCAGCTCCTGTAACATCCACAGGAATTCAGATTTAAACTCCCTCTGGAGAGATCCCATCTGGTTCTGAATTACAGACAGTATTAATATCAGCCAAAAGTGAAACTCTCCTCAAGATTCTAGGATTAAAAAGTGAAGGGTGACTTCAAAGGAAAAGACTGTCACCTTGATGTCAAACACAAAACAACATTTACCATTTGGAAGGAAGACAGGAGCAGAAAAGATTAATTTAGTATTGTGTTTTGGTCCCCCAAGAATTCCACTGCTACTTTACCTAGCTAATGTATACATTCAAAGTTCTTTGAGTCATATAAGTCATTTAAAAAGAAAAAAAGAGTCAATAACTCCAAATTCTCATGTGCTTTTACTTTACTATCTCTATTTAAATGCATATTTTGACTACATCACTGGTAAAGAGTACCAATATAACATTCCCTATAGAGGGAATTTTGGAAAAAAATTGGAACATTTTGAGTGTATAGGAGATGGGAACAGAGGGAAATAGGGGTCAAATCATGACAGTCTATAATTTTTAAAAGAAATTATATTCTCTAGCTGCCAAAATAAATGAACTTTACAGAAATAAAAATGTGTTCTGGATCAGATTTTGACTTAGCAAGTGGCACAAAAACAGATTAAAATTGAACATATGCTGAAAATCTAGGCCCTGGTATATTTAAGTGTTAGATATCTTAGCATGCGCTGTAAGTTTGCGCCTGTAAAGCACTGCCAAGGTTTAATGAAGAATGACAATAATTATACTAAATACAGATTGATTATTTTTTCAGTCTAGAAAGCTATTTCAGAGAGAACACGTCATTGTGTCACATGCCTCCTTCATTAATGTTGGTAATTTGTGCTTTACTGGCTACTTGAGTAATCCAGGGTTTGAAAAAGTCTTACTAATCCCTGAACCCTCAAACTTTATAAGCCCAGTATAAGACAATGGATGATAACTTGCAAAAAACATGCAGGTAATAATAGAGGAAAAGAAAAAAAATAAAAAAGGTGCGGCAACGTATGCTGAAGTGATCAGCAGTGCTTTCTGCTTTTTACCAAGCCCACCATCATCAAGGTACTGGCAAATAAAGAAGCCTTCAGGAAAAAATGAGGTGGTTCTTCATATTCTGATGGGGAATTCTAGATTGGCACACAAGAACTGTCTGAATTTATATATGAAAATATCTGCATAAGCACTGTATGTGAGCAACCCTTTATTATGTATGGATTTCCTACCAAAAATCCCATTCTCCAATACATGTTTTGTATACCCAAATTCCTTCAACCCTGTTCCCTACCTGATCATCTGCTAGAAGTTCTGTGGAGGATTCTTCCTACCAGAGAGAGAAGACAGTCTGTGTAAGACAAGTAATATTTGTTTGCTGACTGCAAAGTATGACCTCTGTGGCTAAAACCCCAGACAAACGTAAGTACTGATGGGAAGGCAATTATTTACAGCTGAAACGTGACTGAGGTACTCAGAAGACTTCAAAGTTGGTGCTTCCCTGGGCTCTGTGATGTGAAAATCCTCAGTACTCAGAAGGAGATTCAAAAACATGCAAGGACAAATACCCAAAGAGCTTTATCAGTTTCCACAAATTATAAGTGTGCTCACTGTCATATGCTAATGTGATTAAGTGTGCCAATGGTGAAACTCTTCAGATCTTCAGAAGAGGTACTGGAGTTGAAACAGCAAGGACAAATTCAGCCCTGTGACCCAGAAAGTGAAACAAAAGCAGTTTACAGAAAGCCCTTAAGCTGAGATGCAAAGGTCTGAAATCGCTTTTGTGCCATGAGTCAGTCACAAGTGAGGAGACAGCAGAGGATACACACCCAGTGTAATGGACATTTCAGCAACCTGCTTGTGATTTGTAGCCCTGGTTTATCCACCTGCCTCCTTACTGTGCTGTAGTTTTGTTTACCACAAATGTTATCCTGTATTGGTCCAATATGCAGAGACATTTCAAGCACCTTAACTGAGGGCTTTGCCTGTGCATTCATAAAGCATCCTGCAAAGCAGCAGCAGGGTCTTGGGTTCTGCCGTGGGCTGAGTCCTACCTTGGCTGTACCTCCCAAGTGGTATCTTTTGACATTACAGTCACTCCTCAGAGTTTCAGCAGACAAATCCCCAGCCTTCCCTCACCCTCAGTGCTGCTTTGCCCCTGGGGGACATAAAGGTAGTTGGCCCTGCATGAATGAGACACAGCCCCTGATGCGGACACTTTTGAGAGGGTTTTCTTGATAGTTGAACTCCTTGAGGGTGTATATCTGTCTGCTCATAATCTTTAGCCATGTCAGATTGTCATCTAATGATTTGGTTTGCTTTTTTTCAGTTTTGGTTTAGTGTGATTTGCTTTGGATTTATTTCCATTTTGTTCCTCCCTAGATGATGCGTTGGCATTAGGGCTTTTTTTCTCTTTCTGCCTTTTCTGTCTCTTTCATTTGTCAGACCCTTACCTGCTTCCCTCTCACACATTTAATCTAATTTTCTTAAAAAATGGCATCCCACAGTATTAATGAATTCTGCAAGTGTCAGCTTCTTAGATCACTGGTAGCTTCACAGGCTGTGAACAAAAAAGCTAATGTGTCTTAGCACAGTTTATGATTCAGTTTCACTGTATAAAATCAGCCTCTGTCCAGTTGCAATGCAGGAGATAACCACTTCATAACTTTATTTATTGACACATAACAAAGATCTGTCTCAAAGGAAAGCTACAGAAATAAGAATAATTGGAAGAGAGTAGAGAGAATAAAATAAGCCCTGACGCTGTGTTCTCAGCTCATTAGAGTGATCTGTCAGTCCTTTCCCTGCACAAGACTTGGACTCAAGGAAGAAGATGCTAAGACTGACTGACACAAGTTGAGAGACTAAGTTATGGGTATGGGCAGGTTTTGCTAAGTCTGTGAGTACTTGATATGTCCTGCATCAGAAACCCAGCCAAGGCAGAGAAACTCTGTTACTCTTCCAGGTAAATCTTCCCCAAATATTTGGAAATGTAAATGCAGCTCTTCTGAATATGAGTTTTAGTTGCCTGTATAATTAGGTATGCTCATTAAGAAATAGCTAGAAACAGCAGAAGTGAATTTTATAGCCAAAATGAGGCAAATGACAGTGGACTAAAGAAAACAAGAATGTGAACAGCTATGACAAGAAAATTTTCTAATGCTACTATTTTTAATAACCTAAAATAATTAAAAGGAAAAAAAAATTGAATACATTAACCATATTCTATTTAATTAGTTGACCATTTCAGTGAATTGAGAAGTCACTTAGGTTGATCACAAGAACTTGGTGAACTGTTATTTTCAGCAATTGAGAATTTCCTTATTTTGCTAAAAAGAAATTGACCCTAAACTTTAATTTGGCTTTCCAGAAACTAAAGAACTATGCATCAAAATCCACTCTTGATTGTGCTAAATATGCAAGGTTTTCCTTGTTTCCTTGTTTTTGGGTTTCTTTCTTATTGTTTTTGTTTTTGTTTTTTTTTTTTTTTTTTTTTTTTTTGGTTGATCACACAGCTCAAGTTAACTCGTCAGGTATTCTAGAGGACATTATGTCCATGTGAATGTTATTATTGAACCATTAATATGCAATACCTAGACATCCCTCTTCATGCGGAATATTTCATTGCTGATGAATGCCGACATTATGTATGGATTATTTAGCTTCTTAAGCATGTGTGGATGATTAGATCATCTACCATAGGATTTTATGTAACGAAACATTAGTTGTATTTCTATTTAGTCTTTCCTTCAAATTATAACTTGTTTAACTTGTGAAATAAAGGAAAAGATTAAACATAAAAATAAATATCTGCTGAGTTCACAAGGCTATAATGATACAACTTAGTGACTTTCTTAAATTCAAAGTTCTCATACCTAACACTTAACCAAGATTTGTTATTGTGTATCTTTCAAAGGATTGCAAATCTTTCCATAGCTACATCACCATGATTTTTTCTTCTAAGCAGCTAAAAAGACTGAGTTCCTTAATTTAACCAGCTTTTTCTCTCTTTCAGTCTTTAGTCTAATGTTTGGATTTTTAAGTAGGCTTCTTTTTAAAAAAAACATAATGGCTGCATGTGTTACACCAGAACAGATCTTAGCAAAGCTATAAAGACGAATAATATAATCATATAATCATATAATTTGGTGGCCTCTGTTTGGGTGCAGACAGTCAGGAAAAATGAGGGAGGAATTTGTTACTGAAAGGTGAAAGTATTTCATCTTCATGAAGAAATGTGCAATAACTCAGCCATCCCATCTCTTGTGCAAGAATTAGCCAGGAGTTCTCTCATGCAGAAATCCCTTCCAAATTTGCTTTGGAGACTGCCTAGTGCCTCATGGCCCTCTGGAAGCCTTGTTAAAATTCCAACTACTTAAAAAACAAGTTAATTGAATCTGAAGTCAGTTAAGTCTTCTAGTGGCCTATCCCAAATGAAAAATAATGAGATTTTCTGAAACTAGCAGATGAAGCTGTCTGTCCTGTGGAACTGCAGGCTCAGTATTCACTTAAATATTCACTTCATCTACAAAACACTGTGTCATCAGGACCACTGGCTGTATTTTCCCTCAGAATGAAGTAGGAAAGAACAGTAGGAGCTAAAAGAAAACATAGGTAAAATTACTTTCTGCCTTTTAAAGTATCCCTCTAATGTACTGAGAGGGTTTTTTTCTCTAACGATTCCGTACACACAAGAGAAAAATCCCCTGAAGACAAGGCCTGGCTTCTCTCAAACTAGTGAGACATTTGCCGTTGATTTCATGGCACTAGAATCTTGCCTTGATGAGCAACCACTTTTACTTTCTTTTTATTTTACTCTTAGAAACATCATTTGATGAAAGAAAATTTAGAAATTATTTGGACAATGGAGCTGTAGATTTCATTCTAAAATGCTTCAGAGTGCAATCATCGATAGGGTAGAAAATTTCACTGTCAGAAATATTTCACAAAATTTCTTCTATTAATTTTATTTTGCTATAGTCAGTAAGTATCATACTACCATCTTAAATCAACCAGCAAATATTACACAGAATTACCTCAAAGAAAAGCAGTCAATATCTTTCACACCTAGGGGTGGTGTTGTTTTAGGGAGACTCGGTATTGCATGTACCTAAATAATATGTCTTTATTTAAAATTTAAGTGGCTAACAGTGATTTTACAAAGAAAAGCTTTACTGAGTTATTTTTTACTATTGGATTTTCTTTAGGACACAACTAAATGAACTATCCAAAAGAATTATGTGTAAAAGGAAATTATTCTCAAAATTTTATCAATAATCCCATGGCAAAATTTCTTCATTACAAGGATCATGATAAACAGTATCTAAAATTGTCATATAAGTTTCAACCACTTCACATTTAAATATATGAATATATACTAAAACCTTATCCATCCAAAATAGATGATTGATCCAGGTGCTGACATTCAGATCCTGTTAAAAAAGATGAATGGGATTTGAATGCGATGGAGGCCTTGAGCTTTTCTCTCGACAATCAATTTGCTACAGAAAGCCTTTGTGAGAGTTTCAAATAGTACCTTTATACATTGCAAATGCCAAGTTTCAATTTCACAGGTTAACCCTGTCATACACAGCAGTGTCTTTGTGTCTGTGTCTCCTAACACATGTGTACACATGCACCGTGATGAACCTTATCATATCACAGGGAGGATTTCCAAAATGGTTTGATGACTTAAGGTGTCCAGAGGCTTTTGGAACACAGGGTTTCATATAAATCATGACCATCTAAATGAAATATTCAGATCTGACACAGCAAATTTGAAACATAAAACTCAAAGGAGCAAAGGAGCTGCATTTTTATCTTGTACAGGGTCTAAAATCAGAGACAAAGGTATGCCACTAGGCATGGGTGGGATTTGCCTGTACAACAGATGGAAATGGTTTCAGACTCCTTTGCAAAACGGACAAATTTGTACTTTGGGCAAAGAGAGTGCCTGGAGAATGGAGTTTATGCCCTTTAATTATCTGAGGAGTAGCTCAGAAGAAGATTTTGATGAAGCTGGATATAAATGCTTGATACTCACATAATGAGAAATATCTTTTAGTGTTTTAGTTTCAATTCCATGACTACACTACTTTGTATCTCTTTAGTCAAAAGGATGAAGAACTATTCTTCCAATTTTCCATGTTTATTGGAGTTTTCTGCCTACCTCTTTGTCAAGGTTTGACACTGGCCCAGCACCAGGCACCCACAAAAGTCTCTTGCTCATGCTGCGCTGTACAGCTGGGCAGAGGAGAGGGAAAAAAAAAGAGGGGTCATGAGTTGAGATAAGGACCAGGAGAAAACACTACAAGGGCAAAACAGGCTCAAAGTTGCAAAGTGAATTTATGACTAACAGTCAAAGGAGGATAATGAGAAGCAAAATAACTCCTTAAAAAACCCACCTTTTTGGCCCCCAGCCCCTCCCTCCTTCCCCCTGACAGTGAGGGAGAGAGGGCATGGCGGGGTTTTGGTCAGTTTGTCACCTGAGATTTTCTTCTGTTGCTCAGGGAGAGGAGCCCTTCCCCTGTGAGACTGTGGGGTCCCTTCCCATGGGAGACAGTTCTCTCTGAACTTCTCCAGCGTGGCTCCAATCTCATGAACAGCAGTCCTCCCTAAATTACTGCAACGTGAGTCCCTCCCATGGGCAAACAGTGCTCCCAAAACTGCTGTGACATGTCTCTCTTCCCACAGGGTGCAGTCCTCCAAGGACAGGCTGCTCCAGCCTGGGGGCAGGGCCCCTCTCTCCACAGGTCTCCCACAGGATCACAGCCTCCTCCAGGCATCCACCTGCTCCAGCATGGGCACCTGCATGGGGTGCAGGTGGATCTCTGCATCCCTGTGGATCCCCATGGGCTGCAGGGACACAGCTGCTTCACCACGGGCTGCACCACAGGCTGCCAGGGAATCTTAGCTCCGGTACCTGGAGCAGCTCCTGCCCCTCCTTCTCCACTGACCTGGGTGTCTGCATGTTGTTTCCCTCACACGTTCTCACCTCCTCCTCTTTGGCTAGAAGAAAAAATCCTGTGCCACTCTGTTTTGATTTTCTTATTAAATCTGTTATCACAGAGGCATTATCAACCTCTCTAATTGGCCCAGCCTTGGCCAGCAGCATGTCCATTCTCAGAGCTATTGGGCGGCTTCCAGCCGGGCTATGCCTGGTGGGCTGCCGTGGCCAGGATACCTCAGGGAGGCTCTCAGCACAGCGTCCCAGTTCCCAAGCAGCTCCCAGCTGCAGGCAACCTTAAGCAAGTTCAAGTGATATCAGCCCTTTGTGATTATCAGCTCTTTGTGATTTCAACTCTTTAGCTTGCTGGTGCCGCAGCAGATGCCGGGAGAGAGAGGAGAAGGCTGTGCGAGGTTCTGAAGAATTCTTTATTGGGGATTTTCCACGAAAGTTCTCAGCGACAGCTCTTCTGCTAAACCAGGCAGAAGTAGGGGTTTATGTACCTTACAGGGGTTTTGGAAATTGTCCAATAGAAAGGGTCAGGGGAAAGTGACCTATAGGCTTACAGAGAGATAAGGAGAGTCCAAAGGCAGAAGAGAGGGGCTTCTAAGGCCCAGTCATCATGACGTGGCATTTCCTAGCTCAGGCTTCTGACCGCCAAGGAGGCCTTGCAGGCCCTGGGCCTGCTACACAGAGTCACCAGGGATTAGCTCTGCTGGACATGATGGAAGTTTCCAGCAGCTTCTCACAGAAACCAGCTCTGTGGCCCCCTGCCATCAAACACCAGGCTAAGCAAAACAAATACGCTCCTTCTCTCACTAATTTAGCTTGTTTTCTGAGTAAGAGATAATGCTTCAGGCTTGCTCCTGAGATGGAAGGGATGATATTTAAAGTTTATCTTGACCCTTCAAGTATTATAGTAATCCACTCTAATGCATTCTTGAGGGTTCTGATTGCTTTATTCCTTTTTAACTTAAGTGATACTATATTGCCTAATGAAAGTAATTTTATCTACCTTTTTCTCTGTTACCAAAAGTCAAAGAACACTAGCTAAAGTCAAAGATGGTAAGAAAAAGGCAGAAATATTAGACATATCCCATGCAGAGTTTTGCATTCTCTTTGGAGACTGGATATTCTTCCTGTGGTTCTCCTCTACAACCTCATAAGCCTTCTGTACTTGGTGCTTGAATAACACAGAAAAATCAAAAGGAAAAAAAAAAAACAGAGAAAATATATAGCATGTTCATAGCACCTTGTTATTTTAATTCCCTCTTTAGGTATTTACATTTGGAAAGAAGTAGATTAGAGCAGTCATGTGATAGGTATAAAAAGAAATACAAAAACAACAAACAACAAAAAGTCCAGAAAGAAACCTCAGATCCAAATGATGAAGATGTTTATAGTGGTAGGAGCAGGAATTAAAACATAGTCATAGTCTTTCCATCACTGAACCCTTGACTGCACCAGGTAGGCTGGGGAAAGAATCGCCATTTAAGAGGATATTTCAAACAGAAAAAAGGGAAAAATTTCAATACCAAATATATATGCAAATTAATTACTATTGGTAAATTGAGAGGAATGTGCCATTGTTTTGTGAAAAATATGGATAAAAGAGAATTGTTCTGTCAAGGTCATGGAGTTAGTAAGGAACTAAAACAGATGAGACTTCATCATGAATTTTCATGCTGAGAGTGTTAATTACTACAGAAGTCCTAGGATTCAAGGTGGAGTTGTTTTTCAAATGGACAGTGCCATCAGTGACAGAGAAAAGGTATTGGAAAAGGTAGGAAAGACCAGTGTTTGGATGTAGACCAGCATTTCTAAAACTGAGAAAAGCTCTAGGGTCTCCCAAATGACTGTTGATGCAGAAACATTTGGTGGTCTTACCTTCAGAGACACTTGGGATGCAGATGCAAGGGACTGCAAGCAGCATTATAGAAAATGTTCCTTCACTTACATGATGTGAAGGGTGGGGTGCTGGTGTTTGTCACAGACCACAGGAAAATTCTTTCACTTGTCTGCTCCAATATATTTTTTACCTCTTTCCTCACTTAAGCATTTAGATTAAAAGGTTCACAGTATAAACTGTCATATATTTTCTTGCATGTGTGCACACATTCATGTCAAATATTACCTAGGTTTCAATTAATTTTTGTTATGTGAACTGAGAATGAAATAATGATTGCACACTCTTTGCAGGGGATAGTTTTATATGCTTTGTAGACACTAGCATGTCAGTGACACACAGGAGACTTTTTCACAATACTCTCATGGTACTGAACTAGCAGGGCTACCACATATTGTCAGTGAAAATGTGGATTCAATAAAGGATTTATAGATTCCATTGACCTGGAATTCATTGTGTCTAGATTATATGTTGTATTAGAGCTGGAGTAATGGTAATATATCAATGTCATCATGGACTTTTCAGACAAAAAGAAGAGAAAACAGAAAGTATATTAATTCCCAGAGGAAGGACAATAAGGCTGTGGACAACTGGTGCTATGAATACGTGAATGTGTCTGTGTGACTTGTTCTCAGCCGGTTGGTTTTCTGTGTACCAATGCCACTGCACATGTGAATGCAGCACACACCCTGGCAGGTTTGTGACAGCCTCTCCACCAAAGTGTTGTGGTGCAGAAAACACTTTGTCTGCATGACAACTGTAAAACAGTCTGTGGTTCATGGTGTTGCATTGTCAGGGAAAAACACACTGTTTCAGCAAAACATTAAAATTATTTTGTCAGTAAGGTTAGAAAAAAACAGTTAAAAAGTGGTTCTAATAATCCTTTCCATTTGTATTGGGTTTGAGGGCAGCGGGTAGTTTCCGTGAAGGGCAGGAATAGCTTAAATATACATATTTTTAGAGCCTTGTGGAACTGTGAGCCCTCTTTGTAGACTGTTAATTGAAATTAAATGGTTTAGGAAAAAAGAGAAGCTGGGGTACCTCATATACCAACTTATGCATGGATGCAGCTTTAGAGTGTGAGAGATTCAGGTAAACACTAAGAAATCTTTAGTCTGGCAGGCTGCTGTCTCATTATGATGTTTCTGCTAGAGTTCCTAAAGGGCAGGTTCTCTCATAATTGAAAAAATTTGATTTGCCTTTGCAGAACAAAGATTCAGCAACTATAACAGGATAATTAGTCTTGTAAGGCAAAGATGCTTGGGGAGGGACTGGGTGAGCATGGAAAATGGGGTGTGGAAGGAAACAGTCTGTTTGCAATGCATCATGTCTGTTTTCCTGCTGTGTAACAGCTGGTGAACTGTACTTTAGCACATCAGATGGGGATTATCCAAAATGCTTTTGTTGTTGGGTGAAGACCAGACAAAAGTAACACTGAAGTCAGTGAGACTTTGTCTGTATCTGCCCCTCTCTTGGGGACCATCAACACACAGAGGGATGCAGAATTGTGCCTCCATAGAGAAAAAACTCCCTGTGTCCCCAGGATGTGGGACAGTCAGAGCAAGGACTGGGGGCACCTGAGACTACTGCAGGGACGGGAAGGTGGGTCACCAGCCTGGACTGGGACGACCAGTGAAGTCAGTGGACATCATGGAATAGAGGTGTAAAGATCTAGACTGAAATTTCTGTCTCCTCACTGCAGCACTCCCACTCAAATATATTGCAAAATTTCAGTTAGTGGGTCTGTCCTTTCAGTGATTTCAGGTACCTCAGCTCTAATAATTCAGGTACAATGCTCTAATGCATTGTGAAATTCCATCTGAAAAGTCAAGCTGTGGTATTAGTGCTGAAAATAAGTCTTTTTTTTTCTGAAGACTGCAAAGCAGTGGGATAACCTTACAGAGTGACTAGAAACTGATCTCATTTGAAGGGAGTATAGTTCTGACAGAAAAGCAAAATCTGCCATTGAAAGAGGGTATTACAATAAATAAGAGTTAATTTTGCCAATCTGAAATTTACCTACTTCATTCTTAGAAACTTTCCAAAGAACTTTAGAAAACTCAGATTATTGGTGTCAAAAGAAACAATTGGTCAGTTATTGGGAGTCACAGATGGGAAGTAAGTGTCTAATGTGCCATTTAGTTTTTATGGTTGTGTATAAGTTTACACACAAACCATCTTGATTTTTTGAGCAAATAAATTACTAATCTTTATGCTGCACTCTTTTATACTTACATTTTGTTGCAGAACATCTAATCTTCCTAAATATTTCTCATTTCTTCTTTAAAATACTTATGGTTTTAATCATGTTTAAATACTTGTAGATTATCTTAAAAACACATCATTTATCAAAGCAATTAAGGCAGATATTTTGCTTAAAAGATATGTGGAGGGACTACATTTATAACTAGGTGGAGATAATCTATGAGAGGGAAAGAGAACACTATTTAGTGCTGAAAGGAGATTTACTCATTATTTTATGAATACTGAGCTGAAGACAAAATCAAATGAGATCTTAGTGCCTAAAAAGTGAGTTTCATAGAAGTTTTGCAAAATCTGTGAAATGCAACAGAAAGCATGGAAGAAATTAACACTCAGCTGCTAAAACACTTTTTATGAATGTTTAATGTGCAGATATAAAATAGCTGGCGTCTGTTTTCCTATAGTTTAAAATTGCAATTCTTATCTCAGATCTATTTCTAAGTATATAAAACCCTTCCCCCATGATATATCTAAGGAAAATTAATATGAGAATTATTATTTTCTATTGAAAGGCCAATAAATTTTAAGTTTGAATTTCCAGTGTCTGTTACTAAGAAAGGAATATATGTAGCAGTAAATTTCAATCTCAAAATATTTTTGTGTGGAAATTGCCTACCCCTGCAGGCATTATATAGCTTAATAAAATTTTTTGAAAGAAACACAAATTGGCCTTTGCAATCAGATATCAAAGCTTGCTTTACAAGTTCCTAACTCAGCAACGTGGATAAAGCTGTCATGCCTCACTCTGAGCTGTTAGCACTACAAATGCCTGAGCTCCAGAGCAGCAACATTTTTGCATGCCATTGGTCTTTCAGCAGAGCCCTGTGGGTAGCATGCATTTTTCAGTCATTATCCCAGTTAGATTCTTGGAAAAAAAATTTTTTAACAGCATACTCTAAACAGGTCCTTACAGTCATGTGTTGTGTTTTAAATGTGGTAATGTATACTGTGAGGCCTTGAGCAAAATTAAGTCTCATCATTAGCACTATCCTAATTTCTCTGGTGTCAAAATAACAGTAGGAGCTGTTTGAAATGTTTGGTGAGCTCTGTAGGAGCTGGCTGAATTCAGTACAGAGTTATCATTCTCCTGTTTAGCTAACATTTATTTAATTGCATCTCAGAATTCCCTGGAACCATCAGAGTGTTCCTTCAGGTACAACTCTCTGGAGCACAGTACAGAAATGACAGATATGATAAGAACACTTACTCATTTGCTATACATGTTCATAATGTGGCTGCTGAACTCCCTCTCAGAAAACTTGAACTCTGCTAAGATGCAACACTGACATATTTAGACAGAATTTAAGATGAAAGGGAGAGTGGTGGCAAACAGTACATCCTGCCTGCATGTACGCTGCTGAGGTTACAGAGGACCTTTCAATTCCAGCATAAATAACTTTTGATTAAAACTGGAATACTTGCTGTTTTCCTAGTAGAGAGCATGATACTTTCACCTGCACTCACCTGTGTCAGTCAAAATCCACTCTTCTCATATTGTAAACAGAAAAAAATGGCATGGAATGAATCCTCCTGCTAACTATCACTTAAAGTGATAAAACATGAATAGGGCATCACGCTTCCTACAGATAAACTGTTATCTCTTATTTCCCTCTGTTGCAAGAACTTTTGGGTTACCATGCAGAAATAAGTAAGCCATAAATTAAATAACTGGCTTTTATTTGGAGAGTGACAATCTTCCAAGGACATTTTACAGGGAAATCCATTCGCATTTCATAGGTCAGTGGGCTTCAAAAATGTCACAACTTTAAATAAAATAATAGAAATTAAACCCTGACTGTATATTCAGGATGTAGAAGAAGATATTGATGACAGTTTTATAGGGCCATATTTCTTGAATCCTTGGGAAGGTTTTTTATTTTTTCTTTGTAAATGGCTATAACTGTGACATACAGACTTGAGGAGAGATGCCTTATAGCTCAATTACAGTAGTCTATAAGGCCTGTTCTTTAATTCTTGGGCTTAGAGAAAACTTAATCTTTGCTTCAGTTTCTCATCTGTGAAATGGAGATGAAATGTTCCTTATAATTTTTTATCCACTTGGTTTTGTGAGCTCTGAAGAATAGCAAATTTTTGCTATATTAACAAGTCTTTTGCTCCGTGGACAATCAACATGCTGTAAAATGCAGTCTTGAAATTGAATAAGATTCTTGCAGCTCAGGAAGTCCTTTTGAAGTGAAGAAATCTACTAACAACTCTGGTTCATCATCTTGAAAACTTAAATAAAAAGCATAACTGTAACACAAGATATCAAAACAGTTTTAATGTGTTATAAAACCACACGTTTTATTACTGCAGTTCAACTTTGTTTCCATGGCCGTATGATCCTCTCCATGTGTAGCTAGACCAGCATAAAACAATTTATATAGCCTTTCTTCTTGAGTAAATTATTTTCTTTGTATTATAGATGGTAAATAAAGTCAGGTTCAGCACAAGTGGATACAACAATTTAAAATAAATAAATAAATTTGTTACTTCAAATTCCTGAATCAGAAGAGAAAATATTCTGAACCTTCTTTATTCTTTTGAAATTCCATTCTTTCTTTATTCCATGTATATAGTTTTTCAAGGGAAAAGTCTTTTCTTTTTAACTTAAGCTCCCTAGTAAAATGAAGTGCTTTTGAATTCTCTTGTGTGAGTTGCAGGACTAATATTTGCTAGTGGCTAACTGGCATATAAACTTTGGGAAATGGAATATGTGTTCCTAATTTTGTATTTTTGAGAGCTCAATACTTGAAAAGGATTTTGCCATGCCCAAACAGATTGTTTGAATAATTAGACATTAAAGGCTGTGAGATAAAGGTGATTAAAAACCAGGATACATTTTACAAAAAATGTATCTTATTCATGAAAAGACATTACAATATGAATCTCTAATGCAACCAGGATAAAGTTCTAGTGTACTAACACAGAATAACTGATTGCATGGAAGAAGAATGGGCTTTTTCAGAAGCTCCTGTTGTCTAAAAGCAAAATAATGTAACGAAAGTTATGGATTGGCATTGCATATTACCTTAGTATTATGGGAGAAATTAAAAAAAAAAAAAAAAAAGAGAGATTTGGTCTTATTAATGATGAGCCTATAATTGGTGGTATAAATTTCAGAATATTAAAATCAGTGAGAACATATGGTTGCTTCCCTACAAATGAGTAGTCATCAAGCAGCTAAATGTATCAGCATTCAGATGTTCTAGGTTCCTATCTGGTGTGCTAAGATATATCCCACTCCAAAATAAATATTATGTTAAAAAAAAAAAGGTCAGTAATTTTTAAGTATAAAGCGAAACCGCTTATCAAAATTAACAGATAAATATAACCTTTATGCTGTGATTTTCTTTTTTTGTCAGCAAAGACCTGGGTAGGGGACTCCTTTATGTTTTAAGGTGTTGCCAGTCTTGGTAAAAAAGGAAGGTGACTATAATGAACTCTCTGTCTGTTCTGGACTCACCTGCTGTTGCAGTTCTTACAGGGCTGAAATATTTCACTCATCTCAGTTCTGTTCTCTGAAAGAATTAAAACTAGTACAGAAATTTCATTCAATGAAACCTTCTGTCCAGGAGACTAGTTGACAGCGTTGTATTTATTGTTTCTTCATATAAATGTTCTAATTAAATAACTTGGAGACTTTTTTCAGTATCCCAAAAGAACATATTGTGTATAACAATTTTTCATGTTTCTGAATCAGCAGACTGCCTGTTAATTGCCTGCAACACTCTCAAACTGGCCATTAGGAGAAAGAACCTCTGCAATACTTTCATTTTCCGCCTTCCCTCTTCTCCATGACACAAATGCTCAGCTGAGAAATGAAGTGCCAGAATGTTTTAATTTTGTGGCACCTTTCGGTTCTCCAATTGGCAGGCCAGACATCAACACAATAGGTGCCTTGAAGGTACTTTAAAACATTTCTTCCTCAATTTGTCTATTAAAAAATGCAACATCTTGTTAGACACTTATTAGTATCTGCCATGCAATGACATCATTGAAATTTTCCAAGAAACATTCCCAATATGTTAAAGTATTCCCTTAGCTTCCGTATTAATAATACAATTTATAATTACATCTCTGTTAATTGAGGATACCGTGCATCAACACAAATGTGATACTCTCTGGAAGTACGTTTTCAGGGCTTTTACAAGATCCATGTAACTCACTTACTGTCTGCACATTCCTCCTGCCTTCAACATATCTGGGCCATGTTACAGCCTTTGTATCAGAGCTATAGCCTTTCAGTCACTTTAGGGACAATAACTCTTAAGTGTCCTATTATGACACTTTTCTCAACTCTACAGTAATTTTTCCAGAAGAATGCATCATGGCTGAGGTAGCCTGATTTCAGTGCATGCCTCCAATACAGACAATAGTTAGTAGTGTAAGGATCTGTTTGCAAAGAAAAACAACTCACAAAACATCCATTTTTCTACAAAGAGTATTGTCTCCTGAGCCATCAGGAGAGGTGAGTTCTCTCACCCTACAAATGAACTACTTTAAATTAGAAAGAGTTTTGCAACTGACACAGCCTATTCCAATACACCTACATTTCCACCATATCAGACACTCCTCAGACAAAAATAAAATGGTGTATCTATAAAAAGGAAACACGGCTTGTTGGGTTTTTCCCCCTAAATGATTTAATTAACCCCCTTTTTTGCTGTCATGCTGAAAGATGATTTTATAATTTTAGTGGAACTAAAACGTCATTTAATGCATTCAGGCAATTTTATACTCAGCAGCCTGACACTGCAATACAGAAAGTGGTGACACTGAGCCTCTGAATCTGGAGACAGCCACATGGAGCCTGTTTGTAATTACATGCCTAACTGGTAGTCACATGAGTCACACAGTTTGGCCTTCAAGTGCATACTCTCTAGCATTAGTGGTCTTGTAGTGGGAGGCAGACATGCTTTCTACTAACAAAGTGCTGTTTTATTTCTGATTTTATTTTTTCAGGGGATAAAGCATTAGAGTGCAAATATCAGTAAATTCCCAAGAAGGTTTCTCTAAACTATAATATAGAAATTTGATGGAGTTGTGCATTCACAAAAATATATCTGCACATTTTCTGAGTGTGTGATGTTTGATCCTTGGAAATTTCCTTGCTAACTGTGGATGTCCCCATGGCTGAAAAGCAGACAAATGCAAGTATTTACCCTCCTGTAGTTGCATATTAGAGTGATAGTTCTTGGGACTCAAATTTTTCCATGTATTTGCAGTAACATCCTTATTAAATACTCACACACAGATGTTTCAAGACCTGTGGTCACCAAGGAACACCATGATTTTCACTCAAGTCCCTTTGTGGATATATGCAAATAGATACAACTGGACTGTCCCTATGAACAAGTACACCTTCCTGGTGAACATTGTTAGTAGAAAATATAGAACTTTTAGTTAAATATTGTTTAATATTTGCATTAAAGGATCTATTTCTCAGTTTTTGCTTTGGTTAGGACATTCACATATTGAGACACTATGACAGCCTTCAACTCTTATCGGCCCAGACACTTCTGTATTTTGTAAGAATAGGGTAAATTAGCTAGATTTGTTTGAGAATAAAAAGGTGTTAAATCTATTTAAGTACTGTTTTTGGGGGCTTCCTTGCTTTAAGGTAAGACCTTGAAGTCCCTTAGGGGTTTGAATGTCTTCACAGCTGAAGGGTCCAAAAAATTTCTAGGGAACATGTTACAGCGTTTTATCCCTCTCACATTGAAAAGCCCTGCTTTTGTTAGATTTATATGGAATTTTCTGTGTTTCACTTTATCGCTTGTGCCTCCTGTGTGTCCTGTGACAGGGAACCACTAAGAAGAGTCTGTTTCCAATCAGCTTTACTCCCCCATCAGATATTTTTATATGTATAAAAATAATTTGTAGAAATACACATGTATATTTTTATATGTATATAAATAATTTGTAGAAATACACATGTATATATTTAATATTCAACATATTTATGTATTGAGTATGTATCCATAACCTCCTTGAGCCTTCTCTTCTCCAGATTGCATAATCCCAGTTCTCTCAGCCTCACTTCACAAGAGAGATGCTCCAGTTCCTTTATCATATTTGTGGTCCTGCACTAGGCTTGCTTCAGTATGTGTACATCTTGTTCTGGGGAGCCCAGCAAGGGAACCAGCAATCCAGGTGTGCCTGGCAACATGCTTCATAATGCAAACCAAAGGATCTCTCCCAGGCAGCACCTTCCAAAGATAGTTGAGAGTGACCATGCAATGACATCAGACATCTCCCTCAACATTCCTGGGTGTGATCCACCAAGGACCTGTGTAAGTCTGCTTTGTTTAAATGTTTTCTAATGTGAGTATCCTCCTCTGCTAAGAGTAGGCCTTCCTGGTTACAGACTTCCTCTGTGGTGCCAGGGGCCTGGGATTTCCAGAGACTGACCCTAGCAGCTAATACCAAAGGAAAGAAGACACTGAGTACCTTAGCCTACACTAGAATTTTGTCACCAGGTTCTCTTCCCTGTTCAGCAGCAGGCCCACCTTTTCCCTAGTCTTCTTTTTGTTGCTGGTGCACCTACCTGTAGGAGATTTTCTATTCTCCTTCATGTCTCTTCTGAGATTGAATTCCATTTGGGCTTTAGTTTTCCTAAACTCTCTCCAAGCTCACATAGTATTTCTATATTCCTCCTGTGTTACATACTTTTGCTTTCATCTCTTTGGGGTTTTGTCTGAATTTAGCCAGTCCTCAGTCATCCATGCAGGTCTCTTTCCACCTTTGCTTGACTTCCTTTATGTTGGTACGGATCTTTCTGGAGCTTCACTATCAGCAAGCTGTTGTGGACCTCCTTTCTCTTCATGACCAGATTACACAGGATTCTTCCAAAGTGATCTCTGAACAGGCTTACATCTACCATCCTGAAGGCCAGGGCTGCTTTTTGCTCTGTTCTACCTTCTCATGTTTCTGAAACTCTCTGTCTTGTGGTCCACCAAACATTCCCAGCCAGTCCTTCCTCTGTCAGTAGGAGGCTAATATTGTTCTTCCTCACATTAGCTCCACAGGAAGCACCATCAACAATGCACTACAGAAACCTGCTGGATTGTTCATGCTGCTCGTACTAGAATATTGTTCATGTTCTATGTTGCCCTTCTTGCAGATATTGGGGTAGCCATATTTCCACGAGGATTCGGGCATGTGACCATAGGACTTCTTCCCATTGCCTGAAGGCCTTTTCTACCTCATATTGCTAGTCAAGAGGTCTACAACAGATTTCCACAACAATGCCACCCATATTGCTCTGCCCCCTTATCCTGAGCTATGTAGGAGGTTGAATAACAAATCTCTGAAAAAATTATGTTTTCTAAGTAGGTAAACATTACAAGCTGTGCTGCAAGTCTGTTCACAGATATGTTTCTGTTGGTTTGACTTCCTGGCTTTGCAATTTCAGAGTCTAAAATTGGGCTTGGGAGGAGAGAGACGGCAGATGTGTCATTTCTGCTAAACTGGAGGAGGAACCTGAGCAAAGAGATGCTTATGAATCCAGACATCTGTTCAAACAGAAATTGAGTGGTTTCTCTTTTGCAAAAAAATTTCATAAACATTTATGTTATGTGACAGACCTTGGGTTTTCTTCTAAATTGTTCTAGTAAATATAGAGTCAAACAGCATTGATCAATGGTTCAGACTGGTTCTCAGAAAAAGCATGACCTTGCATTTATTACTGAAATTTGTTCTGCTATCCTGGGCAGCTTCTGCAAAGCCTTATTAAATATTGACTAACTTGCTTCATGTTGCTGTTTCTGGCATCTCAATCTTATCCCTGCTTTCAGAATTTAATTTATATTTGTATAACTACCCTCTACCAAACCAATCATAGCAGGGATGCATGGATTACTGCATTCTGATATTTTTGCCAAGTTGGAAAGCGACTATTCATTCCCACAAAGATTTTCTGGCTAAATGCATAACCCCAATGAATTCAATGACAGAGTTCCTCTCACCTCAGTACCAGTCAAATTTCACCACCTGTTTCTACTCCACTGCAGCACTTTAAGAATTCCATTGCACAAGAAAGTTTATCAAAGTCTATTGGAAGTCCAGATAAATTACATCAAGTGCTCTTCCTTTAGATCTATTCAGAATACTTTGTGGTTTTGGTTTTTTTAAAATTAGTTTATTTTTATCCCCTTCAAGCAAAATACTTAAATGCTTATTGCCAAACAAATAATTTTATCTTCAATTTTCTGAGATAATTTTAAAAGAAAATAATGTCAATACTGAAATATGAGTTCTGTGCTCTCTCAGAAGTTAGCCTATCCTTGAGCTCCCTGGAACTTGCTTGTATTTGTCTGTTTCTTCTATGACTCCATTTGTTTCATATTCCCCACATGGTACAAAATATTTTTTGATCTGTTCAGAACAGATGCTGCTTTCAAGCTGATACATGCCCATCTTTCAAGGGGGTTGTGAGGGAAACTGTTCTCCTGCAAACTTCCTGATGACACCTCTGCTGCACAGATTGCAGATTTCAGTGCAGACCTGTTTCTTTATGCATGTCAGAATATATATTGCACTGAACACCATTTATATTGTATGAGAATGGATTCTTCATTTGAAATAAAAAGTGTGTTTAGGCTTTTCTCAGCTCCCAGGTATGCACCATGTTGGGTGCTGAATATGGAGCCAGCAGCCTGACTGGCTTGTAAATCAGTAAGATTTGCAATCCTCCTCCTCCACTTCAGAATCTGACAAGAAGAACTGGCACCTGTTACTACAGGTGTGAGGCTCTGGACCTAGAAGGCCAGACAACTGATGAGGTGGGGAGAGTCCTTCTGGGATAGAGTGGTATCCTAAAGCAACACCACCTGTAGCCCACATCGCACCCTCATCTATCAAGAGGAAAAGAAGGGTAGTTGTAATAGGCGGCTCCCTTTTAAGGGGAAAGGCGTACCTGATATGCAGACCAGAGCCAGCTCACAGGGAATTCTGCTGTCTCCCAGGGACTTGGATAAAGGACATTACTGGACAACTCTCCAGTCTAGTAAGGGCCTCTGATTACTACCCGTTATTTATTGTTCAAGCTGGCAGTAAGGAACTAACAAAGAGAAATGTGACAGCAATCAAAAAAGACTTCAGAGCCTGGAGATGATTGGTAGTAGGATCAGGATTACAAGGAGTGATTTCTTCTATCCTTCTGGTAGCAAACAGTAATATTGATAGGAATAGGCAGATCCATAAGGTCAATACGTGGCTCTGAGATTGGAGTAATCAGAAAAATATTGGGGTTTTGTCCATGGGATGATCTACTCAGCCCTTGGTCTACTGACCCCTGATGGGATGAACCTATCTCAGAGAAAAGAATGAATTCTAGCATAGGAGCTAGCAGGGCTTATTGACAGAGCTTTAAAAAAGCTTAGAAGAGGTCCCCCATGGCAGTGGTCACAGCACCAGCCTGACAGAGCTTGAAAAATACTTGGACAATGCTCTCAGGGACATGGTGTGACTCTTGGGGAGCTTAACCTGTGATTCTCTAAAGGTGGGACAGAGAAAAGGGAAGAGGAGAAAAAAATACAATTGAAATGAAATCACCTGAGCTTAAATAGCAGCTCAGTGACAGACCTGGACACCAGAACCTGGTTTTAATACCTGCTCTTACATCCTATCTTTGCTGCACTGTGCGTTATTCCAAGTCTGGGAGATACCCAAATTTATTTCAACCTTTTCTCCAGGAAGCAGATTATTTAGTACATATGCTCTTATGTGCAAGACCTTCATGATGGTTTTTGTCCACTGCTTCTTTCTTTTTTTCTGTTTCTCTCTCCTCTTTATTTAATGTATTGTTTGTTAAAGGTATTTGTGTATTTTACTGATAGATGTATCAATTATGCAAGAAAGAGATATATTGGACCTCCATTTGCCTGTTCAGCTCTGTAAAAGGACAAAGAATTCTGCTTCATACTTTCTCCTGATAGAACTTTACTAGTTCTGTATTTATATTCAAGCTGTGTCATCTTTAATTTATTATGTATGTATAGTGAAGTCTTATGTGTCTGTGATACAACTTGGTTATTCTTGTTGTTTATACCTTATTCCAGCATGCCTGTCTAAAAGCATTATTATAACATTTTTTCTATTACATGGTAATGCTATAAATTCCCCACTTTAGATTCCTGCCAGTAGATAGGCTGACCTCAATGTGTTCTTAAGATTTTTCTACCTGTGTATGCCAAGGGACTCTACATACTCCACAGCAGTTACTGTATTCTTTGTCACCAATTTGTCATATTTGAGACTTTATTTTCACAAGTGAAAAATGCCCATTCCTATAAAATAACCTTCTTTCAATATCTCCAGTTGTCAGTCTAAATCAAGGTGGCTAATGTGTTAGAAATGAAGCCCATTATACTCTGAAATCCACAGTCCAAAATATGGAGCTGTCTTGTTGCACAGACTCTGGACAGTGTTATTTTTATACTTTAAACTTACTTTATTGAGATTTGGACACAGCATAATGTTAATATGAGAAATGAAATCTCCCAAACAATGTGACCAACAACTACATGGATGGCAACTGGAGCCTCTGCTGTAAGCCCACCTTCAGGGCTGCCCTCTGTTGGACCAGGGGATACTTCACAAAATATTTATTGCCTAAGTTCTTATACTCTAGCTGATTGTTGTTCTGTATAAGGACCCCAACACAAGCATGTTTCTTCCTTATTGATATCCCTCAATGTAGTGAGTCTCAACCACAAGCAAAACCCACATTAACTCCCTCTGTACAAAAGACTCTCCTATCTGATCACTTCTGTATCAGCAAACATTTTAAAAATACTTTTGAAAAATATTTTATTACTGTTCAAACTGGATTTGTAGCAGGAACTACTGAGGGTAGTCTCTGGAAGTCATTCTCCATGTTGAGTGATACACTCAGCAGTAGTCTCCAGTATCATGTAAAATTTTCATCAGTAGGACTTCTGCACGACCGGGTCATGTTGTGAATTGTGAAGATGGCCAGCAGTCCAGGGAGTCACTGTTTCAAGTGCATCCATTGTCTTCATCCAGATAATTTTCCCACCTCTGCTGATCACTTCCTGCAGACATCCTGTGCCACCCTCAAATTAACTCAGGTGTACTTGGGTGTACCATGTGCACAAACTGCACCACACATATCACTAAATGTCAGGATTGATTTTTCATACCTGTATCTCATTTCCAGCTTAAATTCCTCAGGTCTGGACATGATATTTTTACTAGAATCATAATCTTTTCTCTTTCTGTGTTTGTGCCACATCCTGACTTCATATGGGGAACAATTTAGAAGTAGTACTTAGATGCTATTTTGAAATAGCCTTGTGGGTGTTTATGCTTCTTCCATCCTATGTAAACAAGATTGTACTCCAGACTTGCTAGAGGCATCATGGTATTCCAGATTTGTCTGGCTCTGATTTAATCTTAGCTTATTTTTCTCATTTTATTTTCAGATGCTCATTTGGCACATTTGATCTCTCATCCATTTTAGTCAGTACAGGACTCTATCAATATCCACAGAAAACTTTGCCTCCTCTAGCATTTTGCAAACCCTTAGCAGTGGTGTTGTCTCACAGTTCATGTACACCATGTACACATGGGTATATTGCTTTCCGATGTCAAATGTCACATATCTCAGTAGAAACTTCATTTCTGTAATATACAGCAAATTCTTTCCTATCATTTGTGTTCTCTTTCAACTAAATTTATTGCAGCATTGTTTGAGTTTAAAGGTATTTTGCATTCAAATACTTTTCTAACAATATTTTTCTTGGGAACTGACACTGGAGAGGACTTTCTTTTCAGTATGCCATATCTAGCTAAAAAGGTAAGCTAAACAGGCTGTTTCATGGGTTTTTTTCTTCCAATCAAAATGAGGGTGCTAACCAGTATTGCTCGACTTGAATAGGAAAGCAGCTGATCTATTAAAAATATTGTGGGCACTTTTGGTAACCACAATATTAGAAGGCATTAAGACATTAGGGAGTGACCCTTGTGGGTTTCTTCCAACTCAGCTTAATCTGTGAATTTGTGATTCTGTGACTACTGTCTTCCAAATCTGTAAAGCAATGGAGCACTGTGTTTCATGGACAAGGTTTTGGCATCCTGTGATCTGTTATTTTGTCCATCTGTGGTTTCTAAAATTTCTAAACACTCTTCTCCTCTTTATTTTTTTTTTTTTTTCTGCAGACCTCTTCACAAATACAGAAAAAGAAGAATTTTCTGGGCAAGTATTTTTCTGTTTTAAATCTTTGCAATGTTCAGAAATTCTGGAGCAAGCTTAGTCAGCTGGATCTGCCTGCTGCACTGCCCTTACATAGAAAAACATAATTTTAAGCTTTTGAATAGGGGCATAGCTCTAAATGTCAGGACACATAATTGCACAAACACCTCACTCATCTCCCTACTGTACCTCTTTTGTGTCATTGATTCTGGAGAAAAACATAATTTCTATTGATTCATCCTTGTTGCAAGCAAGAATGCTTGAGTAAATAATACACACTTCAGTAAAATTCTGTGGTTTTGGGTTCTTGACGGCAGAACTGAGAAAAAGGGGAGAAAAGGCGGCAAAAGGACAGTAAGAAATGAAGTATAGTGTTTCAAGATACCTGACATTTTCCTTGTGTACCACTGTGGGCCTTTCAGACCCAGCTTAGTCATTGGGTCTGATGACTAAGCTGGTGATGTGCACCTGGGTGTTTTCCTCTGAGCTTGTGATGTGGAACTTGACCCTTCTGTTTCCAGTGAACCTCACTGTTTTCAATGAAAATTACATTTGTGACAAGAATACACCCACTAAATTCATGTCTAATTTATAGACCTTATAGTACCAAAATTGTCTTCATTTGTTTGTACTCAGAAGATGCAAATGAGGCATCTGAGAGAGATTCTGCTTTGATTAACATGAAGACTGTTCATTCACGTTCATTTTTTCTCAGAGAGTCAATTAAATTTTGACTCAGAAAATTCTCTGAGTTTACACCAGATTATGCAGTAAATTATCCCTGTACTAAAAAATGTCTAGACAACAAATATGCACCATAATAAATGCTGGAAGTTCGGACTCAGTATGCAAATGAAGAAAATTCTGTTCATTCTTACCCATAACAGGTACTGCAAATCATGATTAATCAATAATAGTAGTAAGAACAAGAACAATGTCCTGGACACTTAAGTCTTTGTTTCCTCTAGCTGCTGATAGCAAGAGTGAAGACATTCATCCAGCATATCTCACGGTCTTGCACAAGACATAATGCACGTGGCTTGCTATTTGCTCTGCTTACATGCTTACATGCTGAAAGGTTGAGAGCATTCTTCTTATTATATTTTTAAAAAAGCTCTTCACCCAAAACATGGCCTAATCTGAGGCTATATTTCTCCCCCTCTCACGTATTCCTGAAATTGCTCTACCTTTTTGTTCTTGCAATCACGGAAAAAATCCTTTCTCATTATTGAGATGATTAGGTTTCTGATCTATAGTTTTCTACACAAAGGGATAAAATTTAATCTTGTTCACATCACTGACCCAAGCTTAAAGTGTCTGCAAGTGTATGTTGAACACTGAATGAAGGACAGGTCCTGTGTTACTCTTCTCAGAGCACTGAATTTCACTCTTAGTGCTTCATGGGTCCCAGAGAAGTCACTTATGCAGGCTGGTAATGGCAAACTTCACTAGACTATCCCTGTAAACCATAAATATAGCTTTAGTTAATTTTTCTGGGTGTCAAACTGCTACACTGCACAATGAAAATGACTTTAGCATACTAATCAGGCAAAATGAGAGTAATGCAGAGTCATCCTATTACAACCTTCTTGACTGTAACATCTGAGAGGTGTCAAATGCCATTCTCTCTGCATGCTTAAAAATCCTTTTATGCTGCTATAGCTTTTCAAAGAAAATAAGCTATGTTTGTCAGAAATAAATAAAAAATCAGTATGCAAATCTCTTTGATGTTACTACTGTGTTGAACTGCAATAGGGGAAGACACATAATTTCATACTACTCTTTTAACCAAAGCAGTTAAGATAACAAAATATTTTAAGTACTGAACATGCCTGAGATGAAAAGGGAAAAAGCACTGTAAAAAAATTCTGGTATGTATAAACACAATCTTTTCTTATGCTATTGTTCTTAACAGCCAAATATCTGTTTTATAAGCTTATAGCTGTTTGCCATAAGCTTAAAAAAAGCAAAAAAGTTCCAAATCCTCATAAACTTTATTAATATTATAAATAACATCTATATGGTATGAAGACTAAAATACCTAAAATGAAAGGCATGCTGATCCTAAAGTACCCTTTTTTTCAGAATGCCAAATCTCTTATCTAGGCAAAGTCTGATCTAGTAGCAGGCAAATGACTGATTTATAACAGCTTCCTCAAGATCTAAGGGACACTTTAATTTTTTTCTTCTCTCTTGATAAAAGGCCTGTGATAATTTAAGTCCCTCATTTGCATGAAAATATTATTCTGTAGGTCTCTTTCTGTTGATAGTTGGTCTAGACAAATTGTAAAAAACCAGCCCCAAGCAACCTGCAGCTTTTGCTTAGAGTAGCATGTAAAGCTACACAGACAAAAATGTTAATGGTTCTCCCTTATAATTATGTATGTTTAGTATCCTATTGTATATCCTTGTTCCTTTTGACTGGGTTGTTGTTTTCCTAGGACTAGCGGTACACTCTTATAGGAAGAGACACATTTGAATTTTTGTGCCAAGCACCCATAGATGTACCCACAAGCCACTTCTGAGCAACAATTATGGTACAGGTTTGAATTCTTTCTACAGAACTATGCTAAATATGGTTGGCAATATTTTTCTTCCTAAAACAGAATTCCTCCTATTAAGGTCCACTTTAATTCCTTTCCCTGTGCAGAATAAAATCCAAGTCTTCAAGCATAGCTTTTAATATTTTACAAATGTGCTTCCCTTTCTTCTCAGCTCTTTTTGTAACTACCAAATAACTTTAATAATAAAAATGACCCCAGGCATTCCCTTGATATTTCTTGACATTCAATGTCAAAACCCAAATTCCCACTGCTTATCTCATTTAGATTAATAAAGTTAAATTCATAAATTCCTTAATCCCTCTTTAGGTGTATGAAATGTGTTCATTTTAGGTATATAAATGTGTTCATTAAAAAAAAAAAAATCTAGTTGAAAAACTTGCTAACCTACCTGTCAACAGCTAAGCTGGGAGAGTTGAAGTTTTGATATATTAGGTTTATTTTCACTAGAACCTTCTAAGTTTTCTTCTCTTTTTTTCCCACTGTTTCTGTATGTGTTTTCTTTTCTTGCACTAATATACCTTCAAGTGACACTTTTCATTCTTTTTTTCGTTCTTTTTGCATTATGGAATAGTCCACAAAATTTGAATTTTATCTTTCCTCAATGATTTAGTAGAAGTTCAAAAGAGATTCATAACTCAGCTACATAAACACAGAGAAAGAATTTGTAGTGCTTGAAAGAAAGCAAAAGGACTATTTGCAATTCAGGTGTCAGTTAATTTTTTTTTAAATTTGTATAGTTGCTTTTTTAAAAAATATATAGTTACATATAATCTCAATTGAGTTCAGTGGAAACTTTTCACTTGGGTGTTTAATTGTCCACACTTACACATACCTAGAAGTTCTTCATAGCAGAGTTTACAATTCAGTCATATTTTAAAACACATACTAGATTTTGTTTAAACAGTTTTTCCCTTTATCACTAACTTGTGGTCTATAAGATCTAATTTATGCTTGTCCTTTCTGCCAGTCTAAGTCAAGTCTCTCTTTTTTGTTCTCTTTGACAACTTAGATCTATTGATTACATGGTTCATTGTCTTAGCTGATATAGGAGAAAAATGAACTCTGAAAGTCAGGCTGTCAATGCTTTACATAGTCAGCAGACACTATGCTTATTTTTTCATTAACAGCTTTTCATTACTCTTGTCTGCACTGGTCATAACCATTTTTACAGACTTTCTGGAACTCATTTTCCCGTTTCTGCTGTTTTGCAGCAGTTTCTGCTTGAGAGAAGGCTCTGCATGAATGTGGGGAAGGCCTCTGCTGGATCAGGAAGCAGTGTTAGAATAGAATAGTGATGAAATCTTCCCTCAAACATCATCAAAGATTAAGCTGTGTTGGAACAGACGCACAAGGATCATTGAGACAAAGTCCTGGCCCTGCCCAGGACAGCCCCAATGATCACACCATGTGCCTGAGAGCATTGTCCAAGAGCTTTTCAAACTCAGGGCTGGTGCTGTAGCACTTCTCTGGTGGGCCTGTTCCAATGTCCTGCCACCCTCTGCGTGAAAAACCTTTTTCTGATATCCAACCTAAAAGTCTCCTGACACAACTTCAGGCCCTTTTCTCAAGTCCTATTACTGTCACCCCAGAGGAGAGATCTGTGTCTGCTGTTCCTCTTCCCCTTGCCAGGAAGCTGTAACTACAATGAGGTCTCCCATCAGCCTCCTTCTCTCCAGGCTGATCAGACCAAGTGACCTCAGCTACTCTTCACACAGCTTCCCCTTGAGGCCCTTCACTATCTTCTTAGTCCTCCTTTGGACACTCTCTAAGACCTTGGTATCTTCCTTATACTGTGTCACCCAGAACTTCCCCCAGTACTTGAGCTGAGGCCTCCCCAGTGCAGAGCAGAGCGGGACAATTCCCTCCCTTGGCCTAACCTTACAGAAGAGAAAATCTCAGAAAGCAGAACAAAATGACTCTGTATCATTTTTTCATATGTAGTTTATGTATTTAACCAATTCGAACCATAATTTAACCAATGACATAGTTTTAATGACCACAACTACACTTGTTTCTGCTGCCTAATCAGAATATTGGCATGATTTCAGTGGCTGCTCTGATAATTGTTTGTTTAAACAAAAAGTTAGGTTTTCTAAATCCATTTTTGAAGTTAAAATCAATGTTTCTTATTTCTTTCTCTTTTAAATCACTCAACAAGAATACTGTTTTTCAAGGTATTCATTTTTGCAAGTGAATGAAGGTATGTGTAGGAAATGCAAAAAGCTATAGATAAACAAATTCAGAAACTTATTGTTGGAATTTCTGGGATATAAACACTTCCCAGATGGTTTGCTTCACTGATTTATTAAGAATTCATTAAAACTTTTTCACATTTACTTCCCACACTTACACATCTTGATATATCTTCCTATATCTTTTACAGATGTATCAATGGGACTCTGCATAGAATTTCAAAATACTGTATTCAGACACTTCATTAAATATAGATTATTCAGATATTAGTGCTTAAGGAAATACCATATACTCATTAGAAGGGTTTAGCAAAACCACCAAAATAAGAAATTCTTGGTGAATCAATGTTAAGTGGCTTGTAACATATATATCTGTCATACATATCTTTCAGCTTCCCAGAAATGGACTGGCTATTACAGATGACAAAACTGTTGAATTAAAAAAAAAAAAAAAAAAATTATTGTAGTCTTTGCATGCAATTTTTGGTTTGCAGACTCACCATAATTTGTGGCCTCATTCTGCAGCTACTCTGGCTGTGCCTCTCAGCGCACTGGGAAGAATTAATGTAGAATCTATATCCAGATTGTGCATCCTTTGATCTGCTAAGCTTTTAGTTCTCTCTTCTCCTAGGAACAGGTTCTATAAAAAATAAAATGAAATATAAAATATTGAGGTATCCTATATTTTTCCACTTTGCTACCTTTTAGTTTTTGCAGAATTTTTTCCAATTTGCTATCAGGGAATGACATGCTTTGTTGGACTGGAGACAATGTGTAAGATTGGGCTAAATAAATGAAAACATACAAGAGTTAGATCCCATTTATATCAAAGAAAGATTTATTTATTTTCTTGCTTGCTTGCTTTTTCATGTGCTAAAATATTTTGCAGATGCATCTGTAACATACTGGAAAATATATGTAGAGGCAAAGCCCTGCTATCACAGAGCTGATATGCAGGTCTGGCTTGTGTTACCAGACTGTTGCTGTAGTGCTGTGCACAGCTGAGAATTCTGTGGAATTGTCATGAGGGCTGAAGACTTTCCAAACCTCAAGAGCAGATCCTGCTTCACATCCCAGCATCTTTCACAAAGAGAGATGTGCTGAATTATGTGCTGGATGGTCTTATGGGCTCTCTTAGTCAAGTCCTATAAACTGTGAGGAAATGAAAAGGCCTCGGGATGCAATTTTATTTTTTACATTTTTTTTAAATTTATTTTTCTTTTCCTTTTTAAAAAAATCATTGTGTCCTAGCAAGAAAGCAACATGCAAAGACAATTATTTACCACTACAATGGAGAGATAAAGCCTGTTATTTTGCTCATTCCTTTATTGTTGCACAAATAAACCACTTCAAATATAAAAATAAGAAAACAAGTTTCTTGAAAGGTTCAAAAAGAAGCAAGAAGTGCTGAGAATTTTTTTGTTTGTTTTTTGTTTCATTACTTTTACTCCTGAGTGTGTGTGACTTTTAATCTGCACTGCTGTTCTGAATACATGGTTTCTGGCAGAGTAAGGTGTGAAAGTAAGGGACATATTTCCAGGGGCCTAAAATTAAATCTCTTAATAATAGCTTTGTGTTGAATTGTATAGGCAGACATTGGTGCTGCCAACAGAAAGTTGACAACTTGTGCAGCTGTAGTTCAGGGATGCCACAGTCCCCACATGCAACAAGTTCCTAGCAGCAGATGTTGGAAACTGAGAAGCACAACTTGTTTGTCAAGCACATCTTGTTTTCTCCACACATTACTGGGGAAATCCAGGCTGCACTTTATTCTCATCTGGGTTCGATGGTTTTCAACAACTCCATTACTCTGACATAAGTGATGGTGCCACTTTGTTCTGCTGATGTACTGCTTTTCATTTAAGGTAAGTACACAGATGAAGCTTTCACATCATTTATGTTCTTTAATTGCAAAAAGGGCTTGTGATGATATGAGAGAGGCAACAGGCCTCCTCAGGTCACCACAAAGTAGCTGAAGTTATTCAAATGACAGCAAAGAATACTTACAACATATGAGATCTACAAGCCTTTTGGAAGGAGTCCAAAGTACGAATAATCACAGGAAAATGCTATTCATTTTATGTTTTCTCAACAAACAAGGACATTTTTTCAAGGTAATTTTAGTGGTGATAAGAAGTGTGGTTTTCAGCTGGAGAGCTAAATATTCTTAAAATCTGATATATTTTTGGAATTCATTAATACATTGACTAACCCCCTTCCCTCTCACCAAAAAAATGTAGAAAAACCTCAAGAGCCAAAAGCTATGTTAACTCTGGTATTTCCTTGGGGGAGAGGATAGGAGAGAGTGGCATATCAGAGCATTACTATCGCCCTGTTGCTGAATATTTCAGTGAGTATTTTTCTTTGGTTAGATTGGCCTGGTTTCCTGGTTATCTGATTTTTTTTTTCATCATGCAAATATCCTGTCTTGGTTGCACTTGTCTGAGACCATAATGCAAGCAAATAAGCACAAGAACTGCTTTGTGCTTTCTGAACTTACAAGTACAGTGCAATGGTCTTTCTTTCTTAAGGAGTCAAACATAATTTTCTGATGGTCATGCTGATAGCAAAAGATTTTAAAATCATAGAAAATTTGGGGAGTTAGAAAGAAAGCTAGGCTTAGTAGGCTCTGGGAAAACATTACAAGCAAGCCCTGGGAAGTGTTAGGCCTTGTGTTTTCTGGATCATGTGAAACTGTACCTGCGTAACCAGTATATGATAAATTATATAATTGTTAGGCGTGAGATTTTTTAGTAATTAGATATAATTATTGTTTAATCATAAGAAGAATCATGAGAAACTATGTTCAAGGGTTTGAGGGGGGATCACGAGAAACCCATGCTTGGATGAAATCAATGTATACAATAGAACAATGTAAGTTTAATAATTAATATATACGTTATATAACAACAGAATATAAAGCATGTTCAGCTCAAAACCATGTTGGAGGCAGATTTGGGTCTGTACACCTGACACCCAGAGCTCATCAATAAAAGCATCTGCACATAATCCTTCCATGATTATGTGTTCCTAAATGCTAACATTTTTGGCTACCCAGATGGAACCCTGTGAGTGCTGCTGAGCGAGTTTGTGACCTGATCATGCTCTAGCTGGCACCAAGGTATTCTCGGGGAGCCCATCAGCTGTGACTGTCTCTGCTGCTCACAATGTCCCTGGGAGAGAGGTAAGGTGCTTCTACTCTGGTTTGTTTGCCTGCTAATAAGACACAGTGAAAGCTGTGCTTGGTTGGGCTAAGGAATTCCTGGTGGTATTGACTAGGCGCTGTCTGTTAGACAATGGCAAAAGTGTTGAGGCTTGGCATTTGTGGTGTATTGTAGTTGTAATATGGAGAAGCTTAAAGAGATTTTGGGCAGCAATGCCTCCATTCTGTGAACTTCTCCTTTGGGGTGCTTATTAGCACATTGAAAACAGGGTAATTTTGGGGAAGAGTTAAGTAAGGCTAAGTTGATTGATTATTGTAATACATAGTGGCCAGAATATGCCCTGGAGAATGGGGAAAAGTGGCTGAAGAATGGGTCTTTGCAATATAACACCATTTTGTAGTTGATGTCATTTTGTAAGCAAGAAGGAAAATGGGAAGAAGTTCCATATGTTGATTTGTTTTTCTATTTGCGGGGAAAGCCAGAATGACAGGTTGAATGTGGATTAATGGTGGTTAGAGCGTCTGCAAGTCATAAGTGTGAGGTTTGTGTAAACGAGAAACATTGTCTAGAACACTTGGCATTGAAAGAAAGTCTGAGTAGGAAAAACTATACAGATTTTGATTCACAGGTAGCTCCAACAAGACCAAGGGAACCCAACCCTATCCCGCCTGCTTCACCTGCACCTATTCCACTGTCTGCTCCTGCTTCATTCTATCTTGCCTAGTCCTTCTTCACCATTCTCTCTTTGTCCTCCCCTCCCGCCATCACCTGGTCTCTCTTCCTTGAGAGATGATCAAAATCTAACTGTGATACAAAGAAGGAGGGGGGATATAAGTGAAGGAGATAGCGATAGTGGGGGTGAATCAGCGACACCAGTATCTCATGGGACTTGAGGTCAGTCAAAGCTTGTCCTGGTCTTGGCTAGAAAAGACCTGGGAAGACAAAAGCAGACCATGATTGCTCCCTTGTGACAAGGAGTAGGAGTCAAGGGGTCAGTGTTTGTAAAAGTACCTTTTTCTCCTGTGGATTTAGTCATTTGGAAACAATCGGCTGGGACTTATAGGGAAAATCCTGATAAGCTGGCACAGGTGGTAAAAATGGTTATGAAAACTCAGAATCCGGATTGGGATGATATATGAGTAATATTAGATACTTTAATGGATTCTATTGAGAAAGAGATGGTACTTAAGGCAGCCAAAGAGAGGCCAAGGGAGGATACCAGAAATGGACTTGGAACTCTAGATGATAATTTTCCAACCGAGGATCCAGGGTGGGATCCTAATGCACCTGGGTCTATGCAGAGGCTGAAGAAATATCAGGAGTAGGTCCAGATAGGAGTCCAGACTAAAACTATGAATTAATCTAAACTGTATGAGGTCCGACAGAAAAAGAAAGAATCCCCTACTGTGTTTTTGGAAAGGCTTAAGGAGGCAGCAAGGAAGTACACAGATCTCCAAAAAGACACAGAACAAGCGAAGGTTCAACTCGCTCTCATATTCCTGGTGCAGTCACATGATGATATCAGGAGGAAATTGCAAAAATTAGAAGGGGAGGAATTAAGGAATCTGGATAAACTACTTAAGGAAGCCTAGAAAGTATATAATAATAGAGAAAAGGAGCCTAGTAAAAGGCAGCAGCAAAATCTTTTGGCAGTACTACAAGGAAAAGGGAACCCAGATTTCAGAGGACGTGGCAGAGGTGGTCGTTCACTGGGTAGAGGTGGGTTTGGCCGGGGCCATGGAAGACCAGTCATGCAAGGGTTAAACCTAAATCAATGTGCGTATTGCAAGCAGGAGGGCCATTGGAAGAGAGAATGCCCAAGCAACCCAAACAACTGGTTTAACCAGGGCAATCAGTTCCAGCAGGAAGATGTTGCTAAGGCGATGGTACTGGGTGAGTATCACAGCTGACTAGGACCGGAATCAGTACAAGAACCTGTGGTAACCATACAATTAGGGGATAAAGAGGTAAGATTCCTGGTGGATACAGGGGCCACGTATTCTGTACGAAATGATTTGTAAGAGCAAATTGGGGACAAGCAAATAACAATAGTTAGGTTGTTACAGGGAAGGAGGAAAATAGGCCATTCTTGCAACCCCTAGATTTGTGTTTCACAAACAAGGTTTTAACGCATGAATTCTTATATGTACCTGAGTATCCAATTCTGCTTTTAGGGAAGGATTTGCTGGCAAAATTTGTTGTGGTAATAACCTTTGAAAATGGAGAACTTGTAATGAAAATACCTGAATCAAAGATGGGATAAATTTTAATGGTCAAAGAAAAACTGGTCCCCTGTATTCCTAGGGAATAGAAGATGCAGTGATTGCCTCCGTATGGGAAAAAGATATATCAGGAAAATATAAATTGGCACAGCCAGTGCATGTAGAATTAAAAGAAGGAGTGAGGGCTGTACAGGTCAAAGAGTATCCCATAAAACCAGAAGCATGGCAAGGAATAATAAAGATTATTGATAAATTCTTGAAATACCAAATCCTAGAGGAATGTGAATCAGAGTTTAATACACCAATATTTCCAGTGAAGAAACCAAATGGTGAGTATAGATTAGTGCAGGATTTGAAAGCAATAAATGAAAAAACAAAGGACATTTATCCAGTGGTAGCAAATCTCTACACATTGCTGACATCCATAAAAGAGATATATAAATGGTTTACTGTAATTGATCTAAAAGATGCCTTTTTCTGCATACCCCTTGACAAAAAAAGTAAGAAACTGTTTGCCTTTGAGTGGGAAAGTCCAGGGAATGGAAGGAAAACCCAGCTCACCTGGACATGGCTTCCACATGGATACAAGAACTCGCTGACCCCATTCAGAAACCAACTGGTGAAGGAACTGGAGATTTGGACTGAGAATGGGCAAGTACCGAGAGACCAATACCTGTTATTGCAGTATGTTGATGATATACTAATAGCTACAGAAGAAAAAGCAACTGCATAAAGGTAACAATTGAGATTTTAAATTCACTGGGAATGGGAGGTTATAAAATATCCAGAGAAAAGGCAAAAATTGCCCAACAGACTGTGATCTATCTGGGATGTGAAATTTCACAAAGGCAACGAAAACTAGGTACTTACTGTATCCCAGCTATTTGTGCTGGTCCAGAGTCCCAGAAACTACACGAGCTGTGAGTCTTCCTCAGGATGGCAGGGTGGTGTTGCCTGTGGATCATGGACTATGGACTGATTATGAAACCCCTGTACGAAGCCCACAAGACACAGCCATTCACCTGGGGCAAACCACAGAAAGAAGCCGTCCTAAAATTAAAAGAAGCACTGACAGCTGCTCCAGCATTAGGGTTACCTAATCTGTCTAAAGATTTTCAGCTGTTTGTACATGAAAGGCTGTTCCTAGCACTAGGAGCCCTGACCCAACATTTGGGAAGCTGGAAAAGGCCAGTGGGCTATTTTTCCAAACAACTTGACAACGTAAGTGCCAGATAGCCTTCATGTCTGCGAGCAGCCACTGTGATGCTGATACAAAAAGTCAGGAAGCTCACTATGGGAAGGCACATAGATATCTAGGTACCACACATGGTAACCTCTGTCTTAGAGCAGAAGGGGGGTCACTGGCTCTCTCCAAGCAGGATGATAAAATTCCAGGTAATCCTGACTGGGCAGGATGAGGTCACATTAAAGACAGCTCACCTTTTGAATCCAGTTTTGTTTCTAGGTACCAAAACTGAAGAAGGCCCATTAGAGCATGACTGTGTAGAAGTAATATAGTACACCTATTCAGCAAGAGAAGACTTTAAAAATGTCCTGCTAGAGCAGCCAGAGTAGGAGCTATTCACAGATGGAAGCAGCTTCGTGGAGTACGGAACCAGATATGCTGCATATGCGACAACAATCAGTACAGTAGTGGAGGCAAAAGCATTGCCACCAAATACATCTGCCCAGAAGGCAGAACTGGTTACTTTAACCAGAGTACTAGAATTAAGCAAAGGAAAAAGGGTAAACATATGGACTGACTCAAAGTATGCTTTTAGAGTGGTACATGTACACCAAGCACTGTGGAAAGAAAGAGGACTACTGTCTTCTCAAGGTACACGTTAAACATCAAGATGCAGTCCTGCAGTTGATAAAAGCAGTACAAAAACCTGAACAATTGGCAGTTATACACTGTAAAGCACACCAATCAGAAAACTCCAAAATTTGTGAGGGAAATCGAAACGCAGACTGGACAGCCTGATTGGTTGCTCAAGAAGTGCAAACAACAATGGCATTGATGCCCTTAAAACTTAATGTATCTCAATTCAATTTGCCTCCAAAACCAAAATGTTCAGTAGAAGATGAGAGATTGGGATGTTTGCTTAATGTACAAAAGGATTCCAAAGTCCTTGTGACTACACAAGGGCAGATAATAGTACCCCCTTTAATAATGAGAGAAGTTCTACAAGTTAAACATAACGAATGTCATTGAGGTGCAGAGGCATTGGTAAAATTGCTAAAGCAAAGTTTAATCTTGGTACAGATGTTAACAACGACAAAATCAATATTGTCAAAATGTGAGATCTGCTTGAAAAACAACCCAGTGGCTAGACGACAGGCACAGCTAGGAAGGATTCGGATAGGAACAGAGCCAGGAGAGTATTGGCAAGTAGATTTTGTAGAATTGCCAAGAACTCAAGGATACAAATATCTGTTAGTGGGAATTGACACATTTTCTAGATGGCCAAAAGCCCTTTCCTATCGCACGAACCAAGAAAAGGAAACAGTTAAGTGGTTACTACAGGAGAGCATTCCCACGTTCGTGGTACCCCTAGGGGTATCATCAGACAGGGGCCCCATTTTATAGCCATAGTAGTAAGGGAAGTAAGTAGATTTCTGGGAATAACTTGGGATGTCCACACACCATGGAGACTCCAGTCAAGTGGACAGGTAGAGAGGATGAATCAGATACTAGAGGCAAATCAGTAAAATATGCCAAGAAGCCAAATTGCAGTGGCCCCAAGCTTGCCAATAGCACTGTTGAAGATTTGGATAAAGCCTAGGAGCGGGATGTCAGTCAGTCCTTATGAGATATTGTATAGGAAACCATATGAATCTCTTGAGCCTAACCCAAATGTACACGTCACAGGAAAGCAGGAAGTATATAATTTTGTTCTATCTCTTGGGAAAACTTTAGCTTGGCTTCAGAACGCTCTCGTGTGGAATAGGTCGCTGACTCTCAAGAATTCAGTTCACGACATACATCGGGGAGATGAGGTGTACCTTAAAAATTGGAGCAAAGAATCGCTGAAAGAAAAGTGGACTGGACCCCATCAGGTACTGTTGACCATCTTTACAGCAGTCAAAGTAGCCAGTGTGGAACCCTGGATTCACCATACTCGAGTGAAGAAAATCCATCCCAGATCACGGACTGTGTAAACTGGAACCAACAAAGCTGCAGATAAGATGTGTTTAATTGCTTCAAGAATGTTATCAGTAATTGTGCCAATGCTCATTTTATGGTTATTAATGTCTTTAGGATGTGGAATGCAAAAAGATCAACTAACCACTCTTCATCCTAGAATGAAGAGAGAGGTACAAACAGAAACACAGTTTCTAATGCAATTTGGGCTGAGAATGTAATGATTGCATTAGTCAAAGACTTTGCCAAAAAGCAAAACACCAGAAGAATAACTGCCTATCTGCCAATACTGAAAGCAGCAGGAGACCCAATAAATTGAGGAATCATAACATCAAAACTACTTGAAATACAAAAGAACAAAACAATTGCATGTAAACAGGTACCTGAGTCGAGGCAAGTAGTCAAGGAAACCTGGAAGGAAATAGGAACATGGATGAAACCTATAAGCCAAAAAGGCTGTATTGTAAATAATGGTACAATCTCCTTTAGGATGGTCAGGAGGCATCACAAAATGGTGATGCTATTTGCCACACTATAAAAAGATTACAGATAATGTTTCAAACCACTGTGGCATGAAAGTGTGAGGGCAAAGATCAGAAATGTCAGATAGAGCCTTGGGACAATGCGTGGTCTGTAAGTGTACTTCAGAAATTCCAATATATGGCAAATACCCCTTAGTGTATTAAATGGGAAGGCTCTGAGAACGAAACAGATCCAGCAGTAATGAACACTGCCACTAGTAACAGAATGAGGGCAGACAAAGTTAGTTGGTGGGCATGTAATAAAACTTACGACTGCTATTCTGATGATATAGAGATAAAACAGATGCCACCCCTAGTAACAGCCCTACAAATTAGTTATGCCTGCAGAGGGATCAAACATAAACAAGGTAAAGTGAATTACAAAATAATCGTAGGATGTACCAAGAGTACAATCCAAAGTCCAGGACAATTTGTATAGGCAACAAGTGATGGCACCTGGACAGCACATCTGCCTGTACACGGGAAAGTAAAAGAAATTACTTTAGGCCTCCCTACTTTATGTCCAATTTGGAAAAGGTCCCCATTTAATGGAAAACATGAACTTCTGCAGATAAGAGCAAGACGAGAAGTTCTAGACAATGAAAATCAAGATGACACTTGGTAAGAACCCTCTAGCGGAGTGAAATTTGGGTAGGTTCTAGAGTCTTTGCTCAGTCCTATAGCAAACTATCAGAATAGAGAAATGTTGTACAAACTTACAGGTCAGGTAGATAGACTGGCAAGAGTCACCCAGGAAAGATTTAAAGAACTAAACGTACAATTACAAGCCACCACAAAAATTACTTTACAAAATTGATTGACCTTAGATTTGTTACTCCTGAAAGAGCATGGAGTGTATGGGTTTTTAAAGGGACAGACTGATCATTGCTGCATTCACATCCCAAATGTAACCGCAGATGTAGAATATGACATCAATCAGTTGAAACAAATAGAGCATGAAGCACAAGAAGAGCAAAAAGATTTGACTATGAGCTGGTTAGGCAAAATCTTCAAAGGGTTTAGGGTGGAACGTGAGTTCATGGATTAAATCTATCATTGAGAATGTGATAATAATCTTACTTATGGATAATAATCCATAATCTTGCTAATTGTATTCCTAGTAATTTGGTTAGTTTACAGCATCTTAAAGGGAGAAATACAGAAGCGAAAAATAATAAAGGCACTGACACGTGATCCACACCCACCATCTTCTGGTTCTCCAGTTTGTGACAGCATTCATGGCAACATTTGCATCAATCATGGATTCGAAGAGCATCAACTATAAACTCAGAAACAAAGGACTGTATAAGGTGAAAACATTTGCACTTATAGTGAAGTGAAAATGCTTTCAAAATGCCATCAGATAATTCATTCTCTGTGAGGTACCATATACTTTCCATCAGTGGAAAGAAACTGGCAGATATTTGTATTTAAAAGGCTTATTTATTTTCTTTCTCATTAAACTGAAGTAATGATTTTTTTTGACAGTCAGAATAGCTTCACCTTACATCAGGAATGGATAACATAGGCCCCTGGAGGGGATATATAAATATATGGGTGTGTGCTTAAGCATGTATATGTACGCACATATGCATATAAGCACACAGATATAGGCACAAATAGGTGGGAAAGAGAAATATAATTTGAAGAAGGAAGTGAGTAAACAAGCATGTCAAGGGGATTTCAAAGTTTGCAAAGGTGCTGTCAGCTGGAGAGCATGCTGTTATTTTTCCATATGTGATTTACTGAGGATTAGAAAAATAATCCTATAATAAGGATTAGATGCTAAACAACTGAAATGAAAAGAGAGGAAGAAATAATCCTGACAGGCCATTTTTATGTAGATGAGGTGACAAGCTGCATACACACCTGTGGTGTCCCACCCTTAAGGGGGAGCCAGCACCTGAGGTTCAGAGATGCTCAGGGTTGAAATTAATGACAAAAATCAGAGGGTCTGAAAAAGCTTGCAAAGTTTTATTTGTAAATAACACATTTGGCATGGAAATTGGCATGTTGGTCCCTGATCCAAATATAATCACACACCAGTGGGTTTTGGATCAAGGACTAAGGTGAGAAGTAAGAGAGGGAGAGAGAGAGAAAGGAATTAAAAAAGGGGAGAGAGAAAAATACGAAAAAGAGAAAAAGAGAACAACAGTCCTGGTTCCAGCATAGATCCACCTGATGAGCTCTCCGGCCTGCAGAAACGTGTTTGTCCCAGGAAGGTGCTGCCCTAAGTATGCATGGCTCCCTTCTCCCACATCCTATTCTTTCTCACAGCTTGTTATTACCATCAATCTCTGGGTGTTTTTGATAATAGTCTTCTGTTGGCTGGACAGCTGGCTATTGGTGTTTGAGACTTACACATTAGCCCCTTATCTTTTGGGTTTCTATACCACTCTCATGTCTTATCTTCTGCTGGTCCCTGGACAATCTATACCACAGTGCCAGTTTGCAGTTTCATATGGTGATTTATGAAGTGGCTGGAGATTTCCCAGAAGGAAAGGCTGCATGTTATTAAGTTTGCTGATCTAGTTTAGCCCACTTCATCCTTTGCCTTAGATTCATCACTGCACTACAGCATGGCCCCTGCAGACTTGGGGAGTATTCAAGAGACAGGGAAAAGAATGGTGAAGCTTTGTTCTGTTCTCACCCTTGACCTTAGTGGGCTCAAGCCCAGCTTCCATTTTCTACAGTAGAAATTTCCTATTTTTCATACATTCTAGGTGGACTTGTAATGTGCCATCCTAATTTCTCTCATTCAGTCAGAGAAATTACCTTTTTTTCCAAGTACTTTATTTTCTAGCAGATTCTTTCATTTGCTTTGATTGCAAACTAAATTTTCTTTGACTGGAGCAATGTCTTTACAAATAATTGTATTTGAGGACATATCAAACATTCAGTCTTCTCACTGAAAACTTTACTACTGTCAGCATTTTTCTAAAGCATAAGAAATTTACGGACAGTATTACCAGCATCCTAATGTGGAATACCTTAAGATATTCTAGTCACATATTATGGAAGAACTTTACTCAGATGAATCTTTTATCTTTACTGAGAGAATTCAAGAACACACCAAGGAGTTTTGGCCCTCTTAAGAGGTTACAGCTACCTTATGGACTAGACAAAAGTAGCAACAGGATATTGTTTGTTCATTCAAAAATCTGTCTTCTACACAGTGCTGAAGAACATGATTGCTGCAAAGAGGTGCATAAGCAAGGTGAATAGATATGTATTCTGACTGGAAATCAGTGCAGCTGTCTGTAAATCAGGTAAGAAAATCAGATTTTGTAAATACAAGAGAGACAATTGTATGTTGGCTGCAGGAGCTCATTTAGAAGTCAAGTAGAGGATAGTTTGCTTTCTAGGGAACATTATTGTTTTTCAGATTTCTAATTGAATGCCCTTGAATAAGACTAGAACTGCTGAAAGAAAAAAGCTCCCACACCAATATATTACATGAAAAAATAATAGTTGTGCAATTGAAGCCCACACTGAAATTCCAGCTGTGCAGCACATCAGCTAGGCATTTCTGCATGGGGACCTTATTTTTACAGGTTCTTACTGTGTGTTTCTCTGTTTTGAAGGTTATTTGTGTGTTTGAACTTCTCCCGGGATTACTCAGCAGCTACTCTTCAAGCTTGTGTCTTATCAGTATTTAGGCAGTTGTAACCTTAGCACTGGGAAGTCTGAACCATCAGTTACACAGCTGCAGGGGTCAGGACTTCAGAAGATGTTTGAGATAGTTGACAGCTGTTTTGAAGGACACCAGCTGAGACTGGAATTACTCAGGTCAGTGGCTGAGAAAAAAAAAAAAATCAAGAAATAGGATGTTCTAGACATACACATTTGATAGTTCTAAATTCAGCTTAGAAAACCATCATTCACTTCTGAAGACTCTGCTGTTTCTTCCATTGTACTTTCTTGCTCCCTGTACCGGGAAAATAAAAATCTGCTTCATTATCACCAAAGAGATATATATATACGATACTATACTAGTTCTATACTGAACTATACATCAGTATGGACAAAAATGCAGTCTCGTTGAGGAGAAGATACCACAGTTTTTGCTACTTGACCTATGTTTTCATTATATCCTGTTAACCCTGGGCATTTCAGAAGCATAGCAACAGCAGTATTGACAGAGTCGCTTGGAACAGTGTTTTGCTCTGTTCTGAGGTAAAAGGCTTTAGTGGGACAGTGTGTAGGTTTAAAACACTGCAATAGTTCTCATTGGCATTGTGGCTTGTGCCAAGCCAAGACTTTGAGGTTCAAGAGAAAATGTGATCAAGCCTTTCCAGGCATAAACAAGTTATTGAAGAAGAACAAAATAGTTTGGAGTTGCCTAAAGCCTGGTAGGTCAGAGTTAACACAGTAAATTAAGCTAGGACTTTACTTACAGAAAGGACAGATGATATTAGTAATTTATGCTTGATAGATAAAAATAGTCAGAATTGAGAATGGCATGTGAAAACTTGAAAGAAAGTTATTTACTTAATTTTTTTAAAACCAGAATAATTCCTCCAGAGACAACTTTAGATGGAAGGATTTGTAAATCTTGCCCATGTTCACTGTGTGCATGTCAACCTCATGGATATGGCCAGGGATTTTATTTTCTTTCTTTATTTATTAAAAAAAAACCCAAAAAACCAAACCAAACCAAACCAAAACAAACCTAAAAAAAAAAAAAAAAAAAAAAAAAAACCAAAAAACCAAAAACCAACCAACCAAACAAACAGATATTTTCCCATCTTTCAGGAAAACAGGCATCTCTGAGTAATTTACTTGCTGTTTTGGTACTATTGAGATTTGGGCATATTATCTAGGTGTGTACATACACATGTCATCTGAGGAACCTATTAAAAATTGCAATATCATTAGCAGTAACTAGGAAAGCTGCTCTTCTGCTTGTGGTAAAATTGCACACCCACAACAGGCAGATTATATACATTTTCAGAAAAAGACACCAGAAAATATGGTAAGTCATAGGACTCTGATGGTCAATTTTGCTATTGATTTTTTAGGGAAGAATCTCAGACACTTTGCTAATGGTGGTAGCTTAAACTCTTGGAAAGATCTTGAGGGCAACTCTGAAGGTATTGACCTTACTAACTAAGCCTGTCATCTGGGCCTTTAATGAGGTGCATCTATTGAAAACAGACCAGGCAGGGGTCACTGTAAAGCCTGCTTTTAAACTGTTCATAGGCTTTGTTTGATTTTAAAATCCATTTCCATCCACTATAGATGTAGTTGGGCTGAAAAAATTCTGTCATAACTGGGAATTGTTGTTGATTCTTGGAGAATTTAATTCAGGATGTTTACTATCAACATTTTACTGAGAATTTGTTTAATTAAAACTTGTTGAACAACTAGTGAAAATCTTCAAGAAGACAACACTTATCAAGACAGTCTCTGAGGTCTGCTTTCCATCTCTGAATGGTACTGATGGCATTTCCTGCTACAAACACTGAAAAGTGTGTGTCAGTGCCAACATGCTCACAAGGGAAGTGCAGGTCTCTTCCACCTCACTCTACCTTGTTGTAAAGTGAAAGTGGTGTCTGATTAAAAAAATATTGATTCCATGTGTTTCCATCTCCCCTGAGAAACAATAGGAGCCAATGTGTTGTTCAGAGAGAGAAAAATACCTTTCTATTCTTTTCTTTTTTTTAATCCCTTCCCTTTCCCCTTCCCCCTCTGCTTCCCCTTCCCCTTCCCCTTCCCCTTCCCCTTCCTTTTTTTTTTCCCTTTTTTTTCTCTTTCCTCCCCTTATTTTTTTGTTAGGACTGTGCCTGCTGTCTCTCTTATCAGTGGCAATTGTCAGGAGAAAAAGCCTTTATTTACTCTATTTTTTTTGGTTATAGCTGTGAACAGTGGTTTGCTTTCATCTTGGAACTCTTTTTCTTTCAGGGCCAGCCTCAAAACCCATAATCATACCTTTGTTACTTTGTGTCAGTTTCAAGAGAGAAACTGCTATCTAATCCCGTTGGGAAATGCTGGTAACTACCACAGATTTCTTATAATAAATTTTTATGTTTATTTGTTTACTTTTAAATTCATTTTGATATGGAAACTAACATTCAGGAAATGTTTTTAAGGTATTCAATAAACCCTCTGTTAAATAGTTTTCCTAACCTTTCAGGTGTGTCTGTCTAGATAGATATTACAGATGATCCCTTTGAAAGAGAAACTAGCTGTAAACTTCTGTTTACTTAGGAAACATTTGAGGATAGCAATAACTTATCCCTTGCCAGGCTCTGGGGATTATGAGCTGTTACACCTTACAGAATTGAATTAATATCTTTAGGCTGTCCAACCTGCTTGTAAATAGCCAGATGACGTGTATTTGCTTTTTAGGAAGTCTCCAGAGGACTATGTTTCTGGAACAGAACACACGCCAGTGAAGAGACAGTCAGGTCCTGAGAAGTTTATTGACTTCAGCTTTACAGAAAGACAAAAGAAAGGCGAAGATAAATGTTGTTATTTGTTATTGTTACAGTAGGGGGTTGAGGCAGGGGTAGCAAACATCCTCCTGGCATATAAGATCAGTTAGCATTCTTCTCAGGGGGTCACACCCACTCTTGAGATTCTTACAAATGGCAAGTGCCAGGTGAAACAGAAACCACGGGCTCCTTCCATGCAGTTGTTAACCAGAACTGGATGGAGAAGATCAACTCCCCTGCTCCAGGGAGATTTACTGAGAGAACTCACCAATTATGACTTCCTAAACTCAAACCCACAACTTTTAAAGGATGGAGCCCAGTGAATAAAAAAAAAAAAAAAGAAAAGAAAAGAAAAGAAAAGGTTGTCCTGATTGTCCTTTCATTATTTTCAATGATAAGTCTGGCAGTGATGATTTGAAGCAAAGATTGCTTTCTTCTAGAGTCTTCAGTGTCCAAGAAACTTTGCTTCTCCTCTGAGAAGGAGAGATGCTGGGAAAGTAAATACATTATCTCCATTATCAGTGCTGATATATAACTCTGATTAAGATTTTAGGAATAGCTAAACAAATTACTCTCATTACTAAACCTCCCATTCTGAAGCTTATGCATCCTGCTGTTTGTGCTAGATGTTCACTTTATGTTTTCTAATGTTGCTTTATAAAATAGAACACCACCAACTATTTCTGTTATTGATAATTTTCCATTGCTGCAAAGCTCTTTGTGTTTGTTGCTGTGACATTACTACCCACGCCTGAGCTTTCCCACACAATTGCATCATTGCTATACAGCACAATCATGTAGAATTTGGAGAAGGAAAAACCACTTTTGAAACAGAAGCAGAAAAGATAATGTAGAACAAACCTGCTGATACCCTGCAGAGTATTTAATTAACAGAATCAATCACTTCTTTGATAGATAAATGATTTGATAGAATTCAGGAGAAAATACCTCTTTTCCAGGGCAGGGATAGTTCCTTATTGACACTCCCACTGTTTTTTTAAATTAGTCTCTCCTGATTCCCACAGAGAAGAGAAAAAAATTAATTTTTTAAATTATGTATTTAGAACCTCAGAATCCACCAACTGATGAGGGACTTTACAACACATTCCTCTCACAGGACAAGGCCCTTTCTGTCAAACTGATAGTTGATGCTAAAGGGGTTTAATCGATGCAGTATGATAAATATATGATGTTTCAAAGTACATTTTACATGTAAAAACTTCACTGCTATACATGCACACATACATGCAGACAGCAGAAGTATTCTTAAAACAGATTTTCCAGGCTAGAAACAGGGTATCTATTTTTATACATTATCCATCTGTAATTCAGAAGATTTTTGTACTGACAAATGTGGTTAGCACAAAATCATGTGTACTCCTATTGAAATAATAAATAAAGACAGTAGTCAGTTCTTAAAAATTCTTAACACCTGCTGAAATAGCTGAGCTCTGGACCTTAAAGACAGCTGCAAACCTATTGCTCTTCATGGATTTCTCTCATTGAGGTATAGTCAAATTCATGTGGGTGCATCAGGTTTGCATGAGTGTCAGCCAACAAAATGTTAGCCCAATCACTACTGAAGCCAGTGTTTATACACAATGTGTAATCCTTTGCCCAGCAGACAGGCAAGAAAAAGAAGAAAGCAAACACCAACACTGATTCAAATGAAGCCCTATGAACCCAAACTTACTTTATCCATGTTATCCTAATGTGTGATAGTAGTAAGTATATTCTTTATATTAGTTATGACTGCATAATTTGAAGGTTAAAAATTCAGTTTTATGTTTTCTCTTTCATGTGTTCCTTGGATATGTAGAAATGGACTGGGAAGAACGCCGTGGACTTTACATATAATAGCATTTTTCTTGTCATTGTTAGGTTCAAAAATAAGGTACCAAAACTGTTATAGAGTATCACAGTTAATTTTCTAGAAGCTTAAACAGCTCTGGAGAATTAAACACCATAAACACCTGGAATATTTAGTTCTATTCCTTTATATAAATTTTATATTTCTTAACACCTATGTATTTCTGGAAAGCAATGTCAGACCCATTCTGGATCTGTATTCACATATATATTTAATATTCTTTTCCCTCCAGAATGAACGAGTAAGTTTGTCTGTGCAGATGTAACATATGTATATATGGACCACTTCACCACTGAGTGCAATAAACTCAACCTCATTATAAGCTAAAATATTGCCAGTGACAGACCTGCACTATAGTGGGTTTGCCAGGAAATAAAAGTCCTTCATACCTTACAATCTCACTAGCAGAAGACTCAGACCTCCCATTTTGGAGACAGTAAAAATAAATGAACACAGTCTTTTTCAACCAAAAGCAAGTAAAGGCCACGTTCCATCATGGATATTTTGAAATTTTTGAGATTTCTGCCCTGAGAATATGGCCAACTCTGTTACTGTCAGGATTAAAAGCAGACTGTCTGGCTCCAAGTAAGTGGGGTCACACATGATTCGGGTGTCTGGGCACAGTCATAACCAAGCCACTCACAGCTGGGTGCTGACAGCTTTTGTGCCCTCAAACTTTCCTTGGGGGCTGCAGCTCTTGGCACACTGTCCCTGGGCTGAAGGTAGAGTGGGGACAGCCAACTGCCAAGCATTCAAAGCTCCCAATTAGTGCACTCCTGCATGTTGCTTGGAATGACTCTGCTCCAAACATCAGCCCCACCTCTGTGTCTTCTGACCTGAGCAGCTAGTTGTCTTCCAACAACTAGTTTAGTTTATGGTTGAATTCCCTTTCCTGGTGGGGTAGCCTGGAGGCATAATAATTTGCCTTTGTACTTAATGACCATCAGAAGAGGGGGCTTGCATCATGCTTTTCTTCTAGATCTGGTTTACAGTGTTTCACTTAAGTCAGGCTTCCACTCCGATGACCTAGACCACTTCTTCCCATCCAAGCCACATCCCACATTGTACAGTTTGCAGGAAGGTTTCAGGGAGCAGAAGTCTGAAGGCAGTGATCGGTGATCAGCCTGCCACAGTGGCTGAGGTCTCTGACACAAAGGTGTGCAGCTTAAAAACAGCTAGAGGTCTACAGCTTCGACCCTCCTGCCTTTTGTATAGGCAAAAGAAAACAAAAAGCAGAGATTTCCAAAGCTAATTAAATAGATATGAGTATGACCTGTGCCTGAGATGACATTAGGGGATATTAGGGCACAAAAGAGCTTTTACATGTAATTCTGATTTAAAATGGATTTTGGCGTTGCAGGAGTTGTGAAATCTTTATAGTCATCTAATAAATCTGTTCCCCAGACCTTAGGCTTTTTTTCTCCAAAAGCCCAAACATTTGTAAAATATTCTGTCAAAGTCTTTCTGCAACATTCCTTTTAGTAGTCTAGAGCCTATAGCCCTCTTTATTGAATTTCTAATAAATAATACATTTTTAATTGTCTGCCTCTCAAAACTGCATGTGATTTTATCCTATGGCAAGAAAGCAAAGCTGTGATTCATACCCCAGCAGAATTAATGGTGTGGCAAATCACTATATTTTTCACCCTTAGAAATCCTGTTCTAGTTCTGTAAGCTTGTATGACCACATTATGGAGAGGAATGAAAAAAAAGGGAAAATCTGGCCATATTTATATGTTAAGGGGCTCACCTGAGGACCAGGAATGCAAATCTTCAGTTCTAAAAAGAGGAGCCAGTTGTCCTTTGTTATATAATTTGAAATATTGAGCAGTCCTTTTGCGTTATAGATATTCACAGACAGGGCAGTTTCCCCTCAAGCATGATCTGATTTCTTACCTTTTTGAATTTGTCTTCATTCTGTCTTACAATGGGTGTCTTGTTAATTCTGTTTAAAAGGTAAGGTGAGCACCTAGTAAACTTTGGAAGCGTGAAGCTGCTGGTTTTCAGTGCCATATCCTGCACAAGCCCTTCCCAAACTGAGTATGGAAACACATCCCACATTGCCAGAAGGTTTAAGGGTATTTCCTTCATTCTTCTGCTTTACGCGTATGTTTCACACAAAAGAGGCAGTGTTGCAGCTTGAATAGCTGCTAGTAAAGTCCAAGGTAAAGAAGCAAAAACGGCCTTTGCATGAGATCCACAGATGTTTCATTCAGCCGCGCAGCGAGGCGTTCGGGTCCCTGGCACACACACCTGGAGAGTCCATTTTTCTCTCTCCAGGGACCCAGGGGCTCACCCTGGTCTCGGGGCTGTACAAAGATAAAGGCCAATCCGGGAAATGGGAGGGGGTGGCTCAGGAACATAGGAACAGGGGAAGGAGCCAGTGGGGTGTAACTTAGGAGATGCCCCCCAGGGCTTCCACAAGGCAGGAGATGTACAAACAGCATCGTGAGGTATATGGCAATGATTAATGGAGCTGTAGCTTACTAGGCTGTAGGAGATGTCTGGCTAATTAAATTTCCTCTGAGACTTCCTTGACATTCTGTTCCCAAATTTGCAAATTGTGTGATATACTTTGCCCTCTAAGTGTTGTATGAGATAGCCATTATTTACAGTGACTGACTTATAAAAAGATAATGTTTCCCATCCAGCATGACTAGCATTATTTGTACTTCCTTTGTTTTCTGTCTTTGATCTGTGCTTAAAGGAGAGAAAATCTGTCGTGTTTAGCCCAAAAGAAAATTCCTCACCACCTGCTGTTATGCAGAGTGCAAAGCTTCATGGTTCTGAGAATATCATTAGTAATTTTGGATAATTACTTAGAGAAAGTTTAGGGGTCCCATGTTGTACTGCACTGTAATGAGAGTCCAGATTTGAGTCAATTTCCCTGAAAGGCATATTCAGAAGAAAGTCAATTCAAAAATTAACACAATGTGAAAGATATTTGTTTATTGATTTTTCAAGTGAAACCCTTCTTTTTTCTTTAATATTTTTCCCCTGAATTACCTTTAATCTCATTTGGATATTTCATCTTATTAAGATATATTTTCAAGAAATAAATATTACTGACTGCCATGTGAAATTTTTAAAGTAGCAACCACTGATTATGGACAAATAATTTGGTAAGGAAGTTTCTCTCTGTGCCTGTGCTTGTAGGAATACTTCATGAAAAGGACACTTGCCCTCTTTTGTTGCGTTGTAGCATTTTTTCCTGGTTTTTAGGAGCAGTTTCTTTAGAGAAAGGAAGCGATACTGTAGCATCAGTGCTTTGTCATCTAAAATAGCTCCTACTCACAGATTCTACTTGATCTTCAGATACTGAGCTGCAAAGACAAAGAATAAAAGAATTTGGGTACATGTTTCTGAACAGGCCTGCTTAAGTAAAGACAGGTGATTTTCAAAAAAAAGAGACCCAGCACCTAGCCATTTTGTTTTCCATAGAGAAAGAAGTACCTTTCTTATGTAGAAACAATCCAGCATACAAAAAGGGACTCTGAACTGAATGCTTTGACCTGCACTATGATAGAAGAAAGAGGCTTATAAAGATAACCCATAAGTGAAATTTCACAATGGACTGTTAAGTTCAATAATGTAAAAACATGGGTGGAAGAGGAAGGCAAAATGTTTGCAAAAATCTACATCTACCAAAGGAATTACAATTGAGCTAACAGAAATTATGCGTCTGCACCAAATTGATCTAAAATAATCTTGAATGTTTGACTTTTAGAAAAAGGGTAATGAGAGAATTTGAATTTGGGGTCCCATTGAGCTCTAGTCTAATTCAGTTCCATCTGACGTTTTACCCCTAGTGACTAACAGTATCACAATAATTCTCTTCTTTGGGTGGGCAGTGAATGATCTCTTTATAAAATATTTTTCCAAGGCTTGCTTTTTGCCTGCTGTTACGACTTTGTACCATTCACAGGAGCTGCTGATGGGGTTGTGCATGTGCTAAAATGTACAGGCCCCATATTTCGGAAATGGAAAGGGTGGGTGCTATGTACCAAATAACTTCATGAATATTCATTTATCTGTCTGCCAGTTTAAAGGGGTTTTCCATGTAAAAAAACCTATATTAGTCTTTCATTTTTAAGAGCAAAGGGAGAGTTGATTTAAATTTAATTCAAATGTGAATTTCCTTTTATTTTTCAAGAAGGTATTTTAAATCAGATGGCTGGCTAAAAAGTAAAATAAATATAAGAAGAAAACTAGGAATCTAAGCATTTTAAGATTGTTTGGGTTTCTTTTTTCTTTTTTTAAAGAAAGCTGTATTAAGAAAAAGATCAGGCTTTTTAAGCCAAGCTAGCTTATGTCTGGATAACAGAACAGACAAAACAAATCCTATTTACTATAAAAATAAATAAATAGCCCAGAAGATTTTCACCGAGAATACTGAATGCATTAAGATTTTAACATAAGAAAAGATTGTACAATATTCCCTTCTTTACTTTATACACAATAAAAGAGACATGCTTCATATCTGCCAAAGCATTATGAAACAGGAAGCATTATGGCACTTTTTTAGGTGAAGTAAATCTTATTATCTCCTGCTCCATTATGGATTATCTTTTGTAAGTGTCACATTTTAAAGCAAAAGAACACTATTTTTACGGGGTGTTTTGTAGGAGGAAGAGAGGCTTCTTACATAGGAGGATGACATTTGAATTTGATTTTGTAACATCAGTATTTCTTACTGGTAATAATTGTAGAGCAGTCTTTTTTTTTTTTTTTTTTTTTTTGCAGATAAATAGGAACATTAATCTGAACTCAGTTCAACCTTCCCACAGTGAAATCAGCAGCAATAAAATTTCACTACATGATCATAAATGGAAAGTGGCAAAAATGTATTAAGCTATAAATGTTATATTATGTATCTTAATCTAGTGTGAGACTGTAGATCGAGTGAAGCACTGGAAAACATAGCTGATCCAGTTGCTTCCCACCGAAGTTCATGCCAAGAATATCTTGCAGTCTAAAATGTTTGTAGCTTCTGTTTGCTCAGGAGCAAAACTCAGACTTACATATGAAGCTATGCTGCAGTGGACAGAGTTACCAGCATTTTTAAGTTTACAGGGGCTTGCGCTGACTGTGAAGAATCCCTTGAAATCCAAAACAGTGTACACTAACTAGAACTTTGTAATCGTGTGTGGTTATGCATTTCTGCTAACTACTGGTCATTTCAAAAAGACACAGATTGCACTTTGCACTTCTCATAGGTATGAAGATTGTTGTGCAAGGCAAAAAAACAAAACCAAAAAACCGGAGCAGCAACTGCAACAACAACAACCACCACCCAAAAAACAAAACAAAACAAAACAAAACAAAACAAAACAAAACAAACAAAACAAACAAAAAACAAAAACAAAAACAAAAACAAAACAAAAAAAACCCAAAAAACCAAAGGAAAAAGATGGGAAAAAAAAATTGACGTCTGCTTTCCCAGTGGTCTCAGCACAAAAATCATACTTACAACAGTTTCAGTAATCTTTTCTCTTCTACTACCTTGGGATATTACCTGATCCCTTTCTACCTGAAACACATCTTTCCCTTGAGGCCTCTAGTTTTGCTGAGTAATTTGAATTGGAAACCTGTGAGCAACCATCTAAACCTGACTGTACCAAAGAGTGTGAAAACCTCTTCTTAACCTCCAATTTTTGCTTAAGAACGCCCATCCCACCAGACACTAAAATACGTAAATTCTTCAGCCTGCAGTATAAACTGGATAATGCTAATGGCCTCACTGCTGTCAAAGGAGTGGTAGAAAACTGCAGCAATTACTTTTCTGCCCTGATAGACATTGATGAATGTGAAGTCCTATGAGGGGAAAATCTGCTTATTCTTTACTGATTTTATAATTGTTTTCTTTTACTGTTGACACCTAAAGGCAGAATCCAAAATATACAAAAATGTTGTTATTTCAGAGGTTTCATTTTCATCAGCAAAGAATAATGTGGCCCTTCAAGCTGAAGAAACATACATTTTAGAGATGTAATACATGAAAGTGGTAAATATGCTTTCAGCTGGAGTTTTACTTCCTCTAAAGTATAAACCACACTTAAGGATAACCTCACCTTTTGCACCAAATGTGTGGTTGTGTGGTATGTGGTATGCAAGGTTTCTGTGGAGATCCTAATTTCTTGTCTAAGGATATTTAAGAGGATCCTCTGATTTTAGGAGACTGACCAGAAATCTGTTCTTGACATGTACTTCCTTACTACAAATAAAGGTTTTGCAGGCAAACTGGACTTCTATGTCTGCTGCTTCATAAATTTTGCCTACCTTGAAGAAAACTAAATGAATTAAGCATCAGCCAGTTGAATAAGAAAGAGAGGGTGGATTTGCAAACACTTCTCTTCAATGAAGATTTTTTTATGATAAAGTCATAAACCATTCTCATTAAGGTATTTTTCTAACACGATGCACCCTCTCAGGAAAGACAAACCATGAGTAATGAGAAAAGACATGAAAATGTAGGCTATATTACCTTTTAAGACACGACATTTTACATTGGTGAAACATATGCCTTTCACCTCTAGAACTACAGTGGAGAACTTCTAAGCAAAATTCTGGCCTCACAACTGAAAGAAAAAAAAAATGAAGCAAAACTCAAATAAAGCAATGGTTTTTTTTTTTCCTTTTTCCCAAGAAAATGAAGAAAATTTTCAAAGAAGCCAAAGGTTTTTTGTCTTATTTGATTTTTTTTTCTCACAAAAATACCCAAACATGATTTTGTGCTCATATTCTTCACTGAAAGGATTTCATACAGCTTTACTGATCTGTAGCTTGTACACAAAGGTTACCCTCTGGAGCTATGACTGATCTTTTCTATTTGAGATGTCTTGGATATAAGTTAATAATTTATTTCATCAGTGGAAATGAAGACTGGAAAATTATATTAATAAATCTATAACATGATATTTTGGATCTTTGTTTCTCTCTATGAGTGAAAAATAAGGAATAAGAGTAATCTCAAGAATCTAAAGAAATTGAGTTATGTGAAATATACTTGACATACTATGGTTAAAGAGTGTCTGAAAAACAGCTTAAAAATTCTTTGAGGAACAGTTTTTATGCATTTTCTCCAGGTTATCCATACTTGCAAAACCTGTTTTTTTCAGAACTTTCAGCTTCTGGTGGCAGAGAGTCACAGAGGGTACAGGGAGAACATTTTTAATAGTTGACAGTTAACTTTCCCTGTTTAGTGACAACAAACCGACTGATTATATTTCTTAATGCAGAATTCATAACTGAACCACAGTTTAGGCCAACTTTCATTGTTTTCAGATGGAAAGACTTTATGTGTGATATTTAGAATTTCTTTTTTTTTCAGACACCACTGATCTGCAAGTTCTTTATAAAATACTTTCACCATATCAGGTTGTCCAGAGTGAGTGTGGAGTGTCCATCCTTAGAAATACTCAGAAGCCAACTGGAAAAGCATCTAGCCAACTAACTGTACTCAATCCTGTTTGAGCACAGTGTTTGATAAGATGACCTTCTAAGGTCACTTCCAACTATTCTGGGGTCATATGACTCCAGCTCTACAAATATTTGTAGTTTGACAAATTAGGAGCAGCTAGACTGGAAATTCTCAAAGATGTTAAAGTGAATTTGAACACCAAAACATGCCTAGATATTCCAGCTACTGTTCAAAAACTTCAGAGAATCACATGAAAACTTCTTGGCCAAATTAACAATAACGGGTAATCCTGTCACAACAAACCAATTTTTTTCCATACATGGAATTTTATTTTCCCTCATGAGGGCAAAAGAAAAAAATGTCCTAATTTCTCCTTCTTCAGCCCTTAAAGTGAGATTGTCAAATACTCATGCAAGGCATAAAACCCAAAATCTCTTTTTAAAATATATTGGCCATGCAGAAAACAGCAAGAGCTGCTGTTTGAAACCTCTGGAAGTTTGAACTAGACTAGGAGCTGGCTCTTAGCCGCTGCTCTACAAAATCTTCACCCATAATCTGTCTCTTTACGCTTTGTGAAAACCTGACCAAGATATGCAAGTTTGCACTTGATGTCTATAAACTCTAGCTATATAAATTTCTAAATCTATAGCTGAAAATTTCCATTCGCTGTGCTTTGCCTCATTTTTCTCTGGGAAGAAAAAGCAGAGCAACTCCAACCCAGAAAAATTACCCCTAAAGTTAACAAAACAAAATGTCTTTGTCCATAACACAAGCCTGAGAGGCATGTGGCAGATTACATCTACTTTTACCTGAGGCATAGTGAAACAAATGATGTTGTTGTCACTTTCATGAGAACTGATGTCTTGTTTTGGAAGCTAATAACAAGCTATTCATAAAATGTGAGACTTTTTTTAGCATGTAACTTTTCCCTACTTTTATATGTTTTTATTTCTGAGTGACAAAAATGCCTTCAATGTGTATTTGACATCAATGGACTTTATATATTTGCTGTCACTATGTGTTAGTCTAGTGCAATCTAACATAGAAAATGTCTTCTTGCTGCCTTTACATAGAACAAACTGCATATTTTTACGGAAAAAGAAGTGTATTTTTTGAATGTAGAAAGGAGTTGTACCTTCTTATGTATTTATATAAAGTAATGCTTAAAAGTTTATTTTTTTACCCAGGGACCAGAGAGATTAGTAGTGCTATATAGATCATGTAGCAAACATATATCAAATGACATTTTCTGGTGGTGTAAAGTTAAATTAGTAGGAAGTACACTATGTTTCCTCTGGGGTCTGGAGGTTTACTTTTTAAAAAAAGTAGAGGAAGCTCACAAAAGTTGTACAGCTCTGCAAACCAGGCAGGAAGAGAACTGTAAGGGCATGCTCCCTCTCCTATAATGTATCTGTGTGTCCTGGAAAACATATTTGTTCTCACTGTATAAGCTACAAAGCATATTATCACCATAGCAAAATTGTATATTGAATGTACCTTGTGTTTCCAGCTGGGTGGCCCCCAGTCCATATGCTGGTGTTGGGGTTTGCTCCTCCCTAGGTACAGGATTTAGCATTTGTTTACCTAGTTGATGATTTAACAAGGGAACACAGACCTGTCATTTTAACAACAGCCTACGAATTACATCTAAAATGAAAAGAAAATAGATTTTTGTCCCCCTTGTTTTTAGTGTGATGCACATGGTAATTAGTTTCTGATAGAAAGAGTAGTTTCAAACTTCTACATGGGTTGACAAATTAACTTTTTAATGTGGCAAAAGCTTGATTGGGCAACTTATACTGCTGAGAAGAACTGCTGTTCCCCTCAGGCATGATAATAAAACCTGATCTTTCTTTTAATTGTCAAAAAATCAGCTATTGTTTTGGAATTACCAAAATCCCACTTGTAGAAATGGCTTAAACATTTACAAGACCTTCTGCAAAACCAAATTATGTAATGTAACTTACCCTAAAGCAGGAAAACAAAAAAGTGGATAGAGGTGATGCAAGTCTTTCCCATGCACTCACCATGCTTTTATATAGCTCACACTCTTTTTCTGACATGGACAATTTTTATGCAAAATCTACCTATAAGATTTAAGTTTTGGTGTTCAATGTGTATGTTTAAGAAACTATTTCCCTCAAGATCCATCAGATTATCTTATTTCTGTTCCTAGAATGTGGAACCATGATACGACATTGTCTAGATAAAACAATTTAACAGAAACTTGTAAATTTTGTTTAGAAACCTAGAGACCCATACAATATACTGGAAAGGCTGTATTACAAAGACAGTTGGACACTGATGGCATTCAATTAATTTTCATATTAATTTATGACAGCACCATTGTCTTTACTTGGACACTAGATTCCATTGAAGGGTCAAGCACCTGACAAGGAAGGATTTACTCTGGTGGGTCTAAGGAAGACCAAAGTGATATTGGAAACAGTTTAAAGTAAAACTCAGATTTCTCCCTTTCTGTCATTAGAGCACTGATGCAGAGAACTTTGGTTCAGAAATACACTAATGTTTCCATTGTGCAATGTTACTGAACTGCTCTGCTGACTCCACTAAGCAATGCTGACATTAGGATGAGCTTAGATGAAAGGACAGTATTAAGATATTACAAAGTAGAAAATAAACTACCAATACAAAACTTTTCCTGTTTGGGCTTTTGAAGATAATATTTTTCAATACAGTCTGATAAACAGAAATGGGGGAGACTTAAAAAACAAAACAAGATTATTAACAAGGAAGTAGTTTGCAAATTACTCTACATCTCTGGAAAAGATGAAGCAAAGCCTGTACTTGCAGTCACTGAAATCCTCATACATAAAGAATACATCCAATCTTATCCAGAATAAACACAAATTTAATCACATTCTGTAAGCTGGATAAATAGCAAGGAATGTATGCTAACAAAATTTCTACATGGAATAGTATCCTTTATGTAGGTTTGAAAGAAAGGAGACCCAAGGAAAATAAGAAAGAAATGAAAGAAACTTGCCTACTCAAAACAAATATTCTCTTTCAAATAGAAATTATATTACAACAGAAAAATCACAGAAAATTATTTCTTCTAGCCATGAGTAGCTGAAACCATTTTTATCTGTTATAATTTTTTAACTTGATGAAACCCAGTAATGCAGTGGCAATAGGTTTGGAACCAATGTATATCAGAAAGACAGCCTATTTAGTTTTTTTTAAAAAAGATGTTTTTACAAGGGATTGAGATATAATTAGGGCAGATGTCAAAATAATGCTTTGAGCAAAAATAAAGTAAGCTATTCATTCATCACTTTTACACAGGGACTTCAAAATATTCTGCCTTTCCCTTTCTAATTCCTAGACACACATATACCCAGAAATGCATGTATATTTCAATTCTCTTCAGATTAAAAGAAAAATACCTAATAATTATAATAAATTATTATTCTCAGCAGCATAAATCTTAATAAATAAAGGATTTTGACTCAAGTGTGGAAATGCAAGAAACAGAAACTAGGTATCTACATGACATAAGAAAACCTGTGCACTTTATTATCCTTGCTAAAATATATTGTCTCATTTTAAAAGTGAGTGGAATGATGCTTTCAAAATGGGTTGCGAACACTATTGATTAATTTCAAGTATGCCGGGATAGGGATGTCCAAGCTGAAATAATTTATATGAACTGTTATCCTAAGAAATAAATTGGCTTGAGGTAGGAAACCAAGTACAAAGGTAAACCGTGAAAGCACTTTTCTCCATCTGGGGCTATCAAATCCTTGTGGAAAAACCTGCCTCCCCAGCCTAGGCACCTGGATACAATGGGGCACTTATACTTCCTTCACACCTGCACACTACTGCTGCAGCTTCAAATACCATTGCAGGTGAGTCTATGTTACTCTATGTAAACAGTAAACCAGATATTGGTGGACCTGACTGTCAATATTACAACATTACAGTTTTGTGTGTATTTATTACTATTATTTGATCTTTCTATTTGAAACAACTTTGTAAATTATGGATTCTTTTGGGGGACAAATCACAGCTTCTATTCCTCCCCTTGTTAAATTAAAAAGAAAGTTGGAAAAATAAACTGAAACTTTTACTTTTATGGCCTCCTACAAGACCCAGGAACACTATAGCTTCCTGTCTTGGATGTTCACCTAAAGTAGTAAACTAGAATACTTTTGCAAGATCTTTGCTACTCCAGATTTAACATTTGGTTAATAATAATGGCCTCACATTCTAAAATTACCTTTATCAAAAGATTTGGGTTGCTGGTTGTTTTTTTTTCTTTTTTCCTGAGATTTGTCAAGTGGATGAGAAGTTTGTGTGCAAACTCGAGCTTTATCGCAGTAAGGTGACATGCAGTGCAGTAGAAGGCAGTTTGTATTTATTATCTAGGTAGCTCATATTTATTCATACTAATTTTGTATTGTTTAGAGTATAGAACACATAGAGCTACTTTATTAACAACCAATGATATGACTTTTAAAAGGCATATCATTATTTACTTCTACTTTTGTTCATAATTTTTCCATAATCTGGCCTGTCAGTATTCTCTTCTGCTCAGATCCAATACAAAACAGAAGAAGTGATAATCTTGCATTTTAGTAATGCATAGAAATAAAAAGTAGAAAGATCACAATGAATTTAATATACAACCCAGGCTAGGATTATTATGTATGACAAAACATTGCTTAGGCAATAAATGAATCTGCACTTTCTCTGTAAACCCACTAATTTGTTTATTTCACCTTATCTATGTGAATTACAAACATTATTTGTTTAATTATTCTGAGATGGTATATTTTTATTAGGCAAAAAATATTTGTCGCTAAAGTAATGATGACTTTATTATGCTAATAAATAGGGCTTGTGCCCTTTGCATCTGCTTAACTTTATACTTATTTAGGAATTTTTTCTCTTTTTTTCCCTTCATTCTTTAGTAAAATTGACTGCCAAAACATCTTTCTGAACATGTAACTATTATAGTTTTTAAATTAATTAAACAAAGTGATGTAAGTTATGGTAAAAAAAAAAAAAAAAAACAAACCAAAAAAAACCAAACAACTGTGCTGAAAGCTGATGGTAACACATAACATTTTAAAGTTTTAAATAAAGAAAAGAAAAAAATTAATCAAGGGAATAAGGTACCCAGTTTCTGGTGATTCATCACTTGCCTAAATCTAAGAGCTTTTTGGAAGGGAGGGCTCATTACAGGCAAATTATTTCAGATCAACTGTTCCTTTTGAACTTCACTGCCACTTTCATATATATTTACAGTGTCTGATGAAACACAGGTCTGGCAGAAGGCTAAATGCTGCCCTGATTTTTTTGTTTTGTGTTGTACTGAACCCATTTCTAGCTTGATAATTGGTTAGTATTAATGACAGCAAGGAACTGTTGCTGGTGGGGAGGAGTTAGCATTTCTGTGTCAAGTTTTCCTGAAGTATGTCCAGAGTACTGGAGATACCTTTGGGATACTAGTAATAATGATTCTCTTTTTTCCTACTAGATTGCATGGCATGACAGCTCTGAGCTGCAATTTTTGTGTAACTTGGGTTTGCTGCATCCAAATTGCTCTAAAGACAATCCAACTGAAGGCATTCTGTCTCTATCTTTGCTGTCTTTGTCATTTCACTCTAATAGGAAGATTTTTTTTGACCTGTGTTTGTCTTGTCTAAGAATGGTGGGGTCTACAGGGTGGGGTAATCTTGACTTTTTTTTGCTCTGAGCCAACTATAGCGCAAGTAAAAGGCATATTTGACATTATCTTATGGTACTTCAGTTTACCTATCTATCCAAATAACTGTCTGTATCCCTTAAAAATAAATCTTAACGTTAAACAGTGTCCTATTTTCAGGATCCCATCATAGACTGACTGCATCATGGCTCTCTAGTACTGTAGGAGTTAGGCAGTTTTGGGACATTACCTGCTATCCAAAAAAGGTGGACCTTGTGCTGTCCTAGGATTAACTTCTCAGCTCCTTTCTTGCCCAAAAACCACAGCCTCCCTTCCACCAAAGAGTAACATGCAGGGAGGAAAGACTGATACCCACTTGAGTCTCACTTTGACATGAATCCAAGACTTGACAGTGATTTGAATCCTGTCACAAAAGTTAATTTGTTTTTCTACACCTCTCAATTCAGATTTTTAAATTTGAAAAAATTAAGTTTATTAAAAGCTGAAGTGAAAGTATTGGTTAATTATTACAAGTCAAACAGAACGTCATGTATTTACCATGTCCCTGGAAAGAATTTTTACCATTTCATTCAAAAAAAGCTGTCTTCTCTGACACGTGACAGATAAGGGGAAACAATGAATAAGTTTGAAATAAGGGAATGGGTGAGTTGAAGTCCCAGATAATGCTTCAGGCACTTGCACTGTGGTTTATGTTTGATGATCATTGCTACCCATTAGCTTGAGAAAATATTAACTCCTAAACTTAGTATGACAAGTAGGATAAAAATACCAAAAGATTTCTCTGAATATTTCAAACTATTAAAAAACAAAAAAAGTCAATGTCACCTAATTTCTCAGACATCATGCAGGATAGAATTACAATTGTATTTTGCAACATAAATTTTTCAACACCTTAAGACAGTGTGAAAAAAAGCTTAGGTAAAAGATATTTAAAGAACCTCACAAAAAAAAAAAAAAAAAAAAAAAAAGTTACTTTGATTTCTGTTTCTAGTTCCAAGATGACATATTGGTATGTATTAGGAATCTGATTCAGAAAATTCCTTGGATGAGAGTACAATTTAAATGACACAGGTAGTTCTGTTCTCCAGGTATCTACTTATGCAAGCACAAGGTTGAAGGTTTGGTTTAGAAGTTGTGGTTCATTTCTCTATTTCTTTATTTTTCCTATTTTTAATTATGTATTTTACTATAGCAATGAGCTTATGACTTATCTTTCATGACAGTTTTTGAAGAATGTATTAAAAAAAGCCAAAAATATGGTCAAATTTGACTTTAGGAATGTCACATTTTGGGGACTGTAGGAAATAGGATTCTGCTTTTTCCAAACTGCTATGCTCTACTGGATCTGATGCCCTTTTTCTTAAGCTTCTCATGTTTCAGTATTTCTGACCAAGAGAAGAAGAATCTATGTGCAAGATGGATTATGAAGTTCAGGTAAAGGTATTTAGCCCATAACAAATATGGGCTAAATTTAGAAAGTGATTTTAGTGATTTCTTATAGATTTAGACTTTCTTATAGACTTAATGTCTTATAGACATTACTGAGTTTTCAAGACAGCAAGTCAAGTCTTGATTTTTTGGACTCAAGAGGTTGGATTTTTTGGAAAAAAGAGGTGATGACTGGGGGGAGATTCAGCAAGAAGACAAGAAATAGTCTTGAGAACGTAAAGAGCTGTGTCTACTAAATAAAAATTCCTTTTAGTTTGGAAGGGATTAAGATGCATTAAGATGCTTGCATAAATTACTTACTGGCTTGTATAAATGGGAATTAGGTTAGTAGTCACAGTGTGACATAGTCCAATGTGAATGATTTCCTATGTCCTTTTCTATTAAAAAAAATTTCATTTACTTGTTGACTGTCATGTAGAAAGTATTTTCGCTAATCCCCAGACAAATTATTTCATGAGTTTCAGTTTCAAAATCAAGACCTAAAGGAGTGATGTGAATGTGTTTAGAGAAAGTCATAAAGTCTCAAGAACCTTGAATTCTATACTAATTCAGTAAATTAGTGACCTTTAACTTTATGAACTTTATAAAAAGAAGCACATGAAGACTTAATTTCTACACTACTTGAGTATTTCTCCTGTATATATTTAGGAGCTTTATAATTTCTTTCAGTGGTAGTTACTCATTTGTGTTTTGTGAAGATGGAAGAAGCTATAGAAATCTGATGTTTGCCTCATTGGTTTGCGTGTTTATTTGGCTTGAGTTTTTTTTTTTGGGTTGTTTGATTTTTTGTTTCTTTGGGTGTTTTTTTGGTTTTGTTTTGTTTGCTTTTTTATTTTGTTTTATTTTAGTTATGTTCTTTATGGTTGAAATTCTGCCCCTCTTGGTTGCCCAAAGCACAGCAGCAACCATTGGTGATTTCAACTGGATGACTTTTCCTTGCATGAAAAGCACTGAAAAAATAATGATAATTTGAAAAAAATATTCATTGCACAGCTCAGCCTTTCACAGTGATCTGTATTTTCTATCAGTGTCTACTGAAATTTTGTCTCCCTCTTTATGTATCCATGTTCTGATTTTTCCATCTCATTGTGAACTCTCTGCAATCCCTTACATCTGCATATGCAGACCCAAAAGTAGTTGTGTAGCTGTTTACAGTAAATTTCTCTGTCTTACACTATGAGGGAAATGGTTAGACAATATGATTGCTACTGAGAGCAATAACTTAATTGGTGTCAGTTTTACTGCAAAAGCTCTGCTTCACTTTGTTCTGAATTTTGTCTTTTGTATCCAAAAGCATTGCCTCACAGGCAAAGGCCCAAATACTGTATGATGTGCATGCTGTAATCCTGCAAACAACATGTTGAGCAAAAAGCAGTAGGCAAATTAATTCAGCACAACACTGCAAAGGAATAAAATGAGATGAGTTATTTGACAACTGTATTGCTTAAAAAGCTGCCTAAGTAACAGAATCCTTTTAACCTGCTGACAGACAGTAAAACACTTGTGTTTTTGCTGGCTGATCAGTAACTGAGTACAGTCTCATGCTGTAATTTGCAAAGACACAGCTGCAATGGACAAGCCACTATAAAGCTTTTTGGTCAGGATATTGACAAAGAGATGGTGCTGAAATTTTGATACAGCTTTCTGCATTTCCTACCAAAGCATTATCATTATATCTTATTGACAGTGGCAACCCTAGTGCTATAACTTATCAAGTCAGAAAATCTTTTCTGAACTGACTTCATTAGGTGAGGTTTAGTTTAAATTAATTTGTTTAGTTCTGCCATATCTGTTAGGAAATGGCAGAAGTCGGTCTCTTTGCTAATTTGGAGAATACTTTCATGACAGTTCAAATCATCTCACAACAACTGGCATTAAGTAAGACTTAATTCAGAGCCCTAAATTCAATTGGAAACTCCAACAGATTCAGCTTTGCAATTTTTGTAACAAGGACCATGAACCACCACAACTCTGCCTAAAAAGAATGGCAATTTAATTTCTGCGAAGTGGGGTTTAACTGCATGTGATATTTGGATTGTAATTTCTCAGCTTTCTTCTATTTTAACTTTTATTCTCATGGTACCACAAATTGCCATACCTGCTATATTTAGACACAGAAATACTTATTCTTTGTAACAATGTCCAGACTCCAAAATAAATTTCCTGAGAAATTTATTTATTTAGCTGAGAAATTTAGTTTACTTTTTTTGTGGATGCAGGGTAAACTACTGTAGACAGAACTTTTGTGGATGGGCTTGCATCTCAAAAAATGCACTCCTACTTGCAAAACAGATGTTTTAATTTCTGTTCCCCACTCCACGCTGACATTAACAGGATTCTGTGCAAAACGGAAACTTTTTTGATCAGAAGAAATGAAGGTTCTTTCAGGTGGAGAAAGAGGGAGGGGCAGTTTCTTGTCCTACACAGGCTAACCCTTTGCCACAGTTTCCACACTGCACTGCAAAATTCCATTTGTAAGCATACTCATCCTATGTGCATTACGGAAATCCCTCATGAAAAGAATTTTCTCTTCTATACTTGAAAGCTAGTAAATCTCTTCTAAATAAAACCTAAATTCAGCTGTGAGAAAGTGACTCGTTTTCGAAAAACATTTCTTCATGCCCATAGTTCAGAGCCGTAAAGAAATATATCTTTTTCCATGTTTATTTTAGTAAAGACTACTGGAAAATGGCTTCTTGATGACTCACTTTTTATCTTTCAGTGTTGTTCTGTCCTGGATGAACATAAAATATTTCTTATTTCAGTCACCAATAATAGTTGTAAATTTTTACAGCAAAAGTACTCATAAAAACTAGTATTTCTACATTCATATCTATCACATCTCTAACATGAACTATTTTAACCTTGGGAAAATATAACTGATACAAATATATGTATTTTTCATTTTTCTTTATTTTAGATGTACGATCAACAACAGAGGAAATCTGATGTGTTAATTAAAAACACAAAAGAAAATACCAATGGTTTCAAAATATGATTATTACTAAAAGTTTCTCTTGGAACAATTTTTTCTCTATACCCACATATATCTAGAGGTTAATCTCAGTTGATGAAAGAAAGTTTCTGTAATAGTGTTGTTCTTCCACAATCTATGAATCTTAAGCAGCCTCATACTATTTTTTATATATCTATATATCTATATCTACATCTATACCTATCTATATCTATATCTATATTTATATCTATATCTATCTATATCTAATCTATATATTTACACACAGGTTATTTAGAAGTCTGCTGTATTTACATAAATAAAAGTCTTTGCTGTTCCTCAGCTTTTTTTTTTTTTTTTCCCTGCAGCCCATATTAGTGTTGTACGTCCTCATATATGTGTATATAAGTATAAAACTGCTTATCTAGGGAATCATATGAGGGGAAGAAATCCCACAATTCTTATACATATAGGATTTAATCTGTGAACAAGGCATCAATAATCAAAATGTTTTTGTTTATTCATTTGTGTGTGCTGTTATTTACTTTAAAGGGATTTGAAGAACTTTGTGTGGAGAAAGACTCACAGTCTCTGCACATCTCTCTAATTTCTGCATAAATGGCAGGGGGTCTTGGTGATTAGTACTTGTCCCTAGATGCATCCTTTGGCCAGAAGAGCAAATATGGTTAAGCACAAACGATGAAGTAAAAATCTATACCTGAAGTAAGAACTAGCAGCCTCTGGTTAGGCCACAGCAGAAGTTATGGTTTAAAATATGTTAATAAAGAAACAACACTTTGACAAGCAAAAACGCCAGGTCCCTCTTCCCATTGTTGCTAGAAATGTTGGTGTTATCAGGGGATGACTCTTTTCTCTTTTACTGTCTGCATCTTGCTGCAGGCTTGTGTATTCAACCAAGTCCCCAAAATGCTGAGGGGAAGCACAAGGTACCCCTCCTGAGGACTGAAGGAGGAAGACATAAACATGACCTTGGAAACTGACAATGATATGCCTGATATTCAGACTGAGAATTTCAAATATGGGCCCTGCTTTTTTTTCCTTGACCAATTTAATAGGCACAGTTATTATTTATCAGCAAAAACAATAGACCAAGAAAAGCTAATCTTTTCTCTGGCCTCCCTCTGAGCACTTCTGGTCTTCCTCTAGTAGAATTGTTCTCTGCAAAGTGTTTCCCTCTTTGCTCCTTATTTGCCCTCCATTCAATGATTCCCAGGCTCTCCGTACACCATGTTCCTCAAGTGTTATTACTTAATTTTATTACTTTTTCTCCCCTTTGATCACAGGTCCTTTCTACAAAATGCCTTTCATTTTTTATGCTCTTTCTTCCTTTTAGGAATAAAGTTTTCCTCTGGAACCTATTTATCTCATGGGAAGTAGTGATTTTTTACACCAAGAGAGATTAAGTGCAGTTTAATTTTATTTTTTCAAATTTTGGACAGAGAGTGTGCCTACACTTACTTTTTCAGGAAGATGTACACTCACAGTTCTCATGTGCTTGATTATTTGCAATTACATGGTGCAAAGTCTCAAAGTAATTCACAGGCTTAGCTGGGATACAGTGTCAATTTAGTAACAATTCTATGGACTTCGGTTGACTAAGTGCAGAGAAAGTGAGGCAGGATATTCTTCTCTGGCTCTTACTTAAAATATCAGATTTAAATACATTTGGTTTGCTCTGAAAAAATGTCATCACAGTTGTAAGGGTGAGAAGATTGTGTACAAGAAACTCCTTATTGAATAAAAAAGTATTGAACAATTTAGCACCAAGAAGGTGCGTATGAGCTTGCATACCTCTTTCAGAGCTTAAAAGCTGTCTAACAAGCAAGACAGAAGAAATTTGCTTACATCTTTGAGAGAATCCTTCTGGACAAAAGATCCAGCCCACACCTGGATAAACACGTCATGTGATGAGTGAGCATGCGCAGCTGGTTCATAGATTAGGCACAAAGGGTTACAGTGAATGGATGACATCAGACTGGCACACCACAGGCTCCATCCTTAGCCCTGTGCTCTCCAACATCTTCATAAATGATTTGGACAGAGGACTGGAATGCATAGTAAGCAAGTTCAGAGACGATACAAAGCTAGGAGGAACTGCTGACTCCCTCCAGGGCAGGGGGGCCCTGCAGAGAGACCTCAACCAAGTGGAGGTCTGGGCAAACACCAGGCATATGAAGTTTAACAAGGAAAAATACCAGATTCTGCACCAGCGACAGAGCAACTGTAAATACAGATGGGAATGAAATGATGGAGCAGTGACGCAGAAAGGCACCTGGGGGTCCTGCTCTGAGGCAAGTAGAATGTGAGCCAGCAGTGCCCTGGCAGCCAGGAGGGCCACCCATGTCCTGGGAGCATCAGGCAGAGCATCACAGCCAGGCAAGGGAGGGGATTGTCCTGCTCTGCTCTCCACTGTCCCTGCTCAGCTTGTGCACTGGGGACAGTTTTGTGTGCCACAATGGAAAAAAGACATTGAGCTGTTAGAGAGTGTCCAAAGGAGGGCAACGAAGATGGTGAAGGGCCTTGAGGTGAAGACATATGAGGAGCAGCTGAGGTCACTTGGTCTGTTCAACTTGGAGGAGAATGAGGGGAGACCTCATTGCAGTTACAGCTTCCTTGTGAGGAGGAGAGACAGGCCCTGATCTCTTCACTCTTGTGACCAGTGACAGAACTGAAGAAATGGCCTGAAGTTGTGTCAAGGGAGGTTTACTTTGGACATCAGAAAAAGATTCTTCCCCCAGAGGGTGGTTGGGCATTGGAACAGGCTCTCCAGGGAAGCAGTCACTGCACGAAGTGTGTCAGAGTGCAAAAAGTGTTTGGCAAATACTCTTAGGCACATGGTGTGATTCTTTCGCCTGTCCTGTACAAAAGCAATAGCTGGACTTGGTGATCCATCCTAACCCATGATATTCTATGATTCTATGAGTCTAAGTTCAGTGTTAATGTACAACTTACATTCTCAGAATCACCATCGAGAGGTATGGAGCAGGACCACATTCCCATGTGGGAATTGGACAATTGGGTTTTCCAAGCTTTCTCAAGTATTTTCTTGTTGCCTGTCATGTAAGACTTGATGAACCACAAAAAAGAATATGCTGAATGAACTCTGTGTCTGTGGTGCCTTGTTAAAACAACAAAAAAAAAAGTCTTTAGTCTTGTACTTGCAGAAAAAGGAAATAAAGCTTGAGAAGGAGAGATTCTTACTTGCAAATGCATTGATATGAGAGCTAAAGCTTGCCCTACCTCTGGTTTTAGGAAGTGAGTTGTCCTAGTGCGTCCTTATTGTACTTTAGACTGTAGTAAAGCTGTCAGGGGATGTGCTGAATATTATGCACCATATTTCTGGTTTGTATGGTACCAGAAACAATTACTTAGCATCACATGTAGCTTTCCCTTCCCACCTTTTTTTTCCCTTTATCTCCAGAGCTCTTCCTCTGTCTCCAGTGTATTCTGTCAGCAGAGCAACAGTGAAATGTCCCTACTGAGGCTCATTGCTCCTTGAGGCTGGGAGCATTCATGTTTTTGGTACTCAGATCTTTCACTCTTCAAGATGAACTCACAGGAGTAAGTGACTCCAACACCAGAAGTCTGGAGAACTCCTTTTTTCTTTTTCCCTCTGGAAGTATTTTAAAGATTGACTGATACAAGAGGTCAAGGAGGCTCTCTGAGGGCTGAAAAAACAAAAGGGATGCAACCAGAGTTTACAAATACATTTCTCTCTGATCACCTTCTCTTTTCAAACACTCCTCATTGTTTTTTGTAGGGCATGCTCACCATATGCCTTGCTACCCACTTGATTCCTCATATTTGACAGAGAGAAAACAACAATCTCAAAATGTGGCTGTTTTGAAACAGTTTGAGACCTACCACATCAATTTCTTTTCTATCTGAAAATTATCATTATTATCTCCTTGCATATTATTTAATTTGCTTTTAAAGAATAAAGAACCTCACCTAGAAATACCTGTGACAGATGATTCAGATGATTGCCTTCTGATAAATGTTAACTTTAATGTCCAGCAGTAGTCTTCCTGTATGTAAAATATGTACTTGAACTTGGCATCGTGTTTTTTGCTCCTGGGGAGAATCTTATTGATTGTGAGGAAATTAAATCAAACAAGCCTTGGAGAATTAGGTGGACTGCTTCACAAGGTGTGATTCTGAGGGCAGTTTTAGCAGTCCTTATGGCAGTCACTGAAACAGACAGTATACTGGCTTGACTTATGGCATGTTAATCCCTCTAAATATGTTTAACAGCTGGAGGTTTTGAGATTGGTATGGTGGTTTTGTGGTTTTTTTTTTTAATTTCAAGTGAAATGAAATAAAAAGCTTCTGTTCTAGCTTTTCTGTTCACTGTGGCTAACTGATGAAGTAAATGGGTTTCATCTTGTGAATTCGAAGATGCAGAACCTAAAACTGTTCATATGACAGCTTATTTACTATTTGTGATACAGAGACAAGAATATTTGCCTTAATCACTAATAAGACCAGATGTTTTACTTTTTTTTCTTCCTTATTTTGAACTTTTTAACATTTTAATGGAACATAACTTGAGACCTAGATGGAAAATATAATAAGAATATATATATTGCTTTCCATCCAGTTTCATATTTCTTTTAATCCAGATTCAGCTGTGCATTCATTATGTGTAATATAGACTTCATTTTTATCATAAAATTCTATTCTCCTGTATATCAAAAGATTTATAGTCTTCAAACAAACGATCCCTTTGATGTGATTCACTAATACATGCAGTTTAGAAAAGCATATGATTGACCAAGCTGAACTGTCTTCCGATACAGCTTCACTGAAATGTATTACAATTGTATCAATTTATCCCAAAAGAACTTCTTGCAGAAAATACTAATTCACCATATTTCTCAGGAGACAGTGCATGAGCGTTTTATGGGGATTGAGAGCTGGATTTGAAAGATTATCATCAGAGTATAATTGTAGGGATTCTGTGCACCGGATAATGCAGCCAATTGCTTACTTCTGGTTTCAATTAACAATCTTCTAGGGACAGTCAGATAGAGCCTCCACTGGTGTGGATCAGCATAGCTGAGCTGAAATAAGGAGAGAAATACCATTCATTTCACAAGCTTATTTTCTCACTTGGGACAAACTATATGATAATGAAACCCCCAGGACATAATAAATGAGGAAAATGTATGAACGTCAATAGGGATGGAGAAGTAACAAGAAGACAATCTAATAACATAAGATATCTGAATGGAAAATTAAATGAGATTGTAGGCTGGAAAATACAAACAAGTTTATCTTGGGAGAAAAGAAAAAAAAATGATGCTGATACTTTACCCCAGCACAGAAAGAAAAACCTAAGAAGTGGTAATTGCGTGTGATTTGGAGAAAGTACTCAGACTGGAATTTGACTCTCAGTGCTCATTGACTTTCAATAAGATTGGGATACTAGCTCCATTCTCTCCACTCAAAAAGCATTCATCATCTGGCAGTAATTTATGATGGTATATTCAGGTTTATTTTGTGTCTTTAAAATCCCTACTAGAATATGAGGATGGAAAACAAAGGATTTTCTTTTAGGAACAGAAAAAATTAGTTCAGGTCTCACCAAAGAATCTTTATGTGCATCCAGAATACTGTTTTGTGTTTCTGGAGAAATCCTCATTTTAAACAAACTAACATACAAAGGAACTAAAGATACCAATACCAGAAGAGGGAAGACAGTTGCTTTCATGAAGCATGCATGCTTCATGTTTTCTGTCCTAGCAGAACAGTGAGATAATTTGGGCAAGATGTGCTACGCATTTCTAATGTTATGTCTCCTTGTGTACAGAATAATGGTTTGGTGTAAACTGCAGGAAGCCATGGTTAAGGACATTGTGACCTCAAATGTACATGCTACTAGATGTATGTCAAATAATAGGACTTTGTAAAGGGGAGGACTGGGCAGGCTTATATTATCTTTTCAATGTCAGCTTTTAAAGTAAGTACCCAGATTCAAAGCCTTAGTTTCTTAAACTGAAAAAGGCTTTTATATATCAGAGAGACACTTCTGGTTGCTAAGGTTCCTTTTTTTCCAGAAAGTCACTCCAAATGGATATGAAAATGAATTAATGGAGAAACTATTTAACACTGTATGTCTTAAGCAATACTAAATCTGAGAAAATATCTGCTTCTGGTAGTCATCTTATTCAGCCACCCCAAGTGCCTTCAAAAATTTAAGAGATAGTATTTTTTCCAGTTTATACCATGGACTCAATATGGGACAGCAGAAACTAATTTTTATTTCTCAATGCCTTTGTGTTTCCTTCTCTAAAATAAAGTATTACATACCAAATTATGAATATCTTCCTCTCCATTTTTAGAATTTACTGTCACATTCAGATACTTCTTTTAGTTATTTCAAAACAAGCTACCTATGAAACTATTTTATTCCAGAAACCTGTCACCTGTGAAGAGTACAGAGAATGATGGAGGGGGATTTAACAGGGGTTCTCTGTAGCTTGCTGTGATATTAACACCTTTTTTTTTTTTTTTTTTTTTTTTTTTTTTTTTCTGTATAATGCAGACTGTTTTTCTATAATGCTAGGAGAAGGCTTTTTATTCACTAATATTTTTCCATTTCTGACTTTTTTCATATACACATGTTACTTTCTGCATGCTGCTATTCAAGATTTCCTTACATGATTTATACAAACAACCATCAATCCCTCACCCACTTTTAAGCTTTTCTATCAATGGTTTCCTAATTTCTTACACCTAAACTCTAACTGCCTCCCCTCCAAGACACCCTCGTTGCCATCTGTCTCTGTGCATATGCCTGCCTTTTATGGTTATAACTGCCCAATGTTCTGCAAATAGCTTGCAAATCTTTGCCCTGAGTAATTTCCTCCACTTTCCACCAGACAGCAATTTTTAGCTCCTCCTCAGTGAAGTTGGTATACATGTTGAGAGAGACCCTTCAGCACTGAATCAGTTCTTCAGCAGTGAGAAGGGGAACAAAGCATGTTTCCAAAGTTTCATAAACTGTAACTGGCCACTGGTCAAAATCAATGATTGGATAAATTTCAGTGGTAATAAACCTATGGATAGAGGTAAAAGGAAGAGGTTTTGCTTCTAAGTGCTTAGGTTCTCAGTGTGAATAACTTGACTGAAGGTCTTGCCTGACTCAGTCAAGTTAGACAGAAATGTCACATCCTTTGAGGGGATCTTGCCATTTTTCTGCGCTACCTAACCAACGCCAGGCTCTCAGTCAAAAACTCCACATCCTTCACTCTTTGCTCTGTGACAAACACCTGGTGGAAATCTGCAGGAGGAACTTTCAGGACCCTGGCTGCTGAGGATAGGAGCGGTCAGATTTTAGAGAAAGTGGAATTGAATGATTGGCTTTTCTGAGTTTGCATATGCTGAGGTCACATAAAGTAATTAAGGAAGGCAGATGCAGGTTTGTTCTTTGTTTGGGTGCCAACTTCTGAAGTTTGTTTCACTGACTGTAAAGTAGGTTGAAAGATCTGCAAAGAAAAGAGCTTACCTTGAAGATGAGTCAGGTCAAGATGCAAGATGAAAGGTTCTTATGCGATGTTGGACATGACCTCTTAGAGTAATGAACCCTGTATAACGATCCAAGCATCCAGAAATACATGGGAGGAGTGGGAGGATATTTCCATTGTTGAACACTATAGGTTGTCATGGAGCTGTGAGTCTTGCTATGCAGCCAGCAGCAAAAATGGCTTTAAAAGGCACAGAAAACAAAATTGTCATAGGACTCCTTATATGTACTGTTTTCTCCTAAAGTGAATATGCTTTCACAGAAAAGTGCAGAGTATTTCACCTCTCAACTGTTCAGAACCTCGACAGACCTCATCTGAGTACCAAGAAATCTTGATTCATACCTTAGTTCAGATATTTCTTGGCAGAAATGACATTCAGCTTCTTCATTGCTCAGCTGTTACCTGGAAAATTCTTGGGTTTGGATTGGACCCACAAGCTGAATCAGAGCTGATGATGTGACCAACCCCAGAGCTCTGGTGTTATCCCGGGTTACACCAGGCTAGGTGTTTGGAAATTAATGGAAAAATCAGGGCATTCAAGACAATAATCTCAGAAATCATTATTGTCCATTGTGTAACAGCTGTGAGAGGATATGAGGCAACATGAACTTGCACTGATTTTGACACCATCCCCAGGCATTTAATATTCAGGTACAGCCTGAACTTATTAACACTTTACAGAAAAATCTGTCCTTGTCCAAGCAATTTTCTCCTTCCTGGACCTTGCATTGAAGTTTTCCTTCTGTCTTCAGTTCATGACAGACTCTCTTAATAAAAAGCTTTTTATATAACTACCTCTGGATGGAGTTTAAGAGCAAAAACTTTAATGTACTTCCTCACTTACCGCCAAGCATTTTAAGCAATGTTTTAAAAGCCCAGTATTCAAATCCTGTAAAAAAATCAAACTTAGAATATATGGAATGTAATGCTGGGTGGTGGACTGGGACATACTTGGGGGAGTGTGAAGATATTTTTTCTTTGGATTAAATGATTTCGCTGTAGGAACAGTGCAGCCAAACCCTATAAACTGAGTCTTTAAGCTGTATATTATGTCGTTAATAATATTTTGCCTCTGTATGCTTTTTGCCTTGTCTGGACTGTAAAATGTGTCTTAAATAAATTAATTTAACTAGTGTTCATTCAAAGTTACCATTGTTCCTTGTTAAAATTTCTGGACAATATTTGGAGTTATAGAGGCACAGATAGTGTTTACACTGCAATCCAGGTACTTATTTTTCTTCAATAGTCTGGAGGATGTCCTTTGCTTTTTGTTTGAGTATAGCAACTGCTTTTTTTTTGGAAATGGCAAAATATCAGAGATCACAAAGCTCTGGGCATTTGAATGATTTTTTGTTTTAAAATGGAGAAGATTAGTGCAGACTGATGTGGAGAGAGTAAACGGAATGCTTCAGTCCCCGTCTCTGTCAGCACAGAGCTGTATTTCAACTACCTCACATATATTTTGCCAATTATGCTTCTGTTTTAAATCTGCTTATCTGCACAGTGTTTCAACAAAAAAACAAGACCTGCCCTTCTCCTTATAAGCTTGATCTGGCAAGGGTGTCTCTTGAGGTACCAGTATAGATATGAAGCCATTGCTGATGACTGATTGTTTTCAATAGTCTCATAAAATTTTGCCACACTGTGGTGCATGGGTATGTAATATCAGATTCAAATGGTCTTTATCTCTTTGTTGCAGCTGTTTTCTTCAATTTCATGAAACCTGTTCATGATCCTAGCTGTGTACATCCAGAAAACAATATAGTTGTGTCTGCTACCTCAATACCCCTAGATGTAATGAGTGATCCAATCACCTCCACATCTGGTATGAGTTGACGTCAACATAAGATCACTGGTTTTTTTAGATACTTTATTTTTTTTCTTTCTACACGACAGAATACTGTTTTCTGATACTACAGACATCAGGACACAACCTTCTAATGTACCACGTACTTCTAGTGGTGGAGGAAGAAAATGGATGCTGTTAAAAGTATCTGTGCAACCAGCGCATGTGTAATTCAGATATAGTTATATGCTGAATTAATATGTCTCCTGCAGCTAGAGGAACTTTGGCATTCACAATTAATTCAAAATTATACATTCATGAGGCAAATAAGCTGGTTATGTGCCTGTGTGGATTTAGCTTTTAAGGAGAAATTTAATTCACCCACAAATTTCTTCATCCATCCCCTCAGAATGATTGAAAGTTTTTCAATGCAGATGTGTCCCTGGAGTGAGTAGGAACACTTTTGAGGAAAATCCTACAAAAAGGGTAAATTTTCAAACATTAAGAAATGTGTTGAATTCTCTTTGCTCTTTTGCTCCCTCATGCTTTATAGAAGGCTGTCCAAGTTTCCCACTGCAAAATACTTTCTCTGGCCATTTTTAGGTTTAGTCCCATATTTACTCACTTCGTGCTCAACCTTTCTACAGCATATAATTCTGTTAATATAAACAGAATTAGTCACATTAAATATGTGCTCAAACATTTCTAGGCAATAGCTCTAAGACAATACACAAGAATTTGTCTTATCTAACTCCTTCTGTTCCTATGAAACTATTTTCTATTTATCAAAGGAATCAACAGCTGTAAGGTTTCTGAAGGGATTTGCAAATCTGAATATATTGTCTAGAAAAAGAAAAATTGCTAACTATCTTGGAAATAATGAAAATATAATCAGCATGTTCTTATTTTTAAGGTTGCAAAAATGAATCATGGAAGTTGTCAGTATTCCCCAAGGACAAGAAATAAGCAGTTTCATTTCCTCAGTCAGAGACCCCTGGAGCCCACAGACTGTTCCTCACCTCCAGGTTGCACGCCCTAAAAGTTGTCTTCTCCACATTCAAACCTTCACACCTCTCATCTCTCGTTTCAGTGTTCTGTTGCTTTGTGCTGAATATAATGATAACTTCATACCCAGAGAACTTTCTGAGAGGTGAAATGCCTACCAGCACCCACCTCTGTTCAGATTTCAATAAATATTCCTTTCAAAAACTGCTGTAGCTTCTCTGTGAGAAGTGAATCAAACTCTCCTTCTCCTTCAATTTTCTTAGAAGTACATAAAAAGGAACACATTAAAAAGAGGCTGAGCCTGTTTCAGAATGTGTTTTCACATTTCAAGCTCTGGCAAGTGAAAATGAATCTTTGAATAGAAGTTCATCTGCTAATTTACCATCTCTGCGAAAATGTGGCATTATAATTTGTGAAGTATTAGCATTTGGTCTGCTTAAAATCTTTGTTGTTGGGTTTGGTTTGTTTTTCTTTTTCTATGAAAAAAAAAACTCTTGGATTTTTCTTTTTTCTTGACTTGTGAAATTTATCTTTAATACTAGTAAATATTAACGTTTTTGGCATGGAGAATCCTTTTCACCACAGGGATGCTCCTGTGACAATAGAAATAAGACATGATTTCCAGATGTTCTGAACAATGATTCAAACACTTTTCTTATTCATAAACAACTGCAGGATTCCTGGAACTTTCTTAACAAAAGCCATAGTGGGTGTGAAAGAATAAATGAGATTCTTCAGCAATATATTCCAGTCGGCTAAGCAAAATGAAAAGTCTCTATTTAGGCCAAAAAACAATGGTCTTAACTTCTAAAATATTTTTTTTAAGATTATTCCCAAAGCATAAGGAGGCATGGTTGATGCAGAAGTAGACCCCCTGGGATGTGTTTTGCTTCTGATTGTGACAGATACCTGGTTTAGCAGGTACCTATGTATCTGAGACTGTTATGGGAGTCTCTTGGCCTCTTTTCTTAGCATGGGAATCCTATTGTTGCTCACGGACTGTCTTCAACCTGCCTTATCAGTGCTACAGGTTAGTGTTAGTGACACGTGTAGCAAGCATGTGGATATTTTTGAGGCACTTCTTTTACTTAGCCATAACCTACTTGATATCAGGCTCTGGTTTATGTTAAAAAACAATGCCAGCTCTTAATGATTTTAATTGTTTCCATAATACTCTGGGGTCCAGATGCTTATTTATCTTGTTTTTCAATGAAATTAATATAGAAAAATTTACCTGCACAGAAACAGGCAGATATATATGATCTTTAAAGTGAGTTTTACCACATGCATACTTGCTTGTTTTCTTGTAGATTTTAATAGGGGTCTGTGGCTGGAGAATCATCAGAGCTGTATTAAAGAACAATTTAATTTTTTTTCTTTTTTTATAATCTTGGCTAACTATACAGACAAACACAACTGCTCTGCTCATTATACACTAATTTAGAGGCCTTGTGAAAAGTTCTTAAAAATTCTTAGGATGTGCTTCAAATCTAAACAAATTCATTGAACAGATTCCAGTTTTCCTCAGTAGAAGCTGGTCATGGCATTCACAGAAAGGCATATTTCTATGAGTACTTGAATAAAAATAAAGGTTTCAAGAAGCTCACATTATCAAAACCTAGAGCTGCAGCTCTTAACTGGATGGTAAGGTTAATGATCACTACATTGACATGTAAGACACTGAAGATAAGAGAGACATTTTAATTAGGTGATGAATTTATCTTAAAACACACTACACAGCTTGAGCATAACTTAGATTAAAATCACCATTGATTTTGGTCAGAAAGACTAACACATCTCAAAACTCTAAGAGCAGCCATCCAGAAATAGGTTATCAAATGCCTATGGACAGGTAATGAAATAAGGCATCTAATTTTATGTCAGCATTGTAAAATGAAATAAAACTCCAAAGTAAACCCCTTTGATTCTTAAAAATTTTCTAATTAAAATAGAACAGTGGCTCAGGACTTTCACTTGCTACAGGTTACATGTGCATACACAAGTGTTTTGGGTTTTTTTAAATTTATATTTAATTATTTTTTGGGTTTTTTTTCTTGTTAAAAATTATTTTTTGTAGTTTTGGTCTTTGTTTCTATTCTGTCCTGATGTTCAGAGAATCTATTTTGTGTGATTATAGATGATTGAAGCTAATGCACAGATCCCCATCCACTCATCTATATTTGGGCAAAGTTTCTGGTTTTGTAGGTAAGCATTTATATTCAAGGATTCTTAGCTGCTTTCAGACCTGACATAAGTAATCTAATAAATATACAAAGTTCTGGCATATTTTGCCTTCAGGAAAAGGGTCAATGAGGAGTAAATGATTGAATGTAGCTTAATGTCAGTCTCGGCTGGAATAATAGCGTTCTTCAGCATCTGCAGCTCTGTATCTGCTCAGCATATCTTTGGTTAAATGTGGATGGACTTTTCATACCACTCAGATCAATCAGAAGTCCAAATGAAAAAGCAACATTATGTGAATTTGTAATGCACTGTGAAGACTTTATGTCTACTACATCAGCATGAATAAGTGCCTTCATAATCTGTTTTACCCTTTGGCAATTGACAAACACTGTGTTGATACAGATGGCAGGACTGTACTGCTTGTTTGATCCAAATGTGTTTGTTTGTACAGGCCCTGGGACTGTCGGATTTTTGTTCCTTGTTGCATCAGTCTTGTCTTTTCAGGAACCTAAGAAAACCAAGATGCAAACTCAAATAAAGCCCTATCTTTTGAGAAAATTGGGACAATCCACGTATGAACTGACAACTAGAGAAACTTTTCCTATCTGTCAACTTGTCAACTGAAAACAGTCTGGCTTGCCTACCAGACTTACTGCAAATATACAGTAGACTTGCTTTGTTACAGATCAGTCCTAATGACACACAACCAAAGTGATCCGTGATATTATAGACAGCTAAACTTCACATAAAACCCGAATTCAAGGCAGTTTCACCAATAGCAAGACATTGTGGGCAAAGGTTATAAACAGGTTGACTGTTCACAAAAGACAGAGATCTGGGAAAAAAACCAGATTTTTTTCTATGTAATTTCCAGTGCTGTGAAATGCATTTTCTTCCATCAAATGTAATGAAACAAATTTGGTCCTGTGAAGAGAGGGCCAAAAAGCAAGAGATTATCAGCTAGTCTATAGCTGTAACTAGCCCTCGTGCTACTGGAGAAAGAACACCTTTTGAGAAAAATGTAGGTTTAGACCTTGCTCATAAATACAGAAGCAGATAACAGGATCCTTAACGCATTTTTGATGTAGTTATTCAATAAAAAGTACTTTTGCTTTGATTTTACTGAAAATCCCCTTGTCATGTCAGTTTTTGCACCCTGAGATCAATGAAAAGAACCTCCATGAATCTTGTCCTCTAGGACGGATTGTGACACAGGATGTTAAAGTGGATCCAACCAGTGTGAATCTGAACTGGAAAAGCAATGGCATCAATGCTTTTGGAATTTCTGTGTTGAATATAACCTGAGCTCAATCACTTGAAAGAGATATCTGTAGGAAAGAATTGCATTTTTCTGATCTTTTGGCCTCAGTAGCTTGCTGTGACTGTAAATTTGATATTCTAATAATACTGTTTTGAAATAATTTCTTACTGGCTCTGTGTTTTAACTGAAATTAATGTACTGTCTTGTCCTGACACTGAAACAGCACTGAAATGTTGTCTTGATATGATCTGAAATTTCTCCCTATGTGTAAGCACTTATAGTCTTTGTTTTAGTCACCTATGTGACTAAGGCAAAACCTACACTTATTCTTGAAATATGGGCATGAGTTTTAATTTTTGCCAAGTCATACTTTGATGTGATGTGTGCAATTCACTTATAGCCTACAAAATAGGCTATAAATCATGAGACAACAAAAGAAGTTCCACAGAATCACAGAATCAGCTAGGTTGGAAAAGACCTTTGAGATCATTTAGTCCAGCCTGTGACCAAACACCGCCTTGTCAACCAGACCACAGCACTAAGAGCCATGTCCAGTCTTTCCTTAAACACCTCCAAGCAACTCCACCACCTCTCTGAGAAGCCTTTCTGTGAAGAATTTTTCCTAATGTCCAGCCTAAACCTCCCTGGTACAGCTTAAGGCTTTGTCCTCTTCTGTTGCTGGTTGCTGGGAGAAGCCCAGCTGGCCCCCACGTGGCTGTACCCGCCTTTCAGGGAGTTACAGAGGTTGATAAGGTCACCCCTGAGCCAGTCTAAACAACCCCAGTTCCCTCAGCTGCTCCTCACAGCACCTGTGTCCCAGACCATTCACCAGCCTTGTTGCCCTCCTCTGGACATGTGTGAGCATCTCAATGTCCTTCCTAAACTGAGGAGCCCAGAATTAGACAATGTGTGGCCTCACCAGTGCCAAATACGAGCAGAAGAAGACACCTTCCTGGTCCTGGTCACACTCCTGCTACAGGCCATGTTGCCATGGGCCTTCTTGGCCACATGGCCACACTGCTGGTTCATGTTTAGCTGCCATCAATGAGCATCCCCAGGTCCCTTTCTGCCTGGCCACTGTCCAGCCACTCTGTCCTCAGCCTGTAGTGCTGCAGAGGGTTGTTGTGGTCAAAGGGCAGGCCCCGGCACTTGGTTTTGTTCAATCCCACATCATTTTGTTCAATCTCATCTCATTTGTCTTGTTTCATCTAAAGTATTCTGCCGGGGTACTTCAGATGCAATCTGCTTTGATAGACCATGCCTTTTGCTTATTTATGTAAAAATGCCAAAATGCTTGTGATATTATAACACATCCCTTTTGAAGCATTATGGAAAGGCAGGATATAAATGGTATTGGCAGTTTAAGAATGGTATGTTTTTAACAGAGGCATGTGAACAAAGAGATACAATTTCTTAAAATACATTTCAATCACTGGAATTTTTCTGAGTTCTGAGATCAATCCATATTTGTATACTTCATATTGTTTGTTGTCAAAACAATGAACTTTCAAGACTGTCTTGTAAAATCCATATGTGCTATGTATCTGGGCTTTGCTTTATAAATCTCTCAGTATCCTTAAGAGGATATTGTATATTATAATATATATATATTAATGTATATTAACGAAATTTTCCAAAGCTTTCTAGTTGCAATTGCTCTTTCTCTATAGGTAGCATTTGGAACTTTGTTACTTTTGAAGGAAAAAGCATGACTGTGTCGTACACAAAGCTCCAGAATTTTGTAGCAATTGAGTTGTTTGAGTTCATTCGTTTCTCGACAAGAGCAGGAGCTAGGAATGTTACGTGCTGGGTCTGAACCTGGATTGTCTCACTCATAAAAAACAGTGACACAGTCTAGCAATTGTGACTTGCAGTGGTCACCCCTCAGAATTATATAATTTCTCAGAATTATAAGCACTGCATTGTGCTTTCTTTACATAGCTGTTTGATAGTTAATCTCATGAATAACAAAAACCACATGAAAATTATGGTTCTGCTAATCTCTACAAAGTAAACAAATTTCAACCTCCAACATTTTATGTAATATAAAATGAGATTTTTGAAGAGATGCAATTATATCTCCTAAGTTATTTTTCTGAAATAAAATGAAAACATTAGCTCAAGCATGCTGCAAATTTGACCTTTATTTGAGACTCATTAAAAGGTTTGCTACACGTCCATCTATTTAGATGGTTAATTTCCTTAGCATTGCAGCCAAGTGTCTAACAGTCACAGGCTTTGGATGGCACTGAGAGTTGTGTACAGATCAGGTGAAACATCATATCTTCAACGGAGATTTGTGTTGGCTAGAATAACTAACTTAAACCATAGCTCATAGTTTGTGGAAATATGGGCATGTGGTGTGAGATCATGTAGGAAGGAGAGCAGTGGCTCCCCTGCCCATGGGGAAACCAGATAATTGCACTAAATGTAATAGACTAACTCTAGAGTGGGGTTCCCTGAAAGACTTTCTTGGAAAAGTACTTGGAGTAACTTGAATAAATGCAGAAAACCCAAAATATCTACATAAAATAAACTGTTTGGAGATCTCAGGAAATAAATAATGATGGGCCAGATTTTGCTTTTTAGATAATACTGCTCAATTTGGCACTGAGTCGTAGTGTAAAATTGAAATGAAGAGCAATACTGAATAGAGATCAGTTGAGTGGGCTTTTCAAGATAAAGCTCCACTGAAAACTAAAATGCAAAAAATAATCTAGAAGAATGTAAATAAACAAGAACTGTTTTTCTTACAATCTAATGGAAATAAAGACAATTTTATACAGGTAAGTGTTCCTAGAATTAGATATTTACTCTCTTAGGATTGGAAGGAAATAATTAAAACATGTAGATATAACCTGCATATTTCCTCAGAGCAGTGAATCGAGACACCGTTGGGCTAAATATCTTATAAACAAAAGAAGAATTTTTCATAGTATAATTAGCCGATTAATCAATAATTGAGTAATTGCTTAGTTACATAAGGCAATAGACCATTTGAATTTTCTTGCCATGGATCACTATAAATTACTTGCAATAGTTGTGAAAGCAGTATAAGAAACTCGTAAAAAGGAGATAGGCTTGCAGGTTTATGAGACAATAAAGTTTAATTGGCTGTATTCCATTAAGAAATACCCATGTAAAAGCACAAAACAGTAAGCTTTTGAGATCTTAGCTAATAATTCCATTTACCTTGCCTACCTCTGCAGGCACATTCTAGGCTGGCTATCAGAAGAATACCAGCTCACAAAAGCTCAACTCTTTCTAAAAACACCAAGAGTGCTGTAAGGTTTCTGTACCTAAGTTCTTTCTTTCAGTTCATTATCCTATTATTGTTTTGCTCTTTTGCTAACTTTTGTCACTTTTCACTCTAATTCAGATGCCTAATACATTCTAATTCTGATTAACATTCTGGTTAAATGTGAAAGTGTCTTGATGTCATTGGGCTTTTAGTGGCATTGGTGGGGTTATAGCTGATAAGAAAGTTAGTTTTGTAACTTTTATACTTCAGAGTTTTTAAAAATCTTAAATTAGAGGGAAAAATATTATTTAAATAATATTTAGTCCAAAATTAATAAAATGATTACCATTATTTTAAAATACATTTGATTTTACTAATAAAGCTAAGAAGCTGTTTTAGAACAGGGAGAGAGAATGGCAGAATTTGAACAAACTGATTTACACCATGTCACAGTAGCAGAGTTTGTTTAATGAATTCGCTGTTTTGTTGAACTTTCACTGAACTATTTCCTGAAGAATACATGAACAGTGGGGTAGAATAATTTCTCAGAGATGCATTTGACATCTAATGGTAATGCCTTTCTGTACTGTTGCCTAGCAGAGCAGCTCCTGTGATTAGCAGAAAAGAGTGGGAGTGGAGAAGAGAAAATGGTAAGTTGTGTAAAATTAGTCTGTGTGCGTGTTCCAAACATGCCAAATATTTTAACTCTTGAAGGTCATATTGACCAAAATGATGCCTGGCAATGAAATTATTCCTTGAAATTTTGTCTGAGACATTGCATTTTTTTTTTTTTTTAAATTAAACACCTGGAACTAATGTTGGAGAAGACTTCAGAACAATTGTGTAGTGAAAATCCTTTGCAATCATGCCAAGGACTGGCACTTCTTTCTTTTGCTTAGGCAAATTAATCGAGCGCTGCATAGGTGAACTTAAACATAAATAAATTCAATGTCTCCTTCATTTTCTACTTGGATGGCTAAGTGTAGCCATCAGCTAGTGTTATTTCTGTCTTTCTCTCTTTTCCTTGCAAGCAGATCAGAGAGTAAATTTAATTAAGTTAACGTATATGGTGCTTTCCATTCAGAAGGCATAAAGCTATCCCCATTTTTGTGTCTGGATGTGCAGCTAATGACTACAAAAGATAAACAGTCTTAAATACATTATCGACGTCCTGTACAGGCAAGTCCTTAAAATGGTATAGGGAGCTTAACTGTTCCATATCCAAAGTGGAAGAAACTTATATATTTTTGGGTTGGTTTTCACATCTAAATTTTGACAAGCATCTGACGTATGCACATGAATGATACATGTTAGCATTGGATAATGTGTATCTGTGACAAATTATCACCTTGATAGGCATTTTCCTATCATCACATGCAAGAGTGCATTCTGCTGTTCACTGTGGACAGCAGATAATGATCACTTCTTGACTGCTGCTGAAAGGGTTTAATTTCTTCCCCCAAACCTTACAAATCCCACTGCAGAAGCACAAATACAGTGATAGCAGATACTACACATGCTGTGAACAACTATTAGGCATTCTTAAGGGTTAAGTTATTGAGTGATGATGAGGATTAGACACTATTTTGAGGATGTGCTTTTAATAGTGACAAAACAGAATTGTACTGTCAACTCATCCCTATATGTTGCTGCTACAAGGAAGGCATCTACCACAGACCTCTCTACATCAAAATCACCTGCTACAAGACAACTGACTCAAAAATCTCTATGTGAAGTATTACTATGTTTTATTGAAATATGTGTTTGTGTGTGGTTTTGTATTCAGACAAGTGAAGAAATAATTGATGTTTCTTGTCAGGTGAAGAGCAGAACTGAGTTTCTGAAGCATTCTGAAGTCTGGTATCAGTTGCTCTGTATGCTAATGTAGCACAAAATAAATACAGAAGTAGGATCTTGAATGTCTTCATAGTCTAAGAAATACAAAATAAATAGGTAAGTGTAGAAGCTACTTTCTGCCAGCATTCATAATTTTCTAATTTATTCCCAATTCAGATTGAAGTAAAAAATCTCAAAAAAAACCTGTTGAGCATGATCTCTATTAATGCCAACTCTGAGGACCTTCCAGTCCAATCACTTCTGTGTGAACCTTGCAACACTGAATGAATTTAAATAAATACTTTTATTTCTTTTAACCTTCACTCTTGATTTCTATAGGTGAACCTACCAGTTTTTTAAACAGCTAACAAAGTCAGTGTATTTCACGTGAGCTCTCTATTAACGACAGGGAAACAATATCTGGGATCTCTCGCTGAATTCTTTTCTTATTATTAAAATTTCAGTTAAGCTTCCTGATACTCGGGGATTTGAATACAAATTTTAATTTTGTTTGTCTTGTTTTATTTTACCACATTCTAATTTTCCTTTAAACAGTTAAAGAACAAAGTAAAATGTCAATGAATACCTATTCCATAGCCTGAATTATTTAAAACATATTTTAGTATAATGTATTTTAGATGTCAAAATAATATAATCCTGATTGCAATACACATATTAAAAATGAACAGTTTTCCTATAGGCAAAGATAATGAATGAAATTATGTTCATATTAGATTACTGCTTGATGTTGAGAAGGTTACCAGATTATTGGAAATATTTGGCATTTTCACTGGAACTGTTATTTTCAGCGTAATAATGGAATCCTCTACATATTCCCACTCCTTCCACCCCAGCTGTGGGTACTCTAAGCCAAACTGCAGGCAAAAAACTATAAGGCATTGAGATCATATGAAATTTTCTCTATTTTTCCATGAAACTAGTGTGCAGTATTATTGTGTAACATCATTCTTATGAATAAAATTGCTTTCACTCACAATGAGATTTTTTGACTGCCACTAAATTTTTTCTTTTCTGGAGTCTTCATTCCCTAGGATCAAATACTTACTCCACAAACAGCTGAATTAGTAAACTGCTGTATGATAAAAAGCACTCAATTTTAGGTATTGCTTTCCAAGAAAGTAACAAACCAAATGAGAGATATAATTTTCAGAAGTACAGTAAATATGACCTAGAAGGAGAATCTGAACATTTTGCTTTGCATCTAAAGAACTGTGGAAAAATAGATATTTGACTGCCAGAAAAATCACTACAAGTAGAAAAATAATGGTCTGTCTTCTGCACACGTGGGGGACAAAGTAAAATTTATCAGCCATAGAAAAAAGAGACAGCTTTAAATTATGCATTAGGACAGCCTTCCTAGTGGCCAATAACAAAGCACTCAAGCACATTGTCTGAGGATGGTCTGGAGTTTCTCTAACTGTAACTTGGACAAACATCAGTCAGGAATCAAATCAATATTGCTGAGTTTGCCTTATGCAAAGAGATGGGCTAGATGATCTCTAAATTATGCCTTCAATCTTGTCATGCTGCATTAAATATCATAAAGGAGGATTGTGTTTTTAATAGGGAAAAGTATATTCCCTGTGCAGTGGCAGTTTATGTGATTATGGAGAAAAATCTATTTTCCCAACACAATTAATTCATTTTTGGAAAGAGTGTAGGGTGGACTGTTACAATTTAGAAAGGCAGGGTTATTTGGTTTGAGATTAAAGTTTAAGTCCTGCTTTTTCATCTATACAGTGGTAATTCTTAGTCATAAACCAGAAAATGATAAAACCATCTAAAATATGTTATTGTTTCAAGTTATATAAACAGTCTTAATATATTGCAGGGTTACTTACCTGCTACAAGCACTAGAAAGATTTGAAGAACTGGTGGTGAAACTCTTTCTTCTGGGATTCCTTTTCAGACTTTTATTATGAAAGAAGAAAATTCTTATGGAACTATCCCATCAATGCTCACTAGTTTGCATTTTAGAAGTAAAGTACTGAAAAACGCACTGTTTATTGTTAGCAGAAATTGTAGACTTCTTAATTTCTTAAAAAAATCTCCAAAAATCTCAAAAAAAAAAAAAAAAGAAAAAGAAATCAGAATCTCCAGAGTGTTTAGAATATGAATAGTTTATCGTTTACCCTAGACTAGAATAAAATAGATGAAATTAGAATAGTTTCCTCTGGTGCCTGCTTCAGGACAGTGAAACTCTATTCAGTTGCTCTTTATTCCTTGAAACGAAGTATTTATTCCTTTCATTAGTGAGATTTTTCATAAAAGTTTTCCACGAAACTTTCTCTATTCAACTTTTTGCATTTCACTTCTCTTTACTACTGGAGCACAAATAGTTGTAATAACTTCTATATAAGGCTTCTGATAATTTCTTGTGTAGTTCTACTGATAGCAAAAATGTGAACAAACTTTGAAAAAAACCACCACAGGATGTTTTTCTTATCTCCCATTTTCATTCCCAGTGTTTCAATCTGCTCTAAGCAGTTGTCTTCTAATGTCAAATATAACAATCATTATTGTAATCAGCTAGGTTAAATACAGTACATTAAAAATGAAGTATTTTCTGTTTAATGTTCAAGACTATTTGTATTTCCTGCATTTTTATTTCAAAAAAAGGAGAAAATTATTTTTCCTTAATATGATTATTACTGTTCAGTTTTCATACATACATGGACATTTTACAAAAATTATCATAACTTCATGCTGCACAGGTAAGTGAAAATGATGTATTTGTTAAGATTAATGTAGATCAGATGAGACCAGATGCCGTTTAGAGAACACAAAGTTATTGTAAGTCTTTGAAATTCTCATTGACTGGATTTGGAAAAAAAACAGCATTTGTTTTTACAACAGGAGCAGCTGGATGCTTGAAAATCTGATCTTTCATTTTTAGGCTTTAGGCCTTTTTCTAACAGAGAATTTATTCTGGCTTTGTTAAAGTAACCCCAGGGCTTGTCTACATGGGTATGTTTGTGAGACATAAGCTAGGATATCAATTTTTAAGTATCACAGCTGGTTCCCACAGAGGCGATACTTTGGGACGTAAGTGCTTTGCTGTAGTTAAAGTTCATGTACCAGCAGAACTGGTTCTCTCTGCTTTGTGCAGCTATACCATAAATTACTCCTCAAAAGTTCCTATTCTTAGAAGTTGCTAATTAATTAATTAATTAATTGCTCAGCTATTGAAATTGGCTTTTTATCTCCCCTGAGAAACTTTACTTCATTATTGCCTAGAATATTTCAGGTGCAGCCACCATGCGATGACAGGATTATACCAAGCTGGTTTTGACTTCTGAGGCAGCTTTGTGTTTCTATATTTACATATTTTCTTAAAAAAAAAAAAGAAGATTTAAGACTTATTTTTGCCAGATGTGGTAAAGAACTTTTTAAATTGAATCTGAAGGTCTTTTAAATTTGGTTTTTTGAATATGACTACTTGCTTTGCAGTAGAAAGTGCCCTTGAATTAAAAAAGTATCACAGAGCACACTGATGATATATTTCCAATTCCATGAAAATTGTGGCCTTCAATTGTCAATAAACTTCTATGCTGCTTTAGCTGGAACATAATCTTTTTTGTTGGTTTTTTTTTTTTTTAAATAAGAAAGCAGATGTCACCTTCCTGTATTTTCACTTTCAATTTGCTAATTGGAGAGAGATGAATGTGCAGTAGGTAATTTATGGAAATTACATCAGTATATTACCTATTTGTTTTTGTTATTTTCCTCATCTCTTTAATCTAGAAATAAGCAATCTACCTCAATATTTCTCTCCTGATTCAGTGGGTAGGCTTGCAAAACATATAAAATACTGAACTTGCTCCATAATGAAAATATTTGCTTTGTGTGACAGGGAGAACCCTTATTTCCTTATTATTTTCACAAATTTATAAGATTTTTGGACTCCATGTGTGAACCTTTATGTACAGTTCTGCAGATGCACAGTTTTTGGATAATGTAAGGGAGAAGACAGAACTTCTCCACCTGGCGTTAGATCACTGGGACTGGGAGACAATTATACTTGGGTGGCAGCATGATGACAACTCCAGCCAAAAAAAAGCATCAGATTTCATTGATATAAGGCTCCTCCTTTTTATTTATTGGTTTTACTTTTTTGCCACCATACCTTCAACTGATGGAAACAAACCAAAAAAATACTCTGTACTAACAAAGAAAAAAACAGAAAGAAAGGACACGTGCTTACTTGAGCAAAAAGAAAAGTAGTTAAAACCAAATACCCATCTGCACTTACAACTTGTAAAGTGGTCATTTATACAATTGCAAAGACTGTATTGGAAGACTGCCCCTTATCCCCTGTCTCCAAACAAAAGGTAGACTTTTTATGTCTATTCTGCATTTACAGAATAGGTTGTAGGCTGTAGTAACTGATATATTTTGTAATTATTTATTTAACAGAAGTACTATCGCATGGGTTTGGGGTTTTTTTGATACGTAAAGGCTAGAGCTGACAAAGAAAAGGGGGATTATCAGTGCTAAGGGTATACTTGAAGAATTGCAGAAGCAAAATAAATTAATTTTTCACATAGTTAACCAAATTCTTAAAAGAATGAAGTACATCAGTACTTTTTCCTCTTTCAGGAGGAAGCTGGAGGTGTACCTGAGAGGAGAATTCCTGCTTCTTAAAGATTATCTGGACAAGCCCCTTTTAAATGCAACAAGGGATAGTAAGAATTGGGAAGAGGGAGACAGAATACATAGAGACACAGACAGGGGATATGTGCTTGCTAGTAAATCAACCTGACAATTTGCTATGCATCTGTTACCATTTGAGCCTGCAACCAGGAAAACAGCAGCCCATGTCCTTGGGACACTGGGCTGCACTCCAGCATCCGGTCAGAGGACCCCCAGATTAGAGCAGCTGAAGCAGCTGGAGAAGATGGCCAAGCTCCTCACACCCCAAAGATGTATCTTAATAATTTCTCCCTTTTTTGAAATTGCATAACTACACAGAAATTGTACGCCATTCCCTTGCTTATTTGGAACAAATTTTTTTTGCCAGTGTGGCTTTAGTTGCACAAGGAGCTGTGGTAAGCAGCTCAAAGCTGCTGTTATCTATGATATGGTTTAATCCCAGCTGGCAACGAAGCACCATACAACCTCTTGCTTGTGCCCCCACCAGCAGGAATGGGGAGAGACTTCAAAAATAAAAGTGAAAAATCTCATGGGCTGAGATAAAGACAGTTTAATAGGTAAACACCTCACACACAAGCAAAGAAAAACAAAGAATTAATTGTCTGCTGCTGATGGGCAGGCAGATGTTGAACCATCCCCAGAAGTGCAGAGTTCCATCACACCTAATGGTGACTTGAGCAGACAAAAGCCATGACTCCAAATGTTCTGCATTCCTTCTTATCTTCCCAGCTTTATGTGCTGAGCATGATGCTCAGCAGTGTGGGATAGCCCTTGGGTCAGTTCCAGTTTGGTCCCCTCCCAGCTCCTGGTGTAGCTCCAGCCTAACCACTAGCAGGGCAGCACAACAAGAAGCAAAGGCCTTGATGCTGAGTATGTGAGGCTCAGCAGTAGCATAAACATTTCTGTATTATCAAGACCTTTCTCAGCACAAATGCAAACATAGCTCTATATTAGCTACTATAGGGGAAATTAACTGTCCTGCAGCTCAAAGTAGAAAAATGACAATACAAATATTTATTCTGAAAGCTCACCTGGACAGATGGCTGATGAAGAAAATTCCAATTTTTCTTTTTTTGTGCTGAATCCATTATAATGGCTAATTCGAAGAATTATTCCCCCTGGTAGCTACCAGCTATTTGAATTAGGTACTGCTAAATGACATCTGTTTTACAGTTACTCTAAAAAATGACAAACTGAAAAGATATGCCGAAATGATCTTTCATGTGATTATGCACAGGGCAGGTTTTCCTCAGCTGTTTTGGTAATGGGGTACAATTACAGCACTATTGGTTAAGAGACTTATTGATTAAGAGACAAGTTAGAATGTTCAAGACTACCACATTTTGTTTTGAGTTAGGAAAAATCAGCCTGAAAAAGCACAACAACCCCTATCCATGTTGTGCCATGATGAAAGGTGGCTTTTGCAATCTAATCTTGTAATTCAGGAAATATTTTCTGACAATTCAGATATTTGAACAATCAAATAATTCATTATTCCATTATTCAGTCCCTCAGTACAGTGACATTATTCCCCTTTCATTCCCAGAACTTCATTTGCTTGGAATTTCATCCTCATTCTTTTCCGCAAGCACACAAACACTCAGCTCCTTTTGCTGTTTCATCTACCGAGTCATAAGTGTGCTTTCAGAGCTTAGCAAATAGTGCACTTGTGCTGTTGCTTTTACTCTGCTGCATTTTCAGTTTTTATGACTGTGAATGTGCTGGGCACAGTAATGACAGCCTGGAGAGCTCCAGTCATTTTTTGCAAGGCTGCTTCTTTTCAAGGCTTGTGAACACCCACAGAGACTCCTCCATCTGCAGAAACAAGAGGCTGATCACACGTCTGTGAACCACACAGGTGCCAGCAAGCTCTGCTACTGCTGGGCAACTCCTGAGGTACATTTCTGCCAAGAAACAGAATGAGACTTCCATTTTTTGTCACAGAGAGCTTTGATTGACTTCCTATCAGCAGTTATCATTCTAGAATAGCTTTGGACCAGCCCTCGATGCACAAAAGATTATAATCACTCTCTGGACAACTAAGCTTTTGCAATCCATATCACCTTATTCACTCTAAAAATGCATTCCCAATGACTAGATAGGACATGGCTAATTTTGCAAGCAAACCCAAAGGTTTAATCAAAACTGAGCAATTCAGCAACAGCAGAAAATAAACTCTGCAGTTTCTGTGGCTTCACTCTGAAATTGCTGCCTCTGCTTCTTATTGGGGAGACAAAAGAAACCAAACCCAAACCTGTCACTTATTTTAGATGTGAATGATGTATTATTTTGAATATGGCACACCTGTTAGGTTTTGTGATAAAAGCTCTTTGCACACCTACAGTGGAGCATAACAGCTACCAGTAACCCAAAATATGGACCAAGAGGAAAGAGAAGATGTTCTGGGCCTCAGTCAGTTTCAGCCCCATCATTTAGGCCTAAGGTCTTTCAAGACTGAGATCAAGGGTTATTTACAGGGTAAACACAATATGAGTCCAGCTGCTGGGTGGATTCACTCATGTTTAGGAAGTCTTACAGAAGGCTTGAGGGTGATCTGTTTTAAGGCCTTCCAGTATTTGAAGGGAGTCTACAAGAAAGATGGAGAGAAATTTTTTAAAAGGGCAAGTAGTAACAATCAAGAATGACTTCAAACTGAAGGAGAGTAGGTTTAGATTAGATATTAGGAAGAATTTCTTTACTGCGAGGGTGATAAGGCCCCGGCACAGAGCGACAGGAGAACTTGTGGATGGTCCCATCACCGGAGATGTTCAAGGCCAGGTCGGATGGAGCTCTGAGGAACATGATCTAGTAGAAGGGGTCTCTGCTCTTGGCAGGAAGGTTGGAGTTGGATGATCTATAAGATCCCTTCCAATCTTTAATTTTCTATGATTCTATAATTCTATGTTTATGGTTTCTTCCAAATCAAACCATTATACAACTCTTTGAACTTTCCTATGCTATCTCCAGGACAATTTCCAAATTAAACTTCCTGCCATTTCAAAGAAGGTTCATATAGCATGGAGTTCCTGAAACTTTTTTTGCCTTCTTTTTACTCCTTGTAAACTGATTTTCCCAAGGACAGCTTTGAAGAAGGGTTGACTTTGTTCACTCTGGAAGACTGGTCCAAACTCTACACGGAGCTGCTGAGAGAATACTACGCTGATGTGCTGATGGGGTGTTGAGGTGGAGGACAACACATTGAGGCTACAATGATCCCTTGACTGACTTTTGCTTTCCTACGTTCTGACCTTTTCTCCCCTGGTCCTAAGGGGCACATTTTATCTTGCACTAGCCCAATCTCTTGCCTCAAGAATATTTAAAACAGAGTGAAATGACCTAGACAGGCCTTATTATAAATAACTGACTTGGCCTTCACACTTTAAAAGTCTCAAAGAAATGTTTTTCAGATGCAATTCATGCAAAACTTCAGGCCTGCCCATGGCATTTTTCCCATTTTTTCCTTTTGTTTCATCCACTGCACCAAAATGCTCTCCACTCAAGTCTTTTCTTTCACATTTTTATCTCTGGAATTTCTTGGGCATTATGTCACTCAGTGTTTATGTTTTCCTTTTTGCATTTATCACTAAATTGTACCAGTCTAAATTGTATTGATAGTCAAATGATGCTATTCTAGCAACATTAAGAAGGCACTTCTCATTTTTTTATTTCTCTTCTATTACAAAGGCTCATAGTCTTACTAGAGCAATTCTGTAGTGATACAGAGCACCATCACACAACAAACACTGTGTATCTACAGGTATGAAAGCCCAGACTGCTGTCTAACTCTTTCACATGCATGGATGAACTACTTGATCAATGAAGCATCACAGATTTCAAGCATTTATTATCATCCTCAGCTCCTCCACCATTCCTTACTTAGTTTTGATGTATCATGTTACATTAAGAAAGTAATTTCTTCAAACCCAGATTCATTCTGTTTCTATGCTAAAGTGATGTTGCATAATAGAAGCCTCAGTTGTTGCACTTATTGTCATTCAAATCATATTAACAGCATAAAAGCATCTGAATCCAGGCAACAAATGTATTTTATAGTTCATCACAAGGAAGCTAGATTTTGTGTTCTCTTATGTAAGTAAGAGTTTACACCATTTTTGTAAGTCTAGTTTTAAGTCTTCCACTGATGGGTTCAAGACTCAATGTAAACATGCAGGCTTAAAAATGCTATTTCTACTTCGAGTCCTTTCAAAATCTGGACAAAATATATATGTAAGCTTTTAGTTTCATACTATACTGAAAGATAATTTCATCTATTATAATAGAACATAATGTAAAATTATAAAACATTTTAGGGTTTTTATTTTCTATTTTGTTTTAGTTTATGGGGTTTTTTTCAGTTTTATGTTCATGTCCTTTTTTCTTGTTATTATTTAGTCAAGTTGCAGACCTAAGTACTGTTTTGTCCTACTGGGAGAAGCTGTAGGCAAATTTGGAGCTCTCCATGATGTAGTAATGATGTTCAGTGATTCCTTCTCTAGTTAAGGTCTACAGGATAAGAAATACGTGTTGATTTCTGCATGAGTCATTTAGTAGAGGTTTATGGAGGAAAATCGCTCTTTATGAAATTTGAATGAATACCAATATGTGACCTGGGGGAGAGGGAGAAACCCCCTAAGCATAAGTTATTTATAAGAAGAAAAATATTCTAAAGGATGGATAAATTCATTACATTCTGGGGAATAGAAGTTAAAACAGGAAAAATATTCACTGTGCACTCTCATAACTATCATTTTTTCCAGAACTAGAGAGATATGCTACAACAAAAATTTTCATAATCTCTTTTTTAATCTATATCTTGCAATTATGCAAAGGTTATTAATTGATAGTTTATCATTCAGGAGTTGCTGTGTAGAAAAAAAGAATTTTATTTAGGTCCCGTACAGAAGACAGGAAAGACTTGAAATGTAAAACTCATACTTCTCCTTTACAGTTCATATGTGAACAGTGACCATGACAGTTTCAGATGAATAGGTTTGGAAATTCATATTCTCACCCAAACACTACAGGAATGCTGCAGTAAAATTTGGTATTTACAATCCAATGGAAAATGTAGGCATTTTTAGAAACCTAATTATTCTTTATTGCTGTTGTATCCTTAAAAAATTGACACAGAGAGTAAGAATTTGTAAATGAAATAGAATTACCTACTTTCAACCCATAGGATAAAAAGAAAATTCCAATATATGTCTTTGTGAAAGAAGTTAGAAAGAGATCTGAACTGGTAAGACCTCTCTGAAGGAAGATCTTTTTTCCCCATTTGTCTATTCTGTAAAATGGTTATGATGATCTGTGAAAGAAGCTTGGAAAATGCAGCTCTTTTTGCAAAGAGCAGCTGCTGTGCTGGACACTTACTGGGAACGTGATATTCAAGCCCACTCCTCAGACTGAATTTACCCTCTCCATTCAAGATTCTAATTCTCCACATCAATGCAATTCTGAAATAATTACATTAAATTTTATAAAGTGTTGGGGTACTTCGGCTACTGGGTTGCATGCTGAATGTGATAATTAGGAGAGATAGTCCCCCCTTCTCAGTAAGCAGACAGGCTTTGAGCAAACTATTGTAACCATGACTCTGTAGGAAAACACATTAATCATGTACAAGGTACTGATGTCATTTTTCTCAGCACCCTGGGGTCTGACATATGAGAAATACTCCTGTCACTCCAGTATAATCAGCTTGCTTTCTGCTAATATCTCTCAGGTCAAGGCAGAGGTCTCTAGGACTCAAGCAATTTGCTTGTTTTGCATAGGTAATCTGTCTCTTAGAAGAAGACTTCATAGGTAGGGCAGAAAAAAATACATTCTGCAGAAGAAAAAACTCCACATTTTGCATGTTTACTCTCAGTTTTACTTCACAGTAAGGGGTGAACATGCCATTTGAGAGATTATTTTTACACAGTCTCTGTGTTATTTGGCTTTGCTGTCAATTGTCAGAAAATGAGACCCTCAAAAGAGGCTCTGAAAATTAGTGCTCTTCATGTGCTAGAAGACATGTTGTGGGTTTAACACTGATTTGGGGACATTGGGTTCTACTCAGCTGTGTAAGAAGAAGGGACCTGTCATCTACAAGTGACTTTAAGAGACGAGGAAAGACTTACAATTGTTGTTTAGACATGGTGGGCTTTCCTCAAAATAAGTACTTCTACTCAAATATAGTGGCCTTGGGACTCAGTAGATCAAAAACTATGACAAGTTTTTTCCAGATCAGAAAGTCATATTACTGAGTAAATTTGTGGATTATTATTTTGTATGTATGTTGATGTTTTTAGAGAAGAACTTTGTATGCATGTATTTGTATTTTTCCCAGTTGAATACACTAAAAAGTCAAGGACTATTTGTCAAATGTCAAAACTATGTTTAACTTGCCTGAGGTTACTCAGGAAACTTGCAATATAGGGAAGAACAATTCTTTGTATTAATTTTAACTGTAAAACTATGCTACATCCCAGTATGCTCTACACAGTCATACTCTTCAAATTTCCAAACTACCACCATTTAGGAGTCACTATTGCTGATGATGGGGAATAGCTAAATTTGGTGAACATCCTAACTTGTTCAATTCACATTACTTTTGTTAGAGGCTAATACAATGTGCTGAACTGGTGAATTTTGACTGCAATTATGGTTTAAATTATGATGCTTCTTCACCTGACAATAGGAAATACAGCTGTGAAGAGAGTTGCAGCCACACGCAGCAGAAAAAAATTTAAAAGGCAAATGTCTGAATGTCTATCATGGTAGTAATTTTTATGCGTATGATCCTGTTTGTGCCACCTGGGAATTTAGACGACAATTAAAAATGCATTCACATATAATGTGAGCTTCACTGTGCATGTAGGAAGACAGCAGATAAGCTGTTTGTAGGTAAACCAGTTGTTGAAATGGGAAATGGTTTTGATTTCCTGTTAAACACATGCTTTATATGTGAGTTCAGACACATCCCTTAAATCTCTGCTCAAACTTCCCAAAACCTTACTTCCGGGTCAAACCATGACACTCAGCTACTCGTTTCTCCCAGCCCTCCAATATTTACATCCCAAGTCCTTGAGGGGAAAGAAGAAGACACCATTAAGAGCTGTCCTACCCTAATCTGAATTTCTAGAGCTTACTGCATGATGCAAGCAAAACCAACTGTGCTAGGAAAAGCAACTACAACAACTAAAAAATATTAAATAGTGAATGCTGGCTGGAAGCAGATTATTGTGTGTGTTTGTGTATCTGAGGCAGAGACTTGAGGGAGTGTGAGCTGAGCAATCAGGGCAAAAACTCTGACTTTGCTAGTCCTTAAGCAAGCACCAGAAGACAGATAGCCTAAGGGTGTCCTTGAGCACTTAAATTTTGTGAGAAGGAGCAAGGAAAAGAAGTCAAGACATTTCAGCAAGTCACTGAAATGCTTTGTCCACAGTTACCACCAAAATTAAGACTGCTCCAAGCTGACAGCTCTTGCCAGGTACCAATGGGGTACAAGAGAAAATGCAGAAAACCCAAACAGATATGGGATCATATGGACTCAGGACAATTGTACTGTGAAAGAAAAATAAGCATTGATTTACCGTGGCTCTCAGGAAATAATCCACCTGGAATCCAAAGTAGTCTGGCTCCGTGTCTGTTGGATATTAGAGGTCTATCTTTACAGCATTTTGAAGACACTAGCTTGGCACAGTTTCAAGGGAAGCTGGTTAATTACAGTACTAGCATGGAAGCAGAAGTTAGCAACACAAATTTTATTTTGTTAGTGGGACATGGCTGATCCCCAGTGTTAAAAGTTTGCCAGTAATCTAGAAGTTACTGCAGGAAGTTACGGTCACAGAGACGTAAGGACTTCACGGTGGTGGCTTTCAGCTGGTTAAGCACAGCTAATCTTGGGATATGTGACAAACTCTGTGGGCCTCTAGTTGTTTCGAGGGTAGCACATGTCTCCCACCCACTGCCACTACAAGTCTCATAAGGGTGTCATAAACAGCCACCAAAACTCCTCCATTTAAAATAAATCTCTGAGCTGCATTTAATTTCCATGGAAAGACTGAATAATCCTTCCTCCCCCAAAGCGAGTTGTCTCAATGTTCATGTACATCATACAGAAGTCCAGGGTAATGACTTTAAAGACAATAGAAAGTTGGTGTTCTACCAGATTTTAACTATATTGTGTGTGCTTTCTTTCAAGTTTCTGTGGTGATTAATGTATTAAAGTATTTTACCATAACAATAAAATTCCATACCTGTATAATACAGATACACAAAAAATACAAAAATGGATCATCAACACTGCTCCCAAATTGTGGCCACTGTGCTATATTTGGTCCTTTGCCAAAAAAAAATTCCAACAATGACCTGACAGCTTCTTCAATTGCAATTCTTCTTTGTGTCAGTGAATCAGAATGCTGACTTAGAGCACTTTTTACAGCTTTTCTGTGACTTTGCAAAATAGTTGTGAATGTCTGACAAATTAGACCAGATCTTGTTCAAATAATCATGCTGGATAGTATGGATGATGCTGTCACAAACAGTCAGAAGCAGATCAGTTTAGCTGGAATTGCCAACCAATTGAGATGCCATTTTGTGGGTTTTTAGAACTTCCTCTTGAACTGTGTGGTGCTTTATAAGTGTAATAAGACTTTGGTGATAAATTTTTAAAGCAGTAATACATATCTAGTGTTTTATATGCTAGACTTTTTGCTTTAATAAGTTGTTTAATAAAAAAAAACCCAGGTGAACCATAATAGTGAATCAGTGAAAAGACAAAAAAATTTGTAATGTAAGTGATTATATACATGCAAAGTAAGATTCTTAGGCCTAAATGGCCTTGTCTTAAATGCAGTGAAATAATATCCAGGCTATGCCATCATGTTTGCTTATTTACTCTGCAATATTCCCCTATCATTCATCAGATTGCACATCAAGAACTCTCCAACAGGTTTACTTTAGCTGATTATTTGACGCTTTACACCATAGGTCAAATTTTAATTAGTGCTGGAGATCAGAATGGCATTGTGACCTACTTTTAATAAGCTGTCTCCCCAAAAAGCTTCAATCAGCTGGATTTCTACACCATGCCTGCTATATATTGGCAGCCAAAGGAATTATTTGGCAAATTCATCATTCTTAGCAAAGTTATGTTTAATTTAATTTAATAAAATAAAGATAATTTTGAGAATCTGGAAAGGCAAAGCTAGCAGGAACAAATTACCCTGCCTGGAGGAGTTAGAATATGATCACTGAGACACAAAGTGTACATGAGCATAGCAGTAAGGTTGCTTTGCATCTGCAACAGGCTGAAAAAATACACTGTTCTGAACAACTCAGCACAGCTAACATGATTTGTTAATGCTTATGGTGGGATGAACACTCCCTGAGTCAGGGTAGAGAATCTCAGGCAATTTTTAATGCTCGTTAAAGCAAATTACCTGTGCTTTGCGCAGCTCTGTGCTGCAATTGTATCTGTTGGTTGTGTGATGTGGCACGAGTAGAAACGCATTTACACCAATATCTGTTGCACATTCTCATCAAGCCACCAGTTCTGTACTGCAGACATTTTTTTATTTCTCTCAAAGGCTTCCAATCTCTACCTATATCAAATTATCCAATTTTCAACTTCCAGTTATGACTATCGGTGTGACTTACTTTTACATGGTCTGCCCATTAGGCCTTCAGCAATGTGAACCTCTACAGTTACACAGCTTTTCTAGGGATTAGCAATAGATTGCAGTGCTCTGGTGAATAAATATAATTTTGAATAACCTTCCTGAAATAAAACATCACCAACAAGGGTTAAGAACAGTTTCTAGATTCAGAGAGTATTGCCATTACAGTAAAATTTCTGGAGGCAATACTCTTGTGGCAAGGAGACAACTGATTCTTATTAAATATACATGACATCTGACAGAACACTGACTTCTTAGGCTGCCTTGGAAATATTTTACTGGAGAGGGAGGAAATAACAAAATTAACAGGAGAGAAAGCTGTCATCATGTAAGTCCAGAATGGGAAGCAAAGAAGAAGCAGAGCAGTTTCAAAAGCTCTGCTTTTCAAATTACCCTCAAAGAGGACATAGACTGTGACACCAAGGTAAGTGCTTGAGGTCAGAGTAGGCTTTTGAGGGATGAGAGTTTCCCATGGAGCTCCTATTTTGTTTCTACCACCACGTGAAAACAGTGTTTACATATCTGTCAATGCAGTACCAAAATACTTTCCTTCACAAAGGGTGTATCTCCCTTCTTGGTCCATTTGTATGTATTGGTCCATTTGTGTGTAAGTGATGTGTTTATCCATACTGTGAGGACTTCCTGTGAATCTTCCCTGAAGGTAATTGAAACCCACCTGCAGTCCTGAAAAAACTATTTTACAATCAGTAATTTGCTACAATTTTTTTTCAACTTCAGTGTCAGTGGTTTCTGAGTTGATTATCGTGGATCATATGGCATAAAGTACAGGCATTAACCTCCTGAAGATCATGGCGTATCTGCCTGTTTTCCTTGGAAACAACATCACCTTCTGAACAGCTGTTTTCACCATACGCAAAGAAGTCTTAGAAATGGACATTTCTCAAACTGAGATATTAAAAAAAACCCAGATAAGTAAATCTTCTTACCTCAGAGACCTGCCCAAGTCCAAGTAACTGCACTTTTGGAGAGTTATTTCCCCTTCCTCCTGTTTCAAAAGACAATGAAGAAAAGGAGAAACTTCCATGGAGTCCCCTTTCCTATAGCCCCAAACCAGTAGGGTTGCTGGTGTCCTGGACTCGGTGACACACATATCCAAACTTGAAGTTAAATATTCCAGCACAACTAAGGGCAGAAAAGTCAACCAAGCACTACAGAGTGTTTTACTTAATCAGAGAATAAAAAGAAACAATAAAAATAAAATAATATTTGCAAGAGGGTTTTATTAATGCTGTAAATTGCATTCACACAAGCACTCAAGACCTCTCTAAGCAAAATGGAAAACATTCTTTTTTTCTTTTCTGACAGATTACTTTTAATTTTTTATGATCAGGCCTTGAGATCAATATCAGCAAGCTTTATCTCCTTTGCTTTGCATGTGGAAAAACACAAATCCAGGAGATAAACTGCTCCTCTGAAATTGCATTTGTGTTGACAGTTTATTTTGTGGTTTTGCAATTTTATTAAAACCACTTATATGCATCCTACATGATTCCAAACACAGTCTGTAAAATGAGCTATTTAAGCTGTAGTGGTTTGCTGTGTAAACATATTTATCAAGATTAAATTGCCAGTCAGCATGTCTGCTGTAAAGAACCTGTTAGGAAAAAAAGGTACCCACACCTTTCATATGGCATTTTCCTGTACTTTAATCAAATCAGAATTTTTAAACTGTTATCATTGTTCAATCAAAAGCTCCACTGTCTTAGTGAAATCCTTGCAGTGCCATTATCAAGCAGCTTTCATTATACACCAGTTCATAGATGTACAGAAGTAGAGAGGACCACTGAAGATATCTTCAGGTGGCCACATAGGACTCAAAGTTCTAAGAAGAAATACATCTATTCTAGAAATTTCATGCCTTCTTTTTAATTTTCTGTGCTTGGGATTTAAAAAACCCAACCAAGCTTTTACTTTCTGCAGTAAAATAGATCAGCAGCCTCTGGCCCCTGCAGAATTAGTTCTCGTGTGTAGTCTCCATATCTAAAAAGGCACATGGTCATTTCACTTGAATGAGAAGCATAGTGATAGGGCAAAAACCAATGGACTTAGGTCTTGACATGGGAATTTCTTATAAAATGTAAGGAAAAAATCTTCTTTTTCAGTGTGAGGCTGGCCAAACTGATAAATAGGTGTCTAGAGCAGCTGTGGAATCTCCAATCCTAGTGACACTCAAAAATCCACTCAGCAAGGCCCTGAAACATCTGATATGACTGTATGTACCACAGCAATGGGTCAGAATAGAGCCCCAAAGGTCCCATTCCACACAAATTAATCTCTGGTTCTGTGATTCAAACTGAGAAACAGCAAAGGGAAAAAGGGAGAATTGTTCCAGTTTTATGTCTATGTGTAAAATAAGTAATCTGAAAATTTCATACTGTCCTGTATCAAAAATAAATTATCCTTTAATGTTGAAGCACCATATTGAGCTTCTATTTTATATCATTCTATTTTGTATCACTCTACTTCATTTTTTAAACTTCTCAGTATATGGCTATTCCCAATCCAACTTTATCTCTTTTTAGTTATGTTGTTCTGATTGCCTTTCAGATTTCCCTGCAGATGGTGGTACAGGGTCTTCTCCTGATGATTCTGCTTGGATGTCTGCATTCATGTGTTTTGGAACTGAGTAATCATTCATGGTGCTCAAGTCAGCAGACTTTAATCTCTCTCTGAAGAATGCTGCATAGAGTTGACAAATGTAAGCTAAGGACTCTTCTTTCAGTGAACACGTCTGAGGATAAATATTCTTTCTTCCCTACCACTAAGAAGACCTACAAAAGTTAACAGCTCTTCCTGGTTAGGAATTCTCCAGTGCCCATATCACCAGTCCTTTCTGCAAAGGAACTTAATTTGCAGTCACTCTTTTTATGAGCCAGTCCTTGCCTTTCTGTCAGGATACAAAACAACCACAGGATGGTACTGGAAATTATGTTCCTTTTTTGCCCCAGATTCATCTTCTGCAGCAAACTGTTTTGCTTGGGTTGTTTGTTGCATCAACCTTATTCCAAAATGCTAATAAGTTCTAGGCCCCCAGCTTTCACATAATTTTGTCCAGAAATAGTTTTCCAGATCCTTGATACATCCTTTCTCCTCTTCCTTTGTGATCTCAGTCCAAAGAAACTGAAAAACTAAAAAGAGTGGAAGTTTTCCAGTGCAGCAATTGAGACAGAGGAATACTGAGAGGGAAATAAATGTGACAAATTATTATTAAAGTTCACTAATTGCAGTTAAAGACATGTAATATTGCAGATACTCCTCTACTTTGTTTCTTTTCCTTTTCTAAGGTAGTAGAATAAATAGTTTTAAATAGTGCTGTAAAGATGGTCTGAAAACATGTAGTTTTATAATTCCACTTAGGTTTTTTTATTTAATCCTTCTGTATCCTAGACCATGTTGTCCATCTATTATCTCCTTCTGGCAAAGTGTTGCCTTTCCTGTCTGTAGCCTACATACATCCTACCTTAGAGCTCTGAATCTGTAGAGCATTTGGTCTGGAAGTACATACTGCAAAACTTCCAAAGGTATTGGTTTGTTTCTCTCAGGATCATTGTGAATGGCTTCCTCAATGTTATTTCAAATGTCCCAATGTTTTTCCTCTGCTGAAACATTTGTTGATGATTTGGTTTTCATGGTTGATTTTTTTTTTTAAGAAAACAAACCACCAAAAAAAGCAAGTGATGTCTGCATTATTCTAACCCCCTTTAGATTTTAGATAAGTATACTCTAAGGCACAAGACTCTGATTTCAACCAAACATAAACCTGCTCATGGTATGTATATCAGGACTGGAATCTGTAGATATCTGCACAGGCATGGGTGTGTTGGCTTGTGTGAGTTTGTGTGTGTATGCATTTTTCATTGCCTGTAGGTAGACTCACTGGCTTCAGTTAAATATTTCTTCTATCAGATGAGATCTTTGTTATAAATGAAATTCCAGCAGCAGAGAAGATTGCTTCAAAGCCAACGAGTTCATTAAAAATGAGTGATGTTCCAGGAGTGTATCTATACTGCAAAGAAGTGGGGAGATTCCCAAGCTGGCTTTGAACAAACTTCCTGGTTGCGAACACATAAAAGATTAATATAATATTTACTTTTATATTTTTAGAAAAGTGCCAGGCACATGTTTCCTTTCAGCTTATAAATAGAAAATAGAATACTTTGTTTAGATTTGCAAAAGTTGTCACTGTAAGGGATTTTTTTACTTTGAGCTGATCCAAACTGCCATGTTAAATTGCCTTGAGAACCCAAATAAATGCTTCTGCATCTAGTCTAAAATGTCTAAATCCTGCTTCTCTATTCACACATCCTAGTCATTAGAAACTCTATCAAGCCTTTGGCTCAGCAAGGTGACGGCTCATCATTAGTAAATGTAGTGATTAACCAAGTTTTCTTCTTAGCCTCAACTTAATCCTTTCTCTGCATCCCGCAGAATTGGACCTTCCCTTTTAACTGCCTTATTTAGACAGGTATGACACATTTGTGTTTTGAACAATTGATTCACTAGCTGTGGTTTTATTCATCCCCCTATCTGGGCACTATGAGAGAATGTTTTCCACGTTTCCTTTCAAGTCCTTCCCTCTTCCTCTCTGCCACTGTCAGTCTGCTGCTCCTGCCTGCTCATTTCCTCAGCCATTCACCTCAAATTTGTGTGCATGCTGTTTGAAGGCCAGAGTATTTTAAATACTCTCAGACTTTGGAAGGACTGTCAGACATGTTAAGTGTGGAGGATAGGATTTTTTTGTAAAAGTTTATAATTAAACCTGTAGAGAGGGACAGAAGAAAACATAGTTTATTTGCACGTAGGAAACTAACTAGTGTTTAATTTACAGCTGAGAATGTCAGGAGAAATATTTTATCACAGTTAATTGCATTGTGACCTTCACAAACCTCAAGAACACAAAAGGTTATTCTCTACACTGGGGAATAGTTTCGAATTTATTTTCTCCTTTCCTGATACAAATGTGTTTGGTCAATATAATGTCAATTAAGATAGATAAAAGAAAAAATTATGCATAGGCAGATAGTCATTGCAAAATACAACCCTACATGTGAGCATATGTTAAATATCGTCTGTAAATAATATTTGTCATTTTAACATAGAGAGTACCTAATAGAAATAAAAAAAAAAAAAAATGAAAAGTAATGAAAACCAACAGAGGTGAAAAATTGGAGCTTTTATTCCATGATGCTTTATGAAGAATAGTTTTATGTTGGACTGAAGTGAAAGGTCATATAAACATGACCTCCTTCAAATGAAATACTGAGAGTGAGAAAGCTGTCATGATTTGCTTATTATGTTTGGCAAGCCTTCTGGAGAGCTTCCAATTATTTGTCTGTTCATGCTAATATAGCCCATGCTGCCTTCTTGGAAAGACTCATCTCTTTTCATATGGGCATTTATATTTAGCTTTCTACTTTTTTAAAATAGAAAAACAATTCTTATCTCTGAGTTTCTTGTACACCTTGAGCTTAAGGAAAGTGTGAACTACTCGGAACTACTCGGTCTACCAGAAAAAGGTTTCTGATTGTCAGTGAACACATATTTCACCATATCTTGCTGTTATTCCCCATGGCTTAAAATATTGTAGTTTTTTTCCTAGGATAACAGGAATTTATGCACATTTTTGAATAACAAAGTTTCATCAACTGGGACTGCTGGCATTTATGTACTTATATGAAAGCTTCTATTTCTTGAACTACATAAGTTGCACTATGAACAAGCAAATAAATTCAATTTCTTGGCAGGATTGTTAAAATATCTCAGCGTATTTCTCTGGCAAAGAATACCTTGGTGCAAGAGATCCTAATCTTAATCGATTTTTCAAGACCTCCTATATTGGAAATTCTAATATCTCAGAATCAAGATCTTCAATAAGCTAAGTACTACTTTAGGAAAAAAGAAATTGACTGACTGCATCCAGAAACTCATTAGTCATCCTAAAAGAAGTGGTTTAGAATTTCTGAAAGACCAGAGTCTTTCTAGATATCCAGTGCTCAGAAATCCATTTTTGCTAAGGAGGCACATGAGTTTCAAATACTTTCAAAAATAGTTTTGATATCTGTGAAGCAATTTTTGATGGCTTTGAATAGAAGGATATTTGAACAGATTATTAAAAATTAGTGATTCACAAACCTTAATTGCATTTCTACATAGTGTACATGTACATCTGGGCAAGTTCACACTTGTGCACATTTCTTCCAAAAGCATGTATTGATATGCTTCAGAAGGTTTTATATGTATGCATATCAAATATTTATATGCATGCAGCGCAGCCCTTGGCCTTGGAGTCACATAAGCTCTTGTTCTTCTGCAAAGGAATGAAGATCAAAATAGACAGGGTTAGAAATCCTGCAAACAAAAATAATCTTGAAGTCTTTACTGAGATTTCCCACAGGAATTCTGAAATCTCCAGGAGTATTACAGGGGATGAATCCTTCCTGTTCTGCTTCTCTCTGAATTCTAACTGAGTCTGACAACAACTCAGGTTTTACATTTGGTTTCAAAGTATCTCATCAAATACCCAGGTTTCCTAAGCACCATTTTTAACTGAGATGTAAATTATTTTGGTTAAGGTCACACTGCTTAACATAAATAAAACTTGAAAGTCCATGTTCATCCAAACATATGATTTCTCAAAAATATTAGAAAAATATTTTATTGAATATCTGAGTCCCTTGTTTCCAAGTTTTGCGAGGCTTGTGGCAAGTTCTAAAATTACATCAGGTTTCCTGATCTTCAGTCTGATAAAGGCTTCATTATCTCCATTACTCTGTATCATTCTCACTTACATCAGGGAAAAAACCCCAAACTAGATTAACTATAGCATTTCCAGTTTTCTTTTTGTTTAAAAGCCCCTCACACCACAGCACCTTTCATTTGACTACTTGAGGTTAGATTTATAGGTACGCTATAATAAAGCACTTGAAATCTTTTGTGAGTTGAGGGAATGAAAATTAGCACTAGCCTTGTTTAAATAATTACTGACTTGAGATGAAACTTTAATAAAATACACATATATTGATATGACGTCCCCTCAATTTGTTATTAGTATTCTAGTGCCCATGTAATTTTATCATGGCTGTTCATAACAAATGGCCATGAAAATACCATATTTGAGAAATGACTTCTGTGGGGATGCAGGCATTTTATATATTTCTTTTTAATGTGGTTTTGCTTCCAAGCACATTATCAAGAAAACCACAAATCACAGAAATGAAGTTTCAGGCAGCTAAGACCTTGAGGTAGATGGATCACCTAAGGGATGACAGCTATACTAAAACATCTGTGCTAGTAGATTGAGGTAAATGAGTCATCCCCTCAATGAACAAACCATGTCCCTGATGAGTTCTCCTTTCTCCTGACTGTAGCTTACCAATGAGCACTGACTTCAGTTTGGGTCTGTGTTTGCATGGGCCTTGAAGGGATGAAGGAAAATGGAAGAGAGACAATCCAAGAACTTTTAGGAATTTCCCCAGTCCCAGGTCACACTTCAGATACTTGACGAAATTCTTACTCCAGTGAAAAAAAATCAAGTAAACCAGTCACTAGCTTCAGCTCAGAATGCCATCCTCTTGAAAAAACTTGGCACTAGTGGCTTTGATGTGACTTAGCATTTTGATTATTTTTTTTTAGTTGCTGTTTTAGTTCACCTAACTGGACTTTGAGACTCCTGTTTCCATACTGAAGGTCTGACCAGTGTGTGAAGTCAGGAATGCCAGACAGAACTATGTCTAAACAAAAGCTTACGTCTTGGTTCTTCATAACCTCACGTTGCTGAAAGCTTGCCTGTGTAATAAAGAAAGTTCAAGTACACATCCTAACCTAATTTACAAAAATTTTCAGGCAGAGATGTAAATAGTTTTCTACAAAGAGATACTTTTCCTAGTACTTTATCAGGGTGTGGCAGGGGCCAGGGTCTTCTGAGGACTTGAAGTGTAGGGGGGTCACCCTGGAATGGCAGGTGGGGACCTGGCAGCCAGGACTGTCCCATTGTTCCACAAGGTATCAGGGCAGCGGAGGGGCAGCTGGGGCAATCCCAGTCCCAGGAAACTGGTGTCTTCTTAAAGACAGGGAAAGACTGAGCTCCGGCTGAGATGAGCCAGTGAATGGTTTTAAGATCGGTATAGTGAGGGTCAGATACAGGGTCAGGGTCAGATACAGCCCCAGGATGAAGCAAGGGAGAGAGGGAGAAAGGCAGGAAGGCAGGAAGGAAGGAGGGAAAAGAATTGCCCTGGAAAGAAAACGGCACCTATAAAACTCCACTCAAAACATGAAACCCTGAAAATCAGCATGGAACTTGAAACTCGGAATTTGCACGGTTAGCCTGAGCGTGAACTTATGCTGTAATCACCAGCTTGGAAGTGTTGCCCATGAGCACTATGCCTGTCTTTGATTCCACCTGAGGACTAAGTTGTTGAAAGCAGAATGGGCTATGGAGACACACTAGGGGAAGCAGTGAAAGGTTTGGTCTGTCTTCTACAGAACTCTCTTGCCCCACTCATTCTCTGTGAGAGACATCCCTGTGCCAGAGGGAGAGGCTCTGTCAGCAAAAGCATCTGACTCAGAAGCAGGGGATTCTGGAGATAACTCTCAGCAGTGCCTGCTTCAGAACTTTCAATGGGAAAAATGGAGCTGTGTGCAATGCTCAGGGCATGCCTTTTCCTATGACTAGGCCTGAAGGACTACTCTGGTCTGGAGGTCATACACCAGGATGATCCTTAACCAACATGCTGCCCTCCTCTTCCTCTACCGCTCACATTACAGAAAGAAACCATACCTCTCCATCTCCAGAGCACTCTTTGCACACAACTGCAATCCCATACTAAATTTCACTAATATCCCTGATGAAATTGCTGTGTTTTTGTACCCAAGCAGCCCCAGCAGCATTGTCTTGACATTAGACCTCTGCTGGAGCAACCACGCCCAGAAAGGATCTGAGGGCAGCAGCTCTTTGTGTAATTTGCAGAGCTGGGGCACACACACACTGGAAAACAGAGGGTGTTCTTCCTCTCTTCCTGTAGAAAATGTTGAGGCTAGGAAGAAAAGATCAGGGGAGACCTGCACTCATGTCTCACAATTCTCTCTAGGTCCTGTGTTGCACATGAATGTCCAGGACTGAAGTTTGTGGCAGAGCTGCACTCTGGAGTTATTCCTGCCTCATCATCCTCCAAGACTCTGTGGTTAACAGAGGTACAGAAAAACATTGCCAAAGGGATGCTGTAGTGAGCCGTGGCTGTGGAGGTGCTCTGAACTGTGCCTGTTTCCCACATGAACTGCTGTTCAAAAGGCTGTCCTTTCTTACTTTTCCTCTTCCCTCCCAAATCATTGCCATGGGATAACTTGGGTGTAAAAAGTGACTACAGTGCCGCAGCCCCAAGGCCCATGTGAAAAGAGTTGTGACAGCAGTGTTCACCACCACCTAGAGGTACCTCTTCCTTGCCTTTGATATTGCTGGAAACACAAGCTGGCAATTTTTATTTAATGTGCATTTTTGAGAGCTGGAGTGTTGCTGATGTCATTGGCAGTAGGATTAGTTGAAATGGAATTCTCTGGGGTGGTAAATGCCTTGCTCTGTCCCCTGCAGGGATGTGCACACAGAGTGTCAAGGAAGACATGTCTTCCTTGCAGAATGTATTGGGGCTGGAAGGATTTTTCATTGATGTTTCTGTACTTGGATTTCTGAATTCTTTTTTGGGGCAATGGAAAGCTCCTCATGCAACTGTGGCTCTGTGCATGCCCACAGCCCAACACCCGGAGAAACCATAGGCTGAGAGGGATGAATTGGTCCAAACCCATGAGCAAGGGCTTCAGATTTTCTCCAAACCATCCTTTGGCTCCCATCACACAACATGCAGTGCTGCTTATGAGCATCCTCATGGAATTAACAGATCCTTAGTTAACCCAAGGCTCTAACCCAAGGCTCTGTGAGCAAGTGCAATGGTAGTGGCCAGGGAAAGTGAGGTGTGATACAGCCCTGAAGTCTCCATAGAGAGAGAGTCCTCTTCACTATGCTCTCCACAGTGCAAAGACTTTGCACCATTTTCTTTTACCACTATTGCACCTTCTTCTTTGCTCCCACTTGTTCTCTGCTGAAAGGCTGTGAGGATAAGGTCCAGTGTTGCACCACTCCTTCTCGTTTGGTTTTTAAACTTGCTACTGCAATGAAATCAGGAGCTCATCTTTCTAAAGTGTTAGAATTGGTTCTAGAATTGGTCTCACTTCTACAAAAAGATGTTTATACACATATCATTCACACCATATCCGGTAAGTGCCAGTGCAACTTTCCTGTACATGCAACATGCAAAGCAAAACTCAAATGCCTGCTTTGAATTCTTCTCTGATGAGGTTTGGACTTTTCATTAGTCAAGGTTTCTGAGTAAATGCCATGTTGGGTACTCACTGTTGCAAAGAAAGGTAGAAATTGTCATATAACATACATGACTACAGAAATTCAATACATTCTATCTTTTCGAAGTTAATGTTAAGAGAGACTGTGATGAAGATTCCTTTGTCACTGCTTTTCGGGCTCCCCATCTCAAATGGATTTCAACGTGGAAGACAAACTGATACTTGAGGTGTTGATTGCAGAACGATGAAGCTCTTTTAGAAGTCACTGAAGCAGAAGAGCTGGCCCAGCTGCAGGCAGATGAGGAACTGCCTCATGCAGAGTTACTGAGGCACAGTAAAAGGAAAATCATGGGAGGCAATGTGATTGGAGGGAGGAGGAGGTACAAGTCCCCAAGAGCAAAATAGGCCTGTCTTATTTCTTCCCAGAAAAAAAGATAAAAGCATTTCCAGCACTAGAGAGCAAGACCTGAAACTGTCTGACTAACCTGAGAAGGCCCTGTAGCATTTTGCATCCCTCAGAGCAGCCCAGTTCCTACTTGCTGAAATATGGAGTAGGCCACTGTGCTCCACCACAGGGCAGAAATGATTCTGGGTGTTCAGCCACCTGCTTAAGATAACAAATCTTACAGAACTTTCCTTTTTGGCCTGATGCCATGAAAAAAATTTTCAGGTAACTGAGCTGGTTTTATGCAATACTTAAATGAACACTTTTGGTACTCTAAAGCAAGAAAGGCCTCCTCCTGTCTTTTAAAACAGGAACTTTTGGTTATACACGTATACCTCTCAGGATTTTGAAATATTTAATGCATTTTATTCACAGTACCCATGAATAGTAAGGAGAATGGATTAGTCTTTTGTCTTCCAAATTCTTCAAATTTATGCATTTGTTCTTTTAATCTCGTGTTGTTTCCCATAATTTCTTATGGGATAGAAAACTGAGAGTGCTGAAACCTATGGACAGTTCTGGACCAACACCACCTTACTCCAAGGCAAACCATCTAACTTTATCTGAAATCCTTATAAGGCAATGGGTCACTAGATCAGTAAGTGCTATGGTCACAGAGAGGTAGCTTTATCATTTACAAGATGGTTAATCTGTAGACTTACCAGAACAAGAAAAAAAGGGGAATGACTCCCTTGCATATTTTTGGGGCTTGGTGCTACATGTGATTCCCACTATGACTTTAGACAAATCACTATTTTTTGTCTAATTTTGTTTATGTGAAAATAAATCACTAAAAGGAAACTGAGATGTAACTTGTGAGAATCCTAAATGTTTCAAATTCTTTCGTGGCATTATGGCATGTCAGTTTGAACTATTACTTATTAGTGAAAAGGGAATTAGGTCACATATTTTAAAAAGACTTTCCTAAGAAAGACAATGGCTGTGGATCACCAATCAAATGCTGACTTTAGGTTGGTTTTTGTTTGTTTGATTTTATTATCCTAGATAGAAGTGGTCAGCTGCAAGGTTTTATGTTTGGGGGTTTTTCTTTTTCTATGTGCTCATGTATTTCCTGGATAACTTTGTTAGAAAGTATTGAATTTCTGTAGTCATGTATGTTATATGACAATTTCTACCTTTCTTTGCAACAGTGAGTACCCAACATGGCATTTACTCAGAAACCTTGACTAATGAAAAGTCCAAACCTCATCAGAGAAGAATTCAAAGCAGGCATTTGAGTTTTGCTTTGCATGTTGCATGTACAGGAAAGTTGCACTGGCACTTACCGGATATGGTGTGAATGATATGTGTATAAACATCTTTTTGTAGAAGTGAGACCAATTCTATAACCAATTCTAACACTTTAGAAAGATGAGCTCCTGATTTCATTGCAGTAGCAAGTTTAAAAACCAAACCAGAAAGAGTGGTGCAGCACTGGACCTTATCCTCACAGCCTTTCAGCAGAGAACAAGTGGGAGCAAAGAAGAAGGTGCAATAGTGGTAAAAGAAAATGGTGCAAAGTCTTTGCACTGTGGCGAGCATAGTGAAGAGGACTCTCTCTCTATGGAGACTTCAGGGCTGTATCACACCTCACTTTCCCTGGCCACTACCATTGCACTTGCTCACAGAGCCTTGGGTTAGAGCACCTGTTAAAGCCAGTTCTACCAATAGACTGAAAAGTTATAGAATCATAGAATCTTAGTGCAGCTTGAATTGGAAGTTACATTTAATGGTCAACTAGTCACCAGCTCATGAGTAAAAATCCTCTTCCCCTTCTGAGAAAGGTGAATCCAATCTGATGTCAGAACGCCTGTAGGTCATCCTATTATCAAAATCCCCCCAAATTAATGGACTGGGTGAATCTACTTCTTCCAAAGTCACTGCCTAGAGCTGGAAGGATAGAGGAAACAAGTGCTCCAAGTGCACTTATCCCAAGGTCCTAAACTCTTTCATCATCCTTGGACTAAAAGTTGTGACTTCAATGTCATGCACATAAAAGAGCAGAAATGATAGTAATCCATGGGCTATAATCAGACTAGGAAATTTCCTAGTGATGTCCATAACACAGGGCCCAGGAAGGCAAAAAAACCTCCTTTAAAAGAGGGTCTGTCCAGCATATGGAATCTTTTGTACCTTTTAGAAGGGAATCACCTATAACTGTAACTCATTTTTTTCCATTGTGGTGGTGGCCGTGATATCAGGGGCAGGTCTTTTTGATCCTGGTAACATCTTTGATGTAGATGGATCATCATCATTATCTATTGACTGGCCATGAACCTCCACCAACCCTGATACCTATTGTACAGAGACTCATGAGGCTGAGAAGACTAAACTGCTGGTTATGCAGCTGTGTGATGCAAGGAATCTAATTAAGCAAGACAATGGAATTGCAATTGCAGAGAAAAATTGGCAAGTCCATGTAACACTAGAAAAGAAAAAGTAGGAGATAGCACATCTGTGTGCTCAGATTGAACACACAAGTGAAAAAGGTGAGGAATTAAAACACCAGAAAAAAAAAACCTGGAAGAGTTGCTTTTGAAGAATTTGAGAGGGCTCTGAGTACTGCCCAAAATAAAGAGGGAGTCTGGAAAAAATTGCAGCTTGAAAGAGATGACAAAATCAAACTGTAAAAAAGAAGCTCCAGATGGATCCCAAATTTAGGCACATCTCCAAGAAGAATTTGATCCTTACTTTAAAGAAAAGGAATAACTTGCTAGTGTCCTGCAAACTCAGCTATCATTGCTGAATAGAGGTTACAGAATCATCAGATAGACATTCAAAAGCTTGATCCAAATACTTCAAACCACGAGACTGAAGTCCAACAAAAGAAATGAGTTCCTGTAGAAAATACTGTGTAACGAGGATGAAATTAGGGTAACAAAAGTTCCAGTATTAAAACACTGGAACATGGTATGAAACCATAGAGGTTCAACAGAGGAGACAGCAAGGCATCTCTCAATAGGAATGCTCTGATTGACCTGGATGTATGTAGGCAGTTTGTAAATTCATTATGTCTTGTCATTTGTTTTAATCAGCACTTCAAGTGAGAGCTATTTTTGACTTAACTCAGCATATTTGGCCCAATGCAGATGGTAAAATTGCCAGAATTCCTCCTGCTGGTTAATAAGTTTTGTCTGATACAGTGAAACAGAGAAAGAAATGGCTTGAGGAGTAAGAGATTTGCTTTAGGCAATTGTCAGCCATGTTATGGAAACATAAATGTCATATGTCTCCAGTGCAATCAATTCAGTGGCTGCTATTTTTTTATAGAAGTGCATTTCCATTAACTCAGAGAAATGATACTACTATCAAAAAAAAGTCACATGCTTTTCTCTGTGGCCTAGCAGAGCATGCCATTCAAAAATCCCTACAGGCAACTCAGCAGGAAGTTAATTTTAAGATTTGACCAACAGGTCAGCTTTGCAGAAGGCTATATAAGCAAGTAGATCAACAACATTAATAAATTCTGTGATGTTTCACTGGAGGGTTTCCTAAGACACTTGAAAGCTTGAGGTTTTATTGTGCAGCTTCCAAGGTATTCTAAGACGGTTTTCAAGTCTCTGTCTTTTCAATTCTCAAACATGGTGTTTCTCATTTCCATGGCTGATCTACAGCAGAATGACTCCATTCATTGAGATATTGCAACCTTGTCCCCCTTCTTATAAGCGTAATTTTATAAAGCTATCTTAAAGGCCTTAAAGAAGAGTCCTGAACAGAGAAATGCTTTACTATGCCACCTTCCTTCCAAATTGAACTGCTCAGCTGCAAGAGCTAACTGATAGAAACAAAGGTTTATAAATTAGACTGTCAATTTGTAGGGAAACTCCAATACTCTAGCAGTCACTCCATAACACTGGGAAATATTGCAAAGCTTACTCCTTCGCTCCTTCTAATTTGCCCTGCTTGCCTTCTCCAAAGCTAGCATCATTTTTTCAAAGAGGACCACTAATAGAATTTTAGAGGGCATGCTCCAGAGGATGCCCTTTTTAAAACTGGGGGTTATGATTCCTCTGAAAATTCATCAGTCTGTCTTGGCTTCTCAAACATGAAAGACAGTGTCTTCACAGATTCTTCTGCCAGTTCTCTTGACCTAAATCTCAACAGCTTTTGGGAGGCCCATTTACAGGTAAGTTCTGCTGTGAACTGGTTCTCTAGGTTTTCTTTCTTCATTCAAAAGTGACTTTGTTCATTCAAAAGTGACTATTTCCATCATTTAAGATGACTGAACTGGTAGAGGAAAGGTCTGATGGGTGCTTAGCAAGTTGTCAGGTTTGCCAATTGAAACCACTATCTGAAGATTTTGATGACAAAAGCTATCCCTTTGGTCAGGGAATGAAGGACAAAAAAAACCCAACAAAACAAAACAAAACAAACCAAACAAAAAAAACCCCAACAACAAAGAAAAAACCACTAAAAACAAAAAACCCCAAAAAGACCCCAAAAACAAAAGCAAGCAAACAAAAAAAAAAAAAAAAACAAAAAAAAAAAAACAAAACCCAAAAAACAACAAGCTCCTTTACATCAGGTCTGTCTTGCTTGAACTGTCTACAGCCAGCCAAGCATCCATCTGTAAACCTGGCATCACTTATGTCATGCTATTCACTCACTGCTCAGGCTTTTTATAGGGTAATTAAAAAGATAATATGGGCACATTTTAAAAACTCTTACATCTCTCCTCCTAATGGAGCCTTTCATAGACCAGAGAGCCCCAAGGATGACCACCATGCAGTTTGCAAGGTCTGGTGGACCTCTGCTCTGTCAGAACATCTTGTCTTGTGCTTGGAGAAGGCACAATGATCCTGGGACATGGCCTTTTACTGGAGCAACCTGCCTCCTACTCACAAAAAGCCCCGTGGTCCAACATATTTGCTAGCCTTTTTGGCTTGGTAAGTGGCTAAGATTTACTATGGGGTTTGAATGGAGAAAAGTACAGGATTTGTTCAGAGAAATTTCAGCAGCTCTTACCCAGCAAGTACAGGCTGTGATGACAGACTGCAGGGCAGAAGGCCCCAAGCAATTTGCAGAGAAGCTTTAGGCAAGAGAGGTAGATCATATAGGGGACCCAGCAATGGCAGCTCAGGTCCTGGCTTGCTGGTCAGAGGAGCTGTGAGCACAACCCAACCAAAGTAGCTGTGAGGTCAGGGTTGTCCTAGGGCACCAGGACCATCCCTCAGTGTGCCTGGGGCAGCATCCTTGGGTGGGTACTTGGGAAAAACAGGACAGGACTGCAACACAGCTGTGATCAGAAGTGATCAGAAGTGGCTGGGCCCAACAAGCCACTTCTGAAATGGTCTGTGGAAAAGCATTGCACATTCCAAACTGGAGATGGAGATGAGCCATCAAAATTCATGAGAGGTATTAATTTTAATATATATTAGAAAGAGAGTGACAATATGCAAGCAGTCATGCTCTGCATGATGAATTGCAGACCACTCACAGGCAGTGCTTGCAGTAATATCCATTTGCAGTGATATATCATTTTCTTTATTATTTAATCTCATAGCTCTTAATTAGCACATTGAATTTTATGGTTGTTGCAGGGTTTGTGGGGACATGACTAGAAATTGTATGTAAAATCCCCCCCCATGTGACATAAGAAGCCTCAGTTCAGCAAGTTCACAATTGAAATGCTCTCTGGCTTTACCTTGGGTGAGTGGTTCATGCCACATCTTACTTTTTAAATGTGTTTTTAAAAGACTTTCATAGAGGGAGAATTTTCATTTTTTCATGTCAAATTGGCAGTGTTCTGTCTCCTTGAATACAGAACAGGTTCTTCCTGACTTGCATTGATGAGAGCCTCAAATGGCCTTTGAGGAAACTCCTCAAGAGGTTTTTACCGTGAATCTTCCTTCCTTTAAAGAGGAAAAGATTGAAATACATCACAGGTAAGAGCATTTTTAGACCAGTTTTGCCTCAAATCTTGCTTCTGAATTAAATGAACGTTATAACCCCAGATTTCAATTATGGACTGGGATCTCTAAATTAATCTCAGAGAATATGACAACCATTACATTGAAACAGGTCTGCTAATATGTTGGATGGCTTATCCTTTAATCAGCTCCACTGAGCACATGGTGTTTTCCAAGTTCTTTAATAATATTTAGTCCACTTGTAAAATCAGATCAAAACAGTTGGGATTATATTGACCAAAGGAGGTAGTTCATGATGTGATTAAAGAAAAAGGCAATGGGTGTCCCAGATGACATATCAGGATAATGAAAATGTGTACAAGGGCAAAGTAAAGAATACTAAAGATTATTAAAGTATTTAGAAAAATAAAATTATCAGAAAATATGATATTATTATGAAAATGTTCAGTATTACAAAAAAATGCAGTTTCAACAGTTAGATTGAGAGCAGTTGTAAATGGAGAACTGCTGACTGAGTTTCTTGGGAAACAATTATGAGGGCAGAGCTGAAAAACTGGGATCTCATTTCTTCCAGCTGCAAAAATATTTTGAACAGTAAAAGCTACAGATCAGTTAGAATAAAGGTTGGTAACAACCTGCTTCAGCTGAATAGCCTCAACTATGAAGAATAGCTGAGAACATAGGAATTGCTTCTACAAAGATCTGGATTCTCTAAGGACTGAGAAAATGCTAGCAGGACGAAGTGTGGCTGAGCAATATTATATTTCATTTTTAAGGCATACTTTCATAGCCCCATAGGAAAATAGGTCTGTAGACCTTGCCTCAGTTTTGAGGATAACATCTAATTCTTCACTTTCCTTACATGCAGTTGGAAATGCTGATGTTAAGTGAACATGAAGAGCTCTTGGAGCAGGACATTTTACAGGCTCCTGTGACTTTGTTGAGTATTGAGCAAGTGTGTTATCAGGACTCCAGGAGTTAACAAGAACACTGAAACAGTACTTAATTAAATCAGGGAGAGAGGATGGAAATACTGCATCAGAGATGAACAGGTTTTGTATCTCTTTTAGCACCTGACAATTTACACACTCTCCCTATTTTCAGCTACTTTACAGACTGAAGTACCTAATTCATTGTGTCCTGCGTATCACAAGTAATTCGACTTGAGCTTCCAGTACTTCCAATACTTGAGCTTCAGAAAGAACTGAAACAGCAAGTTTGAGATCAACTGTCTATAAGAAAAATGAGCTAGCTTAAATTCCATGTCATACTATTAGTGGAGAAAAAACCAATATAGATAGGACAAATAGTTTTTGTATATGAAGAATTACTTTTACAGATGCTAGACCTCATTTTGCAGACTGGAAATCTGATTCCTAAGTGTAGGAATGGAATCATGACTCTGACAGACATGTAAAGTTTGGTTCACTTGACACACCTGAAGGATGGGATGCCATCAAGATGGATCTAGACAGGCTTGAGAAACAGGCCTATGAGAATCTTACACAGTTTAACAAGACTACCATGGGTGACCCAAAATGCCATTGTATTTCACATCTATCTGTGCCCAAATTGTTGCTGTCTCCTTAAGGCTGAGTGCTGTAGCTGGGAACAGGGGCATGGGCTGCCTGGGTTATTAAGTTGGAATATGGAAGCAGAGCATGCATGGACTTGTGGACTTTTGACTCATGTGGAGTCTCTATCTCTCTTGCTTTTTGGTTTGCTTTCATGTCCCTTGCCTCACTTGCCTCATGGATTATTGGTATTTAAAGAGCTGAGGCAGCTTTGGGAGTGACTGTGTGCTGCCACACCACAGTCGCTGCAGTCCTGCAACCCGGCCTGGCTGAAGTGTGAAAAGCACCAAGGTTGAGATGCTCCAGCCCACCCCTCCTGTCATCTCCTGATGTGAGGAAGGTGAAGTCCCACTGTGAGTTCTAGTCCCTTGCCCCAGAAAATACCAGTGAGAGCTCCAGCTGCTTGGGAGATAACAGAGCAAAGGGGGTAAGGGGAAGACTGAAATAATCTTCCCTTTGTCCTTTCAGCACACACAGTATCCCGCCATTCTCAGTGTTTCACAGTTCCCATGTTGTTCCTGAGATTTAGCAATTTTGTACCCAGCAGATATTTATGATGATTTTGTTTGCCTGTTGCTGTTCACCTTGTATGCTCTCATTTTTTCACTTATATTTACTCATATTCATTTCTTATTGGTGGAAAGGCAATAAACCAGCTAAACTTATAAGAGGAAGCAGGTCATTCCTGAATGTTGCTTCTTAAAATGTCTTAAACCAAGACTCAAGATCAAGGTGCTGCACACAGGTCAGGACAGTCCCTGATATAAACACAGGTTGAGGGATGAACAGATTGAGAGCAGCCCTGCTGAGATGAGAAGCTGGCCATGTGCAGTCCCAGCCCAGAAAGCCAAACGTGTCCTGGGCTGCATCCAAAGCAGCGTGGGCAGCAGGGGAGGGAGGGGATTCTGCCCCTCTGCTCTGCTCTGCTGAGAGCCCACCTGGAACCCTGCACCCAGCTCTGGGGGCCCAGCACAGGAAGGACATGGACCTGCTGGAGTGAGTCCAGAGGAGGGACATTAAGGTGATCAGCGGGATGGAGCACCTCTCCTATGGGGAAAAGCTGAGAGAATTAGGATTGTTCAGCTAAAAAAAAAAGAAAGTTTCAAGGTGACCCAACTGTGGCCTTCCAGTACCTGAAGGGAACTTACAGGAAATATGGGGCAAAATTATTTACATAAGGATGTAGTGACCGGACAAGGGGTAATGTGTTCAAATGGAAAGAGACTAGGTTTGCATTAGATGTTAGAAAAGAAGTTTTTTCCTGTAGAAGCACTGAGACACTGGCACAGGGCCCTGAGAGTCTGTGGATGTCCCATCCATGGAGGTGTTCTGAGCAAACTGGTTTGATTGAAAGTTTACTTGCCTGTGGCAAGTGTGTTGAAACTTGGTGTTTTTCAGTGTCCTCTTTCAACCCAAACCATTTTAAGATTCTATGATGATTCTGTAGTTAGGAAATAACTTTTTAAAATTTGTATTTAAATGATACCTCCCCCACCCCCGCTTCC